>NW_006434835.1:1443064-1448756 GCF_000325575.1 Pteropus alecto
TGGTCCGGTTTTAACTACTATAAATATCAAGATTCCCCCGTTCTAGTTTCAGATGCTCCGTTTCACCAAATTTTTCATGTGAAATCACACTGGGCTTGGTTTCGGTAGAAAACTGATTAACGATTTTGAGCTGCTGCCTGAAAAAGCTTGGCTTCCGCCTTCTAGAAGGCGCCATTCAGACAGACAAAACGCATTCACTTTACTGGAGTCAGATAATGTGAGTCGATCCTGCAGCTCTTTTCTGCTCCGCAGAGCGGGCCGCGGGCCGCTGCGGTTCACAGCTGGTACCCGTTTCGGGGACCAGTACGTTTGTATCCTCAGGAGTCATCTCAATAAACACGTAAGGCTCTTGTGTGAGTCCGTGCGGGGCTTAGCGGTGCCGATTTCTGGCACCAAACGTCAGATCTATGGTGGGTGTCCCAACCGCCTTTGGACTTACCTGGAGTTATTAATTCAATAAAAGACTATGAGCACCTACTATGTGCCGGGACTGGCTCTAGATGGAGACGAGACGGGAGTGGACGAGATGGGCAGCTGTCCAGGCCTTCGGAAATTTAACATTCGGCTTTGGGAGACGTGTTAGCTGGGACCTAAATAAAGAACAAGTTGCTTTCAGACTGGCGAGTGCTGTGGAATATACGTGTGGGAGGGGTGACCGTCTCAGCCCAGGGGTGAGGCCGGGGGCCGGGGGCGGGGCCGGGAAGCAGAGATGTTGGGCACCGAGGCGGAAGGCCTTTCCGAGGCCGCGACACCTAGGTTGAGACCTGAGAATGAGAAGCCGTCCCTTGGAGAGCTCGAAAAGTTGTTCCAGGACCAGGGACAGCGAGGACAGAGGCCCCGGGGCAGCGGGCGTGGTGCGGAGGGCGTTTGCAGTTCGCGGTCCACAGGCGGCTGCTTTTCCAACCAAGAAATAACGGAGGCACCTTGTACTTTCAGATGGCGGGGTCGCTCGTCTCCGTGTGTACGGTACTGGACAGAAGGACTGGATAGCTACGGACGCCAAAGAGCCTTTGGACCTGGTGGCCTTGGCTTTCGGGGGCGCCTGCGTAGGGTTTAGCAACGCGCATTTTGGGCACCCCAACAAAGTGATAGGTGAGATGATGCTCGAGAGGCTGGCTTTTCTTTGGGGTGTCTGGGCACCAGCATTAAACACCCCAATATAACGGGCCGGTTTAAGCCGATTTAAGGAAGCGGACGAGATTAACCATCTGGAATAGGATTTGCTGCCCCCATGACACGAAGTGAGCAATTTTCCTTCCTAATTTGGCTTAAACAGTTGTGATTAAAAAAGTAACATTTACTAACCTTATGATCACATGCGGATCACTGAAACGTTAACTTCGATGAAAATAATTTCCGTAGCGATGCTCAGGTGCCTGGGAGCTGGAATTTAATTTCACCAATAAACTCATGCTCACCTTTGGCGTAAAATCACATGACACCCCACTCAACTATGCTGTCTCCGGCAGGGGTCGGCCAGCCGAGGTCGGTGGCGGATGGCTGGGAAACGGCCAGGAGGCTGGACAGGCCGCCGACGATAGAGGTAAGGAGGTAAAACCCACCGCGGTTACAGCCTTCTAAAAAGCGAAGTTTTTTATCTTGTATCAAGGCAGCTCTTAATGTAGAACCCTCTTAAGCATCATTCTAAAAGCTGATTACTTCTCCATGTTTCCCAAATTTCCTGCTGTATCATCATATCAGGCCAAAGACCCCAAAGGCCAAACGTGCTGGCCGTTGCCGCCTAGTCGAATGCCTCGATCTGAAGAAGAAACCCAGTTTGATCACTGTATATACCTGTGCACCTCTTGGTGTGACCGCTTACGCGAGCCTGTGGCAGACGGGACGGCTCAGCTGTTTCATTTGGCCCGCCCTGACTTGACCCAAGAACATCCAGACGAGAGCAAAATGAAACAAAACACCTTTCGAGTTGAAAACCCCGCCGAAAACTTAGTCGTAAACACCCCTTTCCCGGGTTATTTTTCACGTCACCCAACGCTTCCACATAGAACTGCATAAACTCTCCTTGACTGAGGCTAAGGTTTGAAGGCAGATCAGATATTGGTATACATTTGACCACGAACGTATCTACTTTGAAAGATCAAAACAAACTGATCAGAACACGTGGGCTGGGTTAGACGAAGACCCTGTTGTGTGCAGAATTCTACGTGAATTTATAATCGACATAGAAAATCACATTAGAAATTTATAAAAACTTACCGATAAACTCACGAGTCAGCACGAGAAAAGCGTTTGAGAAAAAAAGGCAAAGAGCAATTGACACAAAAGGTAACTCCCACGTCAGGTCCTAGGGGACACTTTTATAGGGAGAATGGAAGGACTGACGAGTACGTCAGTAATTTCCACTCGCTGGTTTTCAGACTGGCTTCTCGAGGGACACCCAGTTGGCTTATGTCTCTTGCTTTGACTTCCAGAGCGATGAGAACGGCACTCTCCTCGTTTCGGGGTGCGAATGGGCAGTTTTCCGCTTGGCACATCCTGGAGTAATAACGCAAATAGAGATTAATACAGAGCACTTTAAAGGTAACTGTGAAGCCGCGAGGAAATACGTTTTAATCGTCACGTGGGTTATTAAGGGAACGTGCTGTGATATCACTAAGCGTGGGGTGTAAACTGAAAAGCCACACAGGAACACAGACTCATGGACATGGACTACAGACTAGCGGTTACCGGAGGGAGGAGGTAGACAGGGTGAAGGGGGTCAACTATGGGGTGACAGAAAGAAATCTAACCGTGGGAGGTGAACACACAGTGTAAATATACACATGCCTTACCGTTAAAGTGTATGGCTGAAACTTAATGGATTTCGTTAACCAATGTCACCATAAATAAAAATAAGTTAATTAAAAAAATAATTCTCACACCTCGAAAGGAAGGTGGTATTAGTTCGTTTACAGAGAAGTCACTGGAGCTTGGGTGGCATGCCCACGATCACTCAGCAAGCGTATCAGCGAGACGCGACGTGAGCTTAGTCTCGTCCGACAAGCCCTCTGTCTTTCTACTCCGGAATCCTTGTTGGTCTTAGGCTCATTTTTGGTTTATATAAAGAAAGAGAAACATGATCTGGTTACTTATGTTCAGGGCTAAGGCTTCGCATGGAAGAAGGATGCAGATAGGAGAAGGCAGAAACCCCTAACGAAAACATTAATTCTTCTCTGTTCATACCAGATAAATAAACGGAATAACAAAATGAATGAATGAATAAATGATAAAGGGGCCGTGCTCCTGCTGAGGGGGACTTGGGACTTGGGACGGTGGGCTCGGAGCTTGGCTTTGCCACTTGCCAGCTGTGCAGTTCTGAGTGAGTTACTTTAACTCTTTGTACTCCAGTCCCCCCTTTACAAGATGGCACAGTTGAACAGGATGACCCCAAAAGTCATGCGAGACTCTATGATGCTGTGAGGCTCTGTATGTGGGGCCTTCGACCCCACTAGGAGAGAGCCTCTGAGACACTCCCTAGTTAGGGCACGAGAGGAACTGGATGGAGGTGTCCTCCTACAGGGCAGATTGCTGGGGTGTCCGTGTGTTCTCCGGGCTTGACTTCCAAGGTGAGGAGCTCCAGATTTTAAAAACTGTGTACTTCCACAGTGATTTGGACAAGCACTTCTGATATGCTATACTTACTTTCTTATGAAATATATACATGGATCATTATTTAAGAAAGTTCAAAAGAGGTGGCTCCACTTTTATAATTATTAGGTGAAATTTTGGTAAGTACTGCTTGAGGCGTCTCATGATTGTTTAGTCGTCTCTGAATAAATGGTGGCAGTTTATAGTCAAATTTTTAATGCCCGATTTTTAAATGTCTTGAGAATCACAGCTTCACTCAATTATTAACAATTAATTACATGAAGGAATAACATATATTTAGGGAGAGAGTCATCTTCAGTGGTAGTAGATGTGAGTTAAACATCTCAAGAAGCCCCAGTAACGGTAGCCAGTCTTGGAAGACTGTTCCCAGTGGAGTGGCAGATCACCGTTTTCGACCTCGGCGTGGCCGACGATGGCTCATGCCGACCGTCAGGAGTGTCGGCTGCTTCGCGTGGACGCCTGAGTTTCCAGCAGTGTCTTTTAAGCTCTGGTTCTCCACGTGAATAGTTTAAAGACACTTGTTTATTTTCGCAAGGGATAGTTTAGTCTAAACCAGGTGACGGCCAGTAACTCCACGTAGCCAGGCCCGCAAACTGTGATATGTCACGAATACGCTACTGTGACCTTCTCAGCACATCTCTGTCCCAGTGTGACAGGCACAGGAACGAGGGAGCGTGCAGTGTCCACTTACAATATCAGAGGCATGAAGTTTAATGTATGTTTGTACAGGAACAGAAGTAGTCCCTCTGCCGTTGGCTCCTTCGGCTTTCGGTGGGCACCCCAGGGCGTGGGCACCCACCTGGGGGACCGCTGTTTTAAGACATGAACCACCAGGGGGCATGAGAACGGAGTACCTCTCTTTCCGGGGCCCTTGTCAGCAACCTTTCCTCTTTTCGTCTTAGTCTTGGGGAACCCCACAGCAGCTCTTCTCACAAAGAGTGGGACCCTCCCACCAAGGTCCTCCAGCCCCCTGGGGACATAATTCCGATGAAATTTCAGAGAGGAGAGCAACTCAGGACTGTATATCGGCAGCTATAGGACACCGAGAAATCCCTGCGTACGGCGCGTTTGGTCCTGCGTCCCGGTCGGCTTAGCTCAGTCACCTTACAAAATATGATGCCACAGAGACGCCTTTCCGGCTTCGTAATAGTTTCAGATGAGCCACAGAGCAGAATGTAAGCGATTAAACCCACAACCTAGGGAGCCTGTCGAATTCGTCCCGCTTTCAAGGTCAAGGCGACACATTCAGACTTGGATGCGGGGCGCACTGACACCTCAGGCCGCTGGAGTCCTCTGAAGGACGCGCACGTGTCTGCCTGGGGGGCGGCCCAGCCGCCCCACAGACCCGCACGTTCCTCCTCCGCGTTCTTCGTGCCTTTGCTTTGCTTGAACAGAACAACAATGTGTTCTCCGCTGGGTGTTCGATCCGACTGAAAAAGGCCGACATCCTGTGACCCGAACTGCGCCGAGCGCAGCGGGCATGGGAGCAAATGGCTGTCTCGTTCCCGCAGGCAACTCCCCTGACAGCTGTAAGGTGGATGGTTGTATCCTGACGACCCAGGAGGAAGAAGACATGATCAAGCAAAAGTGGGACCTCCCGGGCCACAAGTGGAAGCCACTGCTTCCGGTCACGAAGGTACAGTGTCCGCCGGCGTCGCGGGCGGCGGGCGGCCGGGCCGTGCGGTCCAGGGTGCTCTCAGGAGGAGCCGTCCAGCTCCCACATTCTGCTCGGGTTAACGGCAAAACGGACGAGCCTTCGGAACCCACGTGTGCGTGTACGGAGGGAAAGCACCAGCCCCGGTTGTCCTGCTTCTGCATGTCTGCCGGTCGGATTTCGTTAGAAATCCAGTCATCTCGAGCGAGGACGTACGCAGGGGAAATGTCTGTGCCATACTGACTCTTTAGAAAGGGCGACTAGCGTGTTTCCGGTGTGGCGGTGGGCCCGCCTGAGGGACGGATGCCGAGACGTGCCGGGAGTGGCGTCTTTGGTCCAGTGGGAGGGGGTCCCTTGTGGGTCAGCTGAGGGGAACGAGGGCGGCTCCCATGGAGGGGTGGGCGACAGCCTCCGGCGACAGGTCCGCCT
>NW_006434835.1:1448845-1450091 GCF_000325575.1 Pteropus alecto
GGCCCCCAGGCCCCGCTGACGGCTGTGCCGGGCAGGCGAGCCCCTCCGGTTGTCACAAGGGCCTCTGCATCTGCCTCTCTTTCAGCTGTCACCCAACAAGAGTCACGTGTTCGACAGCCTGACCCTGGAGCTGCAGGACGTGGTCACCCACGCCAGGCTCACCATCAGCCCCGACGGGGGCCTCGGCCGCCTGCGTCTCAAGGGTTTCCCCAGCTCCATCTGCCTCCTGCGGCCTCGGGAGAAGCCCGTGATGAGGTTCTCGGTTAAGGCGGGGTTCAGAGCCAACCTGTGACCTCGGCGGGGCCGCGTGCCGGTCACGTAATGACTGCCACGTTCTTCTTTTGAAGTGTTTCCGACACCCGAACCTTAAGAAGCTTCTGGTAAATTTTTTAAGACCAACAGCTTTCCTGGTGATTTAATACAGGGTTCACCCTCCCCCGCCGATGGCTGCCACGCAGCAGGCCGCAGTTTAAAAGCTGGCTGTAGCCGTGAATGGCAGGTGGTCACTTAGGCTCTTTTTCTAACACTGGAAGGTGCCGGTGTTCACAGCATGGACGTTCTGTATTTAGATCCACAGGGAATGCACAGTCCATTATGTTAAAAAGTGCGTTTACGCCCACCAAGACCACCCGAGAAGCACTTTTGGGCTGGTTCCTTGCCCCAGCTCGAGGTCCCACCTGTCTATACCCAGAGCAGGGGTGGCTTTCCCAAGCACACGACCCCCGGGACTTGTCCCTCCCCAAACGAAGGCCACTCTGAGGGCTGTGGGCCCAGACGCGCGCGCTCCTGGCCTCTGGTGACTCCTGCGACCGCCCCTCCCCCGCTGGGTGTTTGATCCCATTTATAAAGGCCGATATCCCAACTGGGGGAAAGGCTCCTTAGCTCCTGGAGGACTTCGGGCCACCTGCTGAGACAAGGGCCAGAGGCTCTGGGGGGGTCGAGCACCTTCCGGAGCCCGCCCAGCCGGGGTTCGAGGTGGCTCCGAATGCCGCCCCGCCCCCACCGGTCCCGGCCCGCTTCTTCCGCAGAGGCGGGGGAGGGGTCGTGGGGGTAGTGGACGGGGTCGCGGGGGGCCTTTCCTTTCCCGAGCTCCGCTGCTCTCACCTGTCCAGCTCCACCGCCCCCTCACCTGTCCATCCCTCAGCTGTCCAGCTCCGCTGCCCCTCTCCCTGGGGGCCAGTGGCGGTCACAATGGCTGGTGGCGTCAACACGGGCGGGGCAGCCGCAGCCCGGCGGCTGCGCCCTG
>NW_006434835.1:1450677-1466964 GCF_000325575.1 Pteropus alecto
CGCGAAGCGGGCCGGCCGGAGTCTCCAGCGCCTCGTGGGGACTGCGGGCCACCTACTGTCATGTCAGCAGGGCACTTAGGGGCTGTTGGAGAGGGGAGGGGGGAGGGGGTGGGCAGGCCCTGGCAATTAAAATGCCCTGGGGTAGGCGTCTTCGAGAAGGTGAGCTCTGAGCCAAGCTTCGGGGGACGGAGGGAGGAAAACCAGGGGAGCCCCCGAAGGCCAGGGCCGGACCTGGGCCACCGTCTCCGCGCCCGCCCCCCACACTGGCGCTGGGGGCCACCTGGGCGGCCTTTTTCTGTGCACACTGCTGAAGCGTGTCACCGGTCCGTTCACAGCTGTCTCTCCTGCGAGGCTATGACCCCGCGGGGACAGGCATTGCACCTGGGATGCTGGCGCATGAAGCAGCGCTGGCCCCTGAGCGAGGAAGTCCCTCCCCAGTGTCCCCTGAGGCCAGGACAGCAGCTGAAGACGGCCGTCCCCGTCCTGGGAGAGTAGCTTGTGTCCAATGCCAGGGCCCCTGCAGGAAGCGGGGCTGGGAACGGGTGGCCACATTCAGCCTGCCAGCTGCACGGGACGGCGCCCGCTCAAAATGGCACTTTAAGTCTCTGTGTAGCCTGGGACTGGGGGCGCAGCCCGGCGGAGCTCTTCTCACATGGGGGCGGGGGCGGCTCTACGACACTCTTACTTTGCTTCCCAAGGGAACCTCCGTCCCCTCACAGTGTTCCTCAGACTTCTTGGCAACTGTCCCCATCCCAGTGCCTCTGCCGCGGGAACTCTTTCCTGCCTCGCATTTCTTCAAGTAGCTCTTGGGCGGTCTTCCTGTGGGGTGGCCTCGGGGTGCTGCAGCGTTCACAGCGTGCGTTTTGGGAGATTAGAGACAAACAAGTAACCACAAAAGAGAAAGTGATGACCCACCAGGCCTGAAGCTCGGGTTTAACTCCAGGCACAGCCCCGAGAAAGGCTTCTTTACGAGATGGAAGGGGCCCTGGTTTCTCAGCCCTGCATGGACTCCGGACCCGGGTCAGCCTCACCTAGTCTCGTGTCTGCTTCGAAAGTTGTTATTACTGTTCTTTGCATGGCTGCTAAACCCATTTCCTTCATTGTGAAATACACTGTATATACAGAAAGGTGCATTCGATTCTACGTATAGTTTTAAGAACAGCAGTAACGCAAGCTTCTGTGTAAGCCACAGCCCAGGGGAAGAAAGAACTCACCGGCATTTTAAAACCCGCACCGCTGTCCTCACCCTGGGCCTGCAGGTAACCTCTGTTTCGGCTTCTATAATAACTATCGTTTTTCAATGCTTTATGTTTTTGTACTTTATATAAATGAGATTTCATTGTATGTGTTTTCCTGTTACTTGTTTTTTCCACAGAATAATATGCTTAGGAGACTCATCCCTGTTAATAGCACGTAGCTGTAGGTCATTCGTTTTTACCGTTAGGTATTATTTCATTGATTAATGTACTAGTTTATTTATCTAATCTGTTGATGGATAATTCGGGTCGTTTTTAATTTTCTGCTGAAATGAGCAGCGTCGCTGTAAACACCCTTTGACGTGTCTCCTGGCGCACGCGGGTGAGACTCCAGGAGGGCGAGTCACTTGTTACTGCTGCGTAACCAATTAGCACAGGCTTATGGGCTTAAAACGGCATTTACGATCTCTCGGCGTCTGAGATCGGAACTCCCAGAGCAGCTGCGCTGAGCGGTTCTGACTCAGAGACTCTGGTGAAGGTGCCGGCTGCGAGCCAGCTCAGGGCCATCTCAGGCTCTCCCCGGCCAGGCAGGAAGCTTCACCGTGCCGCGCGAGCCTGTTCCTCGGTGGCTGGGCGGCTGGTCTTCCAGTGGAGTGATCCAGGCTGAAGCCACATCTGCTGTCCGTGCCGGTTCTGTTAAGCTGTCGTCTCTCGCCGTCCGCCCAGCTACCTTTGTGTGCTGGACATCACTTTAAACCTATTCGTGGAAGTAATTTGAGGCCTAGAGTGATGCTGTCTTCTGCCGAAGTGGGTTTTTGTTCGCTGCGTCACCAGCGGCTCGCGATCGCCGTAGTATAGCTTCGGAGTGTGGGGTGATTGGGGCCACCTAGGTGGCTTGAAGCTGGGATGCCTCTGCTCCTACGGTGCGGCTCAGTGGGTCCCAGCGGAGGACGAGGCTAGTTCCCAGGGCGCTCGCCTCGGCGGGCCCTGCCCCGGCGCTCTGCCTGCTGGCCACGAAATGCTGTGGGCGGCATGGTTCGGCCTCCCCGCTGCCTGTTCCCCTTGGCAGCAGCCCCGGGCCAAGGCGGCCCCGGGGCAGGCTCTCGCCTTTGGGTGCCCTTCTCTCCCGGATGCGAGCCTGGTGATCCCTCCCCATCTTGTCAGGCGTCCGGCATGTTGCAGAGGGGTGTTTCGTTCCGTCCGTTTTATTTCTGTGGAAGGGACTGGTCAGCAGTGGACATTCTCTCTCCTGTATTCCTCGCATGCGGTTTCGGGTGGCCGTGTCCCTCAGTCCACCTGCGGGTGGCCGTGTCCCTCAGTCCACCTGGGCTCCATCTTAGGGTTGCTGGGGAGGAATCTGCCCTCGTCATTCACCTTTGACACGAAGTGACACGTTATCCTCTTTGGTCACCTAAACGGTATTATTCTGACTTCTGCGTACGGCGGTTCCAATTCTGAGCCCAAGTGCAGACTTTTGGGGTTCCTTTGAGTCCCTGGTGTAGTCAGTGTGGGGAAATTCTCGGCCACTGTGTCCTCAGACGATGCCCCTGACACAGGCTGGCCTCGCTCGCTGACCCTCAGGCCTCCTCCTGCCGGCCTCTCGCCTCTCGGCCACACCGTAGGCACCTTCTTGGCTCTCCCGGCTAACGTCCGCCCTGCCGGCTCCTGTCTACTATGCTGTCAGACCGGTTCGTCGAGTTTTAAATGTAAGTACTGAATTTTTCATTTCTAAAAATTCTTTCTGGGTCTTTTCAGATCTTCTCTGCCATTCTTTCAAGTTTCTTGGTTCTGCATGTGTTTCCAAGCTCGCCTTTTACGGAAACGTGGCTCTTCTGTGGTCTGCGTCTATAACGCCGGTGTTTGAAGCCGGTCTCTGCTCTCTGCGGCTTCGGCTGGTTTTCTCTCACGCTTCTTCGTCTCCCTGCTGGTTCCCTTGTTTTCCGGCTGCGAATGACGCCCTTCCTGTGGGGTTCTATTTCAGGAAATGCTTGGAGGGCTGAGATCGAGCTGCGATTCCCCAGAGAGAATTTCCAGGTTCGTCTTCGAGATGTGGGGAGTGCTCCCCGATGCGAGGAGTGCTCCCCGATGCCGGGAGTGCTCCCCGATGCCGAGTACATCGGCGCCTTCAGGTCTTCTGGGCCACCCAGGCAGTGTGATTTTGTGAGCGAGCTGGCTCGTGATCCAGATTTTTAATGCCATTTGCAAAGAGGCCACTGAACATTCTCTTGTTTTTGGGAAAAAAACCCAAGTCACAGACGTGACAGTTGCTGGTAGGGTTTGATTAGCGCCGTGACGGTTTGGGTTTAAGTTTCCCACTGCGATAACCGTGTCGTGGATCGGAAGCCATGGACGAGGATGTGTTCCTTTGGGGCCGTGTGATCTCCCGATGATTTTGAGTGCTGTAGACAGAGTGTTTGTGTCCCTCTGAAATTCGTTTGTTGACACCTTGGCACCCTACCCCCGTGTGACACCGTAGGACGTGGGGCCTTTGGACGGTGATGAGGTCCAAGGGTGGCTTCTCGTGAGTGGGGTCAGGGCCCTCATGACAGAGACCCAGAGAGCTCCCGGGCCCTGCACCATGTGAGGACACAGTGGGAGACGAGGCGCCTGCGAGCCAGCGGGGGTGTCCCCACCCGACACTGCGTCCGTCTGGGACTCACAGCCTCCAGAACTGGGACAAATCCATGGGACAAAAGGTTACGTGTCTACAGACCGACTCCAAAGTTCTTTTCAATATACGTATGCAGAGAATTATTCATCTTTTCCCTCAAACGTTTGTTTTAACGGCGCGTGTCACACGTGAGCAGGCCCGGCCCCCACGCTGGCACGCACGCCCAGGTGTGCTCCGTCCTCTCTGCGAGGGCCGCTGAGTCGTCCGGTGACGCCGACAGGCCTCTCGTTTCTCAGGAGGTTTTCAGGCTTCAGTAGAACATTCTGGACGTGTGGTAGGAACGTGGGGGGAGGCTCTGGGGGGCTCCCCTTCCCAGGTTTCTTACTGCTCGCCTTCATTTTCGGTAGGAAGGGACTGTGACCCGTCCGCTGAGTGAGGGCGGGGACGCTGACGTGGCCCGTGGCCGTCGTCCGTGCCCCTTCGCCGCTGTGACAGGTGCAGGTGTTCGCACGGGACGGTCACCAGGAGAGACGCCGATTTCACGGCTTCTTAGACCAGTGAAAGAATCGGAATCCAGACTTTGGTGGCTGAAGCTCTGAAGAGTGTTTTCCTCGGCGTCCGCTGGTGCGAGGATGCCAGCATTTGTCGGCGTGTGTGTTCTGTAGTTACCGAGCCGTTGAGCAGTTACGATTAATTTTCGCCTGCAAAGAATCTAATTGCGGCACCAGCAAATGAACTTTGACGTGAAACTTGGTGATACATTATCCATCCTGGGGCTTTTCTCATAATATAATGGCTGCGAATGGCACATTGAAAGACAAACACCATGAAATCTACGCAAAACGCAGTCATTATTCAGATGTTTCCTGAGTTTTCTGGAATAAATTAATTTGAAGTGAAAGAACATTTTTTTCTCTATAAAACAAAATGTTATAAGCTAATAATTACTTTTAAAAAAAGCCCCATAAAGCCTAGCATCGAAGATTTCTTTTGTGGAGAAAGCCACATTCACAGCAGAATGTAAAATCAGAGCATTGTGCGTGTGCATGTGTGTGCATGTGTGCGTGCATGTGTGTGTGCATGAGTGCATGCGTGTGCGTGCATGTGTGTGCACGTGCGTGTGTGTGCGTGTGCGCATGCACGCGTTTGTGAGACACCTCAAAGAATTTAAATTACAGTAGGATTTTTCTTTCGTAGCGTTCAGTTTCGGCAGGGTAGGGACGATGACGAGATTCTCTGAGGCAGGAAGGAGCAGAGGAGGTGACAAGGAGCTGGGCGAGTCACACCTGGGACTCTGCTGTGACTTTGGGTCGTCGTGGGGCCCTGGGTGAGCTCACAATTGTGGGCCTTTCGTGACCTGGTGCAAAGGGGGATTGAATTAGATCTCTATGGTCCCTCTCAGATTAGTGACGGTATCTGAGGGGAAACAATGCCAGTTAAGAGACAGCGTTCCCGGGTGACACCAGCCGTGGCGGGTTGGAAGACCATCCAGCGATGATGAGGCCGTTATTCACTGACACAGATGCTGGCCGTTTTGGGGCTCTCGATTTTAGCTTTAAATTGCTGCGGAGTTTTATACTGCGATGCTGAAAAGGAGTCAACTCTAAAGAGCGTCAAAGGTGTCATCCGAATATTTACCTTCTAATTAGGTTTATCTTTCTTTTTCTTTTTTGCAGTTATATTCATATAGTTTCCAGAAAACCTGCAAAGATGAAAAAGTTGAAGGAAGTAAGTGTTCACTGCTAACTGCTAAGAATGGGACGAATTGGATGATCTGGTAAAAATTAAAATGTCAGTATCGAATAATTGAAGTTTTACAAGCAGCACTTTGTAGAGAGCGCTTACGAAGGCACGTTGCTCTCGACGCCAGAGCTCGCTGTGCAGGCTTTTGCCACACTTGTCAAAGCGCCGTGGTCACCACGGTGCTGCCGATCGGAAGGGTCTAGGACCCCAGCTGGGGAGACAGCCATCTTCCAGAGGCTCCGTGCAATTGCTCTTTTGTTTTGGGGACTGGGAAAGACGGCTGTCAGGAGAAGTTATTTTAAGTTACGCGAAGCCGAAGCTAGTCACGACGCCCAGTTTAAAGGGCTGCCCCACGCTGTCGACGTTTTTGTAGTGGGTGGACATCGGAGGGGTCTAGGGGATGGAACATTCCATCCTTCTGCTCACATCATGTGATTCTTAGCGAAACAAGAACAACCGCCCCCCAAACCCCCCACAACCTTTAAGATGCAAGGTAAAAGAGACCCACCCTTCTTAAAATAAGCAACAGAAATTGCCATGTTTCGATCTGCATAGCCTGTAGATACTTAGGATGTAACGTGGTTTGTACTTTAAAGAAATGGACCTTCATTGTGAGGAGTGTTTCGGGGTGACATGCTGTTAACGCATCCGCTTCTCTGGGTGGTGGTTTTGCAATCATTGGGTTTTCTTCTCCATAAAATGAGATGAGGGTCTTTACCGCGAAAGACCTTGGTGAGATTAAAAGGCGAATCTGGGCCACGCACCGGCTCTGGGCTGGGGTCATTCTCCTCCTCTGCGTCTCGACGAGGCGGGACTGCTCTGTGTCCTTGACCCACCACCTAGTGTCCCAGTGCAGGACCTCCCGGTGGCTCCAGCAGGGGTCACGAGCAGCGGCATTTAGCTGCTTGTCCCAGTCAGCACTTCGAGGCAGGGCGTGAGTCAACTAAAATGTACTCCTTACCCACTTAAACTGTAGCTTGCCAGGGCAGGAGGGCAAGTTAGCGACCGGAAGTGATTCTGGCGGTCAGTGAAGAGTGAAAATGGCGTTCGGTTATCCGCGAGGCCTCCGTGCCTGCTTCTCCCTCTGCAGGTGACGATTCTGAAAAGTGCCCTGCAGAGCAGTTCTTCAGTCTGAGTCCATGTTTCTCTTTTGCACGATTCAGTGATTTAAAAAATGAAAAACGATCCCGAGGAAATGTTCAGCCTTTCAGGACAGGAAGGAACTTCCAGGTCGTGTCGTCAAACCTCACTGTTTTCCAGCGGAGGTCGCCTTGCTCGGGGACGGGGGGCGACGTGGCCGGCGTGAGTGAGCTTTCCAGACTTTCACACCTGCAGGAGCCTCATCCCCTCACTGGATCATGCCGTGCTCACACTCGTCATGCCGTGCTCACGCTTGGCAGGCTGCGGTCGCCAGAGAGTTTTGTAGTTTTTTTTTGGAAGTTACACTTATTTCCTTTAAAAATCTAATTATAAAAGTAGTTCTCATTGAGAAAAATGTCAAAGATGCCGCGGGGAAAAGCTCAGGGAAGAGCAGGAACGTCGCCCACCACGACACCCCCGAGACCACTCTGCGTTTTGCTTCCGCTGCCAGCTGTGGTTTTTGCACTAGTAGCAAATACACAGAGACGCACAGATACACGTGCCTGTGTCTCTGTATGTAGATATTTGCGGAAATGGGGCCCATCCGTCGATACATTAGTAACTGTATCGTGACAGCTTAGCACAGAGGGCGATTTTCTGCAACACGACTTTTAATGGCCGCACAATATCCCATCCTGTGAATCTGCGACAGTTCTTTAAGCCGCTTCTCATCAGCGGATCTTCATGTCAATCTCACAGACATCTTCATGGACGCCACAGAGACGTGTTCGCTCGCGGTCATGATTTACGTAGCGAAGTAGAATTACACGCGCAGCTTTTGCCTCTGCGGTATTTACCTCCAGAAGGTCTGCAAAGTCGTGCACTGCTCGCGGCAGTGTTTGGGGGTGCCCGTCGCCTCCCCTGCTGTTGTGGGTTTCAGCAGCTGGTGCGGCGTGTGTGGCCCAGGGGCTGCTGCCGTTGCGAGGACTTTGCCTCACGTCTTGGAGTTTTGGTTCATACTTCCCACACACGTTTTAAAGTGTCAGACATAAAATAAAATATAGGGCCTACTTAAGATACCAGATTGGTCCGCCCACCGTCACCTTCGAAACCTTCCGTGAGAGGGGGCGCTGGGAACTAGCGAGCTTGTCGGACGAAGGGGTTTTCTGAGCAGAGGATGCTTTGGCATCTCCCCTCTCTTCCTCCTGGGTGCTTCACACCCTGTAAATCAAGCACAGCGTTCCAGGAAACTGGGGTGTCGACAGAAGAGAATGGGGCTGGCTGCTCGCTGAGCCAAAGAAGCCTTACTCGAGGAGCATGAGGGTGCATTTGGGGGCTCGGCCTGCGAGGCAGGGTTTGGGTTCGCGGCTGAGTGCAGAGGTTGGGCCCCCTCCTCTCCCCAAAGCGTCTGACAGACGGAGGCCTCTGAGCTGCCGGTGAGGATGGGGCGCCGAGAAAGCCGCACCTTCGCCATCTGCTGGGATGGGGGGCAAAGGGCAGAGGCGCGTGTCTCTTCCTGGGAGTCAAATGCCTGAGAAAGTTGCCAGACTTGAGCTCAGTTCAGGAATGATTGGCAGCCGCAGTAAATGTGCACGGGGAGCGGAATGAGGGGCCGGGGCTGGGGCAAGCGGCTGGCTGGAGGAGACCGCATCTCCTGCATTGGCAGCAGCAGCCCGAGGGCCCTGTGGGGTGCTCAGAGGAGCCCACCGAAGCCCCCTCCTCGAGGGCCACGGGCGTCTGATGCAGCAGGTCCACCCAGGTAGACATCGCCTCCTCCTCCCGCCGTCCGGCCCAGCCCCGGGGGAGCCGGGAGGACGGTGAGGCTGAAGGCAGAGAATTGATAAAAAGCATGTGCTCTGCCCATCGCAGCCGAGCCGAGCTTGGGCCCCGGGGAGACGCTCTGCTCGGGATGCAAGGTTAAGACTCAGACTGGACCGGGCGGGACTCTTTCTGGGTCTCAGGTGACCACGTGGTTTTCCAGTTTTAGTTTGTTAATTTTGCATGATCGACTCCGATGTCAAGCCGGCCTCGCGTCCTTGGGTCACCGCTGTCGGTCACGAAGTGGCCCTCTTCGCGTACTGTTGCATTTCATTTGCTCACGTTTCGTCTGGGGATTTCGCATTTGTGCCCGTGGAGCGATTTCGGGCTGTAGTGTGTCCGTCAGTTCCCGTTTGCTGGAGTTTCCCAGGAAGGCACGGAGGGCTGGGCCGTCTCCGTGGGAGGGCTTCTGACCGAGCTTGTCTGGACCTGGCGTTATTCTTCCCCAGCTGTTTGATGGACGTTATCGGCGGAACCCCCCGGGCCTCGCCTTGTCTTCGTGAGAAGGTTTTGAGCTTCGAGTCCGGCCTCCTCGGCCGGTACAGGGCTCTGCGGGTTGTCTGCATTTTCCAGAGTCACCCGCGGGTGGGTCATGTCTTCTGGTTTGTCCAGTTCCTGTAAGTTGTTGACGTGATCGGCGCGAAGTCGTTTACAATAGTCTCTCCCTGTTCATACCTGTGGCATCCGAAGCGACGTGGCCGCCCTCGCTCCTGAGGCTGCTCATTTGCTCCTTCTATTTCTCCTGGTCAGTCTGGCTCTAGGTTTATCAATTCCACTTCATTTATTATTTATTTATTTTTATTATTTATTATTATTTATGCCTACAGCACCTGGTCGTCCTAGGTGGTCTCCCATCCAAGGACTAACCAGGCCCGACCCTGCTGAGCTCGGAGCTCAGACATCGGGCGTGTTCGGGGTGGCGTGGCCGTAGACCGTGGGCCGTGGCTCCACTGGGGCGCGAGCCCAGGACCTTCTGCGTGTGAAGCGGACGTGCTCGCCGCTCACTGTGGAAACACGTCCCTATCAATTTTATCGAACTTCTCGAAGAACCAACTTTTGTTTCATTGGTTTTCTCTCTTTTTGGTTCTGTTGTCTATTTCATTGATCCTGCTGTGAACTTTGCCCTTTCTTTGTGCGGGGAGCCAGGCTTCGGGGGGATTTCTCTCGTCGTCACCCTCACTTTCCTCCCTCTCTCTCTAGAAAACTCTTCCTCCGTGCTTCCCCAAACGCCCCCCGCCCCCTCCCGGGGCTCAGGCCCTCCCGAATCCCGAATCCCGAATCGCCGTGGGAGAGGGGCCACTTCCTTTCTCTGCCATGTGATGCATCTGCGTTTTCCTCAGAGACGTTTTGGAGACGACGTCTTGGCCCAAAGAGCAGCCAGTCGTGGGGGTTCCGGTTTCGGTGTCAGGCTGATGGGGAGGAGGCTTGCGAGGTGGCGGCTCTGGCACCTGTCCGACCCCGGCGCGCCCCGTGGGCTGCTTGTCGCCTTCCTGCTCACCTCTGCACTGACTTCGCTGTGACCTCTCTTCCCTCCCCAGGCTTGTCACAGGAGCTGGCGTCGGCCACCCTTCCCCCCCGGAGGCCCACGTCGCCCGCGCCTTCACTAAGCCCTGTTAACTGTACAGCGGCATCTCGGTCGGGAGCCCTCGCTGTCCAGACAGGCGAACCCCGACTCAGAATCATGGCGAACTTTACAAAGCACATGAAACCAGCTAAGTCCATGATCAAACCCTAGTGGTGGTGGTTTTCTCATGGGAAAAAAATTGCAGGATTTTCCAAAAGATGGAGACTAATCCCACGTTTTAGGCACACTTGCCTGGTCCTCCCGTGGGCAGAGTGAAACCAGGGCCAGGGGTCGGAGGCGTTGCGGGAGGGCCGGACGCGCCGCCCTACAGCCGGTGGGGGGAGGGCGGTCCGGTCCCCCAGCCCCTCCCACTCCTACATCGCTGCTCCGAGCGCCCACCTCTGAGGCTGACGTTTCTGGGACAGGTGGAGCGAGCTCTTGTCTCAGGCATTTTGCTGAGACGCCGCGTCATCTCGTTTTGAGTCAGGCATTTTGGAAGCAAACCCGGTGTGAGAGCGCGGCTCCTCCCTGCGTGGCGGGCACGAAGGAGCAGAGGCTCGGGGCGGAGACGCAGCCCGAGCGAGGGCGCGTGGCCAGAAAGTGACACGGTCACGGGGGACGCGAAACGCAGGCTCCTAAGTGCGGCATCGGCGTAGTTTCCGATCCCCATTTTGCCAAAAGCCGCGACGAGATATTTCTGAAGGCTTCTCGTGTTCAGGACACTTGCTAACTGTGTATCCTGGGCACGTAACGTAAACTCTCTGATCCTTCGTTCCCTGGGTATCTGCCCCGTTGATTTGAGGGCAAGAGTGAGCGCGTGGGCCGGTATGGACGCAGTGGCGACAGGTAGTGGGCGCCGGATAAACCGCGGCTATGTGACCCCAGTGTCTCCCGTCACTGATGTGCATTTGTTCGAATCGCCTTGGACGCTTGGGTAAAGGGCCGTAAAGTCCACTGAGTCCTTCGGCTTCTCCAGCCAGATGAGCGACACGTGTCTTTGAAACCGTCACCGCCATCACACAGTAACAGAAAACGACATTTGCTTGGCACTTCTTTGGAGATTATTATATGAGTACAGAGGAAAAAAAAAAATCCAGAATCATGTATTTAGTGGCTGGAGTTATCTAATTAGGCAGGTGACATCAGGGTTAATGGCTCATTAACACAGAAAATGAGCAATTAGCTCATTGTTTCCGTAATTTTATGCGCTCAAGCAGGCAGCTGTTCCTCGGCGGCTGCATCTCATGGAGTTGTGTAGGGGTAACTTCTCTTGGTTTGTTTTCCAGCTCGGTCTGTGAGTTCATGCCCGTTGCTGATCCTCGTGGCTTGTTGTTTTCCACGGTTAGTGTGCAGGCGTCTGTAATCGTGTGACAGTTTGTGACGATGAACAGGGCTGTGCATTCCCGCGCCGGCCCCCCGCACGCTGCGCCTCACTCCAGGATGCACAGCGTCCCGTCCCAGGCCCCTGGCAGGGCCCTGGCTGGATCCAGCTGAACCCGAACCCCTCCTGGGTCTCCCCTGCATCTTCATCAGCGAGGCCCCCCACCTTCGCTTGGGTTCTGGGGGCGTAGGATTCGTAGTTAGCACGTGTTTGTTAGTTTGAACTGCATCCTGAGGCTCGATTTTCCTTTTTTCAGATCAAACCGGTGGTGCATTGTGATATAAATGTGCCTTCCAGGTGGCAGACCTTCCATCATCTATCCCGACGCATAAGGTGAGTATCGTGGGAGAGGAAGCCCGATGGGCGGGGCCCCTGAGGGTAACATGACTGTCCCCCCAGCCCCCTGGTTCTCTGCCGGTCACTTGTCTTGCGGGTCAGCTCTGTGCGACAGCCTGTCAGGGGCCATGTGTCCTTTTTCTCTTGGACCTTGATTTTGGAGACGCCGTCCAGCTGCCACGTCGTCGGTCAGACGGGTTCCGTGGAGGTGAAGACACACAGCTTCACCTGGGAAAAGCCGAGGCTTTCCGAGCCTCTTCTCCCACGTGGCCGTGCAGCGGCTGGATGTCGGAGGCGGTTTCGGGCTCATTCCCCCCCAGGACTGTTCCTTCCAGGCTGGTCGGGGTTACAGCCGGGCCAGGCGAGCGTTGGGGCAGGACTGGAATGTGTGGGAGCCAGCGACGGCGCTGGGTGGAGGGTCCCCGTAGCGGGTGTCCATCCAGGGGACCGAGACTGCGTTGTGGGGGGAGGCCAGTCCTTGGGGGACGTAGAGAGAGAACCTATGTGGCTTCAAACACTGGTTCGAATCCTGCTTCCCAGCGCACACTCATCTCTGTGAAGGGGCCGTCTCATTGTGAAGCCGGACTGATACCGTCCACCGGCCAGGTGCCCCAAGGGGGACCAGGTGACGCTTCCGAGGAGCCCCACCCGGTGCTGGTCACGGAGCCGGAGACCTCCACGTGGCACTGCTTCCCCCAGTCCTCCTCCTATTGCGACGTTTTGATGTTTTGGGGTTGAAACCCCCGGCGTGACGATCGGGACGGTGTCCTCCCCGTGCCCCGAGCTGCTCCCCGTGGATGGAGGGCCAGTGAGCCTCAGTCGTGGGCCCTCGGCGTCAGGGGGACACTGGCAGACGCGTCCAGTCCTGGCCTTTGTCAGCGGAGTCGCGTCTGCCACATTCCTGACGACTGCCCTTCACCCTCGTGCTGGCCAGCCCGGGTGGAGACCAGGAGCTGGGGAGCCCCCTGCGGGCGCCAACAGAGCCCGGACTGGGACACAGGACAAAGGGAACTGTTATTAGTGGCACCTGCCCCTGTCGCCTGGCCTTGAATCCTGACTCCCGTCTCTTTAAAACACTCTTCCTTAGGCTTCCATGAAGAAACCACTTAATCATGCGAGGTCCTTCCATGAATAAACCTTTTTTATAAATGCCTTTTTTAAATCCGAGAACTGTTCTGCAATGATGAGAGACAAGGTATTTGTAAACAGCATGGGCGTGTCTTTCTGAAGCGCGTGCAGAAACCTCAGGGGGACATTCTTGGCCTATGGGTTCTTCCTGGCGAAGACACACGTCCCCAAAGCCACACTTTTTTTGCATGGCCTAAGACATCAGTGAGTCTCGCTGAGTCGGACAGACCTTTTTCCTGTCACAAACCACTTCCCCCGCGGCATGCGCTCCCTCCTCTATGTTGGTGTCCCGGAGGCCCCACTAGATGGACCCAGACATCCGTCCAAATGCCCGGCCCTTTCTGCAAGGAAGAGACCTGGCCGTACTGGCTCAGAGGCCTTGCAGCTATGTGACCCAACACACAGAAGACCGTCGTGATGGCTTCAGGGTCTTTGTTGGCGGGAGAAAGGGGTGTTGACCCTTCCTCGCCAACGGGGGGGCCGAAGCAGAGGGCCGGTGGCTCGCTGGGCGCGAGGTCTGCAGCAGCCCGTGTGGCAGAAAGAACCAGATGTCCCCGAGTGTCCAGGTCTCCTGTGAACGTAGCTGGTCGACGTCGCGTGTATCTGAAGCCGCCAGCGTGGCGGTCGAGGCGCGTGTCCTGGTCGGTCTCTAACTAAGCTGCGTGACGTGGGAAACTGCTTCCTCATTTTACTTTTTTTAAATTTGTTTTTCAATTACAGTTGACATGCAGTATCCTGTCAGTTTGGGGCTTACGACAGAACGATTAGACTGTTTAAAAGAGTTTATTTTCATTTGTCAATAGAGTTGTTAGTTTCAGGTGTGCAACGTAGCGATTAGCCATTTAGACACCTCACGAGGGGCTCACCCTGTGGGTCTCGTGTGCCACGGGAAACGCTGAGTAAATGGCAGCCACGGTCATCATTGTCACCATCACCATCATCAGCCACGCGACGAAAATCCATTCCTCAATCCATGTGCTCTTTTTTATTTTATAATGTTTAAAATGTTTCCTATTGAAAATGACCATTTTCAGTGGCCACAGCATTTATCGTCGTGTGGCTAGGCCGTGCTTCACTTAACCATTCGTCCATACCACACAGGTTGCTTTTGCTTTTTTGTTTTTCTAAATAATCCCGTGAGAAGCGCCTTCACAGGTAGATCCTTGTCCTTTCTGTGGGTGTCACGGAGCGGGACGACTGGTCAGTGGCGACTGACCCGCGTATCTCGCTGGTCTGTATCACCGGTCACCCTTCGGGAAGGCCGTGCTCACCTTTATCTACAACAATGTGTGTGTGTGTGGGCGCACGTGTGTGCGTGTGCACGTGTGTATATTAGTCAGCTAATATAACTTTGGGGGGCACACGAGTCAGCCATCATGGTGTTCCTGTTTTCCCACGCTCACGATGAGAATGTGTATTAAATACCTTTGGACATTTAGACAAAAATACAACATGACTTTGTTGAAACATTTCTGTCTTTTATTATGATTCATGTACGTTTGGAAAGACTTCCAGCATCAACCGTTTAGGAAAACCGATAAATGGCAAGGCGGTAGCAGGGATTCACAGAGTGATTCTCTCACGGGGGCGGGCAGTGATGTCACCCGCACGTGACGTCCCTTTCCTGGGTTTGCTTTGGGGCAGCCCAAAATAGGCAGACGACCCTTGGCGGAGTGGGAGCCTTAACAGAGAAAACCAGTTCTCTTTGGACCTGTACATTAACATTTATATTTACTCCGAAAAAAGGGGTGTATCACTCCCATTAAAAATTATTGGCATATTAGGAACAAACGACAACAGAATTACAGCTACCACAAATAGTAACCTAAAGAATTAAAAACCAGAATCGTAAAATCGAGCTCCTATATTGTTAAATACCATTCGTTCCTTTTAAAGAAACAAACCTCGTATTTTACGTTATTTTAATGAGTCACCAGAGTTTGCAACTGTCGCCAAGCAGCTTCGACAAAGTGGCGCAGCTTCGTTAGCCTCTGACCACTGGGTTTGCCTCCCCCGCCCCCCATAAAACGTAGAAATAAGGAAATCGAGCCCCTGAGATCCCTGTGCAGCTGCCTTAAAGCTGCAGGAGTGAAACCCATTGTCTCTGTTCTCTCTGAAAGGGTCGCGCAGTGTCCCCCTGGGACTCTCGGCTGCGGGAAGGGAGAGAAGCCGACGTTTTGAGGGCGGCGTCTCCGCCTCTGCTCTCCGAGGAGACGCCGTTTTCCTCCCTTTTACCCGGCACAGTGGAGACGTATGTTTTTTGTCGCGTTCCGTGCCGCTCACCTGGCATTTGATGCTCCACGAGAACACGTTTCCCCAGGGTCTGGTTTTGTCGCCGGGCCACGAGCCCTCTACCACCCAGACGGTGATGTGCGGCCTGCGCACTGCCTGCTCTGGTCTCTCTGTGGTCACCCACCTGTCTCTGGATTTCCTGTGCTCCCCGCGAGCCCCGCGCACTAACGGTCACGTGTCTTTCCCTCCTGCAGCGTTTTCACGAATGGAAAGTTACTTCTCCCTCCCGTCCGAGTCATCATACCCAGGCCGAGACTGGCAGAGTGGGAGAGCGTGCTGGCCACGATCAACGAGAAGGTCTTCCCTCTGGGGGGCGTGCGGAGGTACGGCCTGTCGCCCGGGGACCGGCGGGCGGGGGTCACCGCGGCGCGTGCCTGCTGGCCCAGCCAGGCGGAAGGACTCAGCGTCCCCTCTGATTTCAACGCTCGGAGGCTTCGCTGAGCTCCGACCTGCTCCCTTTCCGCGTCCAGCGATGCTGCCGGGGCGTGGTGGACGCGGCCTCAACAGACAGTCATGTCCCCAGCCCCACCGGGCGCACCAGCCTCAGCGATTAGTCAGACGCTGCGGCCGGGATGAACGGGGCCTCCCAGGGGTCGGGAGAAGCCAGGGGCCGCGTGGGGCGCCGGTGTCTGAGCCGAGACGCGGTGGTTAGTGGGGGAGGTGGGTCCTGCAGGAAGGGGACCGCTGGCCGACCTGGAGCCAGACCTCGTCTCTGCCGCCTGCTTCCGGTCACCTCGGGCCCTGCGCATGGTCTGGGGGCCTGTTTCCTCGTCTAGAAGCCTGGGAGTCGAAGCATCGCCTGCCCCGGCCCCGAGTCTAATGTGCGGGAAGCACTTAGCGCTGGGCGTGCAGTGAGCCTGGGGTCAGTGATCGCGGACGGGCATGGCACTGGGCGCTGTTTGCCACACGCGGCTTGGTGTCCTGTGAGGGAGCAGCCAGGCCTGACGTGGGGACGCTGTCGGATCCAGGCTGTGAAGGGCCTGCTGGCCAGACAGCACCTCAGTCCCATTCTGTGGATGGACGTGGTGTGGCAGCCACGATGGAGGTGCAGGGCCCTGAGCAGGCGGGAGGCGCGGTGGCCTGGCAGTGGGCGCCAGAAAGGCCGCGTCCTGGACGCGTGGGAGGAGAACCGGCCGCA
>NW_006434835.1:1466986-1473070 GCF_000325575.1 Pteropus alecto
CGCGTGGATCGGGCCCGGAGCCGGCAGGGCGGTGTCCGGGAGCTCGTGACCCGGGCCGCACGTGGAGGAGGCAGCTGGACGGTTCACCCACGGCCCGGACAGGGAGGGCAGCGGGCGACAGGCCTGGGGCGTGAGCGGGCGGAGGGAGCCGGTCGTGGGGCTGAATCCAGGGTCCTGGCTGTCGGGGGGTGCAGGGGTGGGAGCGGGGGATGGAGGCTGAGGCACGAGGCACTAACGTCCAGGCACTAACGCCCACCGTCCTGCCCTGCTGGGGAGAGCTGGGAGCCTGGGAAACCCGTAGCGTGTCATGGCGCCCAGTGCTGGACGGTCATCTTCAAGGGCAGTGCTGGCCCCAGACAGTGGGCATTGGGATCGGAGAGCAAAAACATGTCTCCCATTTAATTTTGTCGATGAACTCTTTATTGGGGGTAAAGTAAAACATGAAAGATTGATGTGAGAGCGACAGTCGGGCTGAGACTGGTGTGCTCGCTCGTGAGTGGGCCGTAACCGCCGGGGCACGGAGAGGCTGGGTGCCCAGGGGCGGGCTGTGCAAGCACCAGGCCTGCCCGTGACAGACGCTTCCAGAACCGCAAACACGAGTGTCTTACCCTCGGAGGAGCCGGGACAGTCAGGAGCAGTCGTGGGGTTCATCGCAAGGTCCTCAGGGAAAGTGGGAGCGGCGAGGTACGCGCGGAAACCCCGCCCCGCAGAGGCGAGCAAGGAGGCGGGGTGCTGAGGGAGACGGGGCGTCGGGTCGATGAGCCTTTCTTTGATTTTCCCCGGCGTGAGCTGGTGCTGTAGGGTTGACTTTAGAAAAGGTGCGGAGCCTGGAAGTGGAAGAAATGCTTAGAAATGCGACGAGCGAGCTCGGACGGGCAGCCTGACGCTGACGCGCGTGTTTGCGGGGCCGGCGCGCGTGCCGCCCTCCGGCGGGGCTGCAGCCGAAGCTCGGCGCACGTGCGGAGGCATCGCTGCCTTTTTACCCGTGTCGCGCCTTGGATAGTGCGTGCGCCGGCCGAGGCTCCTGCTCTGCCCTCCTGTGTCAGAAAGAGAGGAGGAGGAAGGAGGAAGGAGGGAGGGAGGGAGGGGTCGAGGATGGCTCACTCCCAGGCTTCAGGCCGGAGCAGCGGGTGACCGGTGGTGACATTTCCTGAGATGGGCAGCCAGAATGGGCAGCCTGAGGGCCGCACGTCCAGGTTTCAGGGTGCCCTGGCCAAACTCCGTCCCCAGGGGCTCTGAAACCTCAGCTGAAAGTCAGACAAGTCTTTTAAGAGCCATGTACACTTAAAAGGAATCTAGTTAAAGATAATACCACAACATTTCTTTAAGGCGTCTACGCTATACGTTTATTTTGCGAAGACATCTATGGGTAGAGGAAAAGGTTAAGAAAAAAAGTACATTTTCTGCGATAGTCCCAATCTTTAAGGTCCTTAAAAGTGACTGTTTTCCAAACTCCCGTTCCCCGCCCCACGCCTTCCGGGGCAGGTTGCCGTGGGAACCACGGGCCGCGTTGGCAGCACTGGGCACCCGTCTGCACTCACAGCCGTGCTGGACGGCTCCGCTCCCGTGTACCTGCTGCTCCGGACGTGCTCACACCACGGGCACGGGGTGGAGCAGGACCTGCAGCTCACACGCCCACGTCTCCACGTGCAGAACATGCCTTCTCCTAGAAGTCCTTCGTCTTTTATCCCACGAACGAACTCCGCCGTCGGCTTGCCCTTCACCTCAGCCCTGTCCGCCCGGGGAGAAGGGCTTCCAGGAACGTGCCGGGGCCATCGCTTCTCGGGTGTGGGCGCAGCCCGCTGGCCTGCTGCACCGCGTTTGAACCACGGATTGGCGGCTGCGGCCGTCGCCCGGCTCCTCCTCCAGCGAAGCGTCCGACGTCCTGTTCTGCTGCTGATTTCGCCTCGGCACCGAATAAGAGCTTCTGAAGACGCACACACAAACACACGCACCCACGACTCGTGTCTTGCAGGCCTTCTTCTCCGTGGCGGCGAGCCGGAAGCCGTCTTGGTGGCGGCCGCCGTTGGAGTGCAGTTGTTCAGGGTCCGTGTGTTCTCAGGGCACCTTGTCGACAGCTCGCTTCTGGTGTCCACCACCCCCCAGCCAGGCCCTCGGTCCCACTTAATCATCCTCTGTGCTTCTGTCGGTGACGGTGACGGCAGCACCGTGCCCCGAAGGCCTGCGCCGTGCCAGACGGTGCGTGTCCTTCCAGTCGCGGGGCCTCGTAGGCTCCGAATGGCTTTCTGTATCTTTCTCCTACCTGGACAAGGGCGTAAACTTTCATGCTCCCTGGTCTCCCCACTCCGTGACCCTGTCCCACTGCGACGATCTGGAATTTGAATTTTGGGTTATTATGAAAATGCTGATGTAAGTTTTCGACAGCGCGAGCTGTGCCGAGGGTCCAGTCACTGTCGACTCCCACGTCTCTGGCCGCGTGTCCTGGATTTGCTTGTCATCGAGCCACGGCCTCCAAAGACGCCCTCGCCGTGGGTCCGCGTGGCGAGTCTGGGCCTCGTGCGGGGGGTGCTCCGTTCGCGTGGTGTCCGGCTGGCCTCAGGGTCTTTGTCTCGGCCTCGTCCGTGGCCTTCACGTTGCTGCTGAAACCTGACGTTGGCCGGGTCCTCGTCCTCCGCGTGCGCTTGAATGTCACACTCAGCGTCTCCGGTGGCTTCTGTCTCCCCGTTCCCCGTCTGTCGATTCGATGTGCGATCGTCCCTGCCTCTCCTGTGCGGTCAATCTTCATCGCGTCCACACGCTTTTCTTCCCCCCGCTTCGGACTTCTTTGGGGTTCCCCTCGCCTGGATGGGGCACCTGTGCTGGTTCCCGTGTCTCGCCTGCTCTTCCGCGTGTCCCGTCCCTCCCTGCCCGCTTCCTCCGGCAGGCGGCTCAGCGTCGTCTCCCCGCCGTGCCGGGGGCCCCGCCTGCGTGCGCCCCGCCGTCCGGCTCATGCCGGGTCCTGTCGCGGCCACGGTTCAGGGTTCGCCGCAGCCTCCCCGCTTGTTTCTTTCGTGTAGTTTCTAGTTCCACTTTGATGGCATCTCCCTGCATTTCCTTCATAGCGTTTCTCATTTCTATGTTAAATCCTTGGTTCATAATAGATGCTCAGCGTCGAATGAATCGAGTCATCTCTTGAATGAATGAATAAGTGCCAAAAAGGAGTACAGAACGTAAAGTAGACAAATATGAGTCTTTTGGTGCTTATGACGAAGAACATCATTTGCTAGTAAATGCTGCTTTGCAAATGTTATAACAGTCGAAGCCAATTTGTATTAATTTTAGCTGTTCGTTACAATTAATTGTAACCAATCAAGAGCTTAAAATGTTCCTGAGGGAATCTGAGCGCTGTACGTAATTAAAAATAGACCTTAATGCAACATCTGCACGTGGACAGCGAGCCTCGCCCCGGGAGGGCGCCCGCCCCGGTTTGAGGAGCCCACTGGGGTGACGCGGGCTCATGAGCGCGTCGGCGTCCAGGGCACGGTCCCCAGATGGGTGGCGTCACCCACCGAATCGGCCTGCCCGAGACGGCCGTCCGGGACCCTCAGCCGCCTCTTCCTCCCTTGTCCGCAGGCTGTTCACGATGAACGGGCATCTTCTGGACAACGCCAAGGATCTGCAGGACCAGCACTTCTACGTCGCCGCAGGACTGGAGGCCTTCAAGAGCCTCCCGTACTGGGAGTGCCCTGGGGTGGACCCTGGGGCGCAGCAGTGAGCACACTCGGCCCTCGGCCCCGACTCTCTCCCGGGCGCAGCCGGCTGGGCTACCGGCTCTTTTTCTGTAGCCAAGCTTGGGAGTCTCATTTTACATGCGATGATGCAGTTTTGGATTTTTGAAATTAGCCCTGGAGGAACGACTGTCCGGTGTAGTCACAAGGACAGCGAGGTCTCGCGGTGGGGGGCTTGGACTTTTCTCTGGGGACCCCGGAGTCTCGGCGGCCAGGAGAGCTGCCGCCGTCAGTGTGAGGCCAGGTGTGAGGCCAGGTGCTCCTCGCCTGAAGTCCGCACGGCAGGCGCTCCTGGTGCAGAAGCAGGGACGTCACGCGGGCTGGGATGGGTGCCTGGGTGCAGGGCTGAGCCTGCGGGTGCGAAGGCGTGGCGGGGGAGGCACCGCTGGGGATTCCTGTCCCCGCACCCGAGAGAACGGGACGACTGTCCCCTCCTGTTGTCTGGGACTCGTACCTGAGGGACGCCCGGCAGCTTTGTCCCGAGGCAGAAAAGCCCTGGATGTTCAGAGACCAGGCATTGAACGAACCTCCTTGGGGCCCGTCCTGCTCCTGGGGCTGGGAGGTCCTGGGACTTGAGCCGCTGTCCCCTGGGGACGGGAAGGCCCTCCTCCTGGGCACGCTCTCCCGAGAGCCACGGCTGCCTCTCCGTCTCTATAAAGCTGTTTTTGGCAGAACTTTAAACACGTCCAGCTGACTACCTTTTGTCTTCCAGAAAGTCCACGGACACGGAGAAAAACTCACAAAAGAAGAAAGTAAGTACTTTCTAGAAGGGAAGGATCAAGTCTGGTGTCTGCCGGGACGACAAGGGCCTTGTAGATATTTCGTTGCTTTCTTTGTATAGTTTTTCCAACTTACAATTTGCTCTGTTTAAACCATTACAATCGGCCACTAACATGAAAGTCAGTTATGGCTTCTCCGAAAGGTCATCAGTCAAGGCTCAGGCAGGGGTCAAGGTCAGGTACCGGGGCAGGTGGGGAGCCAGGGGGAGGCCCTGGAGGAGCGGTAAGCCCGGCCCGGGTGCCCATGTCCCAAAGGGCGGAGACGGCCATCCTGGGCCCCCAGCTGTGGCGCCCGAGTGGGGGACACGGCCACGTCGGGTCTGGCCAGGGAGGCCCAGCCTCCGTCTCGTGCAGAAACATCACACGAAGCCGGCTCTAGATCCTTCCCAGAAAGCACGAGGAGACACAGGCCTGCGCTCCTCCGGAGGCCAGTGTCAGGAAAGGTGAAGTGGGGGCGGGTTCCGGGTTGAGAGGCCGGGGGGCGTCCGAGCACAGCACGTGACTCTGCTGGTCTCACGTGGGGATGATCTTGCCAAGGAGGTTATGTGGACGATGACGTCACTGGAGACAGATGGCAGATGAGCCAGAACTATGTCATCGAGGATGAGTTCCTGAATTTGCTGACTTCCTGTAATCACGTAGGGCCATCTCTGTGGCTCGGGAGCACTGAAAGTGTCACCGAGGTCACGTGTCTTCGGCGTTCAGTGCTGAGGTGCTCGGGGCAAGGCGCATGTATGCAACCTGCTCCTAAAGAGTTTACGAGAAATATGCAGCATGTGTGCGTGTGCACATGCGTGTATGTGTGCATGTGTGTGAGCGCACATGTGCGTGCATGAGCGTACCACACGATCGCACATGCGCACGCGCACACGTGTTCATGCATGTGCACGTGTGTATGTGCGCATGGTCCGAGCACAGCACGTGACTCTGCTGGTCTCACGTGGGGATGATCTTGCCAAGGAGGTTATGTGGACGATGACAGCACTGGAGACAGATGGCAGATGAGCCAGAACTATGTCATCGAGGATGAGTTCCCGAATTTGCTGACTTCCTGTAATCACGTAGGGCCATCTCTGTGGCTCGGGAGCACTGAAAGTGTCACCGAGGTCACGTGTCTTTGGCGTTCAGTGCTGAGGTGCTCGGGGCAAGGTGCACGTGTGCAACCTGCTCCTAAAGAGCTTACAGGAAATATGCAGCATGTGTGCGTGTGCACATGTGTGTGTGTGTGCATGTGTGTGAGCGCATGTGCGTATAAATGCACGTGCACACACGCATGACCGTGCATGTACATGTGCGCACACACACGTGTGCAGTGTGCGAGCGCACATGTGTGTGCATGAGCATACTGCACAACCGTGCATGCGCATGAGTACACGTGTGTGCACACGTGTGTTCATGCATGTGTGAGCGTGCGTGTGTGTGCTCACACACACGTGTACAGGAAAGGTGAAGTGGGGGCGGGTTCCGGGTTGAGAGGCCGGGGGGCGTCCGAGCACAGCACGTGACTCTGCTGGTCTCACGTGGGGATGATCTTGCCAAGGAGGTTATGTGGACGATGACGTCACTGGAGACAGCTG
>NW_006434835.1:1473662-1474295 GCF_000325575.1 Pteropus alecto
AGGGGTCTCAGGTTTTCCACGTTCCCGCACCTGCCCGCTCAGTTCAGTGACTCAGCAAAGGCTCCTGAGCGTCTGTCCCAACCACGTAGGTGATCACGTGTGCACGCCGGGAGCCTGTCTGCTCAGTGCCGGGATGTGCAGACGGCGAGGCCCGTGTTCACGTGGGGATGATCTTGCCAAGGAGGTTATGTGGACGATGACGTCACTGGAGACAGATGGCAGATGAGCCAGAACTATGTCATCGAGGATGAGTTCCTGAATTTGCTGACTTCCTGTAATCACGTAGGGCCATCTCTGTGGCTCGGGAGCACTGAAAGTGTCACCGAGGTCACGTGTCTTCGGCGTTCAGTGCTGAGGTGCTCGGGGCAAGGCGCATGTATGCAACCTGCTCCTAAAGAGTTTACGAGAAATATGCAGCATGTGTGCGTGTGCACATGCGTGTATGTGTGCATGTGTGTGAGCGCACATGTGCGTGCATGAGCGTACCACACGATCGCACATGCGCACGCGAACACGTGTTCATGCATGTGCACGTGTGTATGTGCGCATGTGTGCGAGCGCACGCGTGTCTAAATGCACGTGCACACACGCATGACCGTGCATGCACATGTGCACACACATATACATGTGCAT
>NW_006434835.1:1474755-1476109 GCF_000325575.1 Pteropus alecto
AGCGCCCCCGCCCCCAGCGCCCCTGAGGCCCCACGCCCCCGAGGCCCAGCGCCCTCTGCAGTTTTCTGCTTCTAGGGCCGGGCGGGCTGGGATCTTGTTTCCGGTGCTCGTGGACGCGGCGTCAGCTTGCGGGGAAGCCCGTCATGCCCTGCGGCAAGATTTCGCGTGGTGCCTGAGTGGGGCCGCAGGGCTGTGTTCACGCTTCAGTGTCTACGGGTGAAAAAATTGGTAGTTTGCATCGTATCCAGGGTGGAGGTGGGTGTTTTTAGCTCAAAACTTCGTTAAGCGCCAGAGAGAGATCGAGAGAAACATCTATTTATGTGCTTTTGCCTGTGTTCACTGCGAACACTTCGGTAAAGATAAAAAGAAAATCCCAGAAAAGGGGGTTCGTGCAGGATGGTAGAACAGACTCTGGGTGGGTTCGCAGTTGGAGAAGTCTGCTCCGTGCCGTAGAGTGGGGACCGGCAAGGTCGGGGTCCCCCGGCCTGGGCGGGCTGCGCTTCGATACTGTCGTCCAGGGCGTTTTTAGAAATCTGAGTTCTCTTTTTACAATGACGCAAAACAAACCTTTAATTTGCTTTTCGTTTCGTGTAATTTTCCGTTTTGAGGCGTATCAGCAGAGCTTCGTCTGGCTCAGAGGTTCCAGCAGGAGTGTTTGGGGTCGTGGAAGCAGCGGTTTCATTAGGCTCTAGGGGGTGCCTCTGGGGCCACCCGGCCTCCTCAGGCCGGCCTCGCCTGTCCCCGTGTAACACGGGCCCTGGCCGTGCCGGACGTCCCGCCGTCCCCTGCAGTCAGCAGGCGGCTCCCTCTGTTCCTGGAGGCTCCGCCACGTGCCCTCACGCAGGGAGAGAAGTGTCGTCACTTTGCAGAAGGCTGTGCCGGGGACAGCGTGGCCGGACGGTGCCGGAGGGGGGCCCTCAGGTTGCTGGGCGCTGTCCTGTGTCGCTGGGGAGCTGTGAGCTGGCCCTGGCCCTCCTCTGAAGAGCTGGTGGGACCCGGACACCGCTGTTCCGAGCACACTTTTTATTCTGAATTTGTACCTTAGGAGGATGCCAAAGGAGGAAAACCTCATGAGCATGGCCGCGTTCCCCTGAAAGCGCAGGAATCTGTTTTTTACGCCAAAAAGAGAAAGAAGAAAAGGCCAGCAAAGCCTTTAGTCCACAGCCGGGCAGGTAACGTGGCACACCCCGGCCACCCTGCGGGAGGGCCTCGTGGCCCACGGGGGCCACGGGGACGTGTGGCTGTGTGACCGTGTGACCGTGGTGGCGAGTTCTCTCTCTACGGACGGGCGGAGTAGGGTGGTCTGAGGTCTGCTGTGAGTGGTGATGTCGGCTGCGTTGGGGGGTGCTGGGGG
>NW_006434835.1:1476128-1483998 GCF_000325575.1 Pteropus alecto
TCCTGCCCGGCCCCCACACCTCTCCAAGCGTGAGAGCAGGAGGAGGGTCCCCGGGGCTGCAGGCGGGGACTGTGGTGAGGATGGGCGGGGACAGCAGCGAGGACAGGCGGGAGGCCGAGGCTGCGGGAGGCCGTGGCGGAGAGGCCGGATGGCTCTGCAGCTGGGTGTTGGCCGTGGAGCCGTCAGTGGCCCTGTCTGTGTCCCGTGGGTGTCCAGGGACATGGCCGGGCCACTTCTTTATCTTCTGTCACCTATTGCTTCTGATCAGGGTGAGGATAAACTTTTCAAGAATCTTGGGATTTCATAAGCATTTAATACATCCGATTGTAATTCTAATTAAAACGATTCTTGTCAACTGACTTGAGTACGTGACAAGCCAGTTTGACACAGTTTGTTAAAACTCATTTTGTTCGGACCCAGTTCTCGAGGTCGTTTTGAGCTTGCAAAGCTGCACGTCCTTAGATCCGGTGCTGCCGTCCGCTGGGAAGTCGTGCGTCTACTTCTAACTGAAGTAACTGGACGTACGTGCACCGAGCGTTTGCTCTATTTTGCCTCTGGGACTGAGTCCCATGGTGGGACAGAGCACTGACCACGACTCCCGGGGCCCAGGGCCTTCGTGCGGACAGGGACGTACTCAGACACCGAGACATCTAGGCTCACCGAGCCCGGCATCTCAGCCGAAGCAAGAGCGAGGGCGAAGGGCAGACTAGGCCAGGTGGCGGGTGGGACCTGGGTCCCCGGGCCGGGCCGTGTGATGGGGACACAGGAGGCTCAGCGGATGCTGAGCTGTAACTGTGGCGTGGGTCAGGAAATGTACAAAGGACGCTGGTTTGAAGCCCCCGTCTGTTATTTTTTCCAGAAGGCGACGTGTACAAAGCCCAGAGTCCTCACCTGGAGACCCAGGGAGCGTCAGAGGTCCTGGAGGAGCAGGACGAGCAGGTGCAGGTGCCTGTGGACCAGGTGGGTGGGGAGCGTCACACGGGGGTGCCCGCTGCCGCCCTCCTCCTCCTCCGTCAGCCCCGCCGGCCTGTGGCCTCACTGCCCACCCCTCCCCCAAGCTGCCCCGGCCTCTACGACGTTCTGCGTCCCCTCCCGTCGGCTCCGGCTCGTTCTTCAGATCCTGCGCCGCACATTTCCCACCTGCCCATCTCCTCCTCACGCTCTCTGCCACCGGGACCCTTCTTAATACGTGTCACGGTCTGTGATGGCTCTCGATAATCATTTGTGGGGTGATGGAGGGACAGAGTGACAGAGAGACGGAACGATGGAGTGTGATGACGGGGGATGGGGTGATGGGGGACGGGGTGACAGGGGACAGGGCGATGGACGGGGCGATGGGGGACGGGGTGCTGGAGGGACGGGTGACGGCACGAACGGTGTGTCAGACGACGTGGCTGGGAATCGCAGTCGGCCCCCTCCTAGCTGCCGACCTCGGCCTTATCCTCCTCCTCCGTGCGATGGGGCTGCGTCTCCAGCGGGTTTGTGTGGGGCTAAGTGAAGTCACAGGTGAGTCCCCAGCCCCGGGCCTGGGGGCCGGGGACCCACGTCTGCGGTTTCCGTCTTCCTGCCTTCACTGGGTGATGGCGTGCTGTGAGCTGGGGTACCGTGGAGGGACGCGGATGAGGGGCCACAGGAGGGTGGGGAAGGCGCGCTGACGCCAAGGCCTGTGCCCGGATGGAGGCGAGGACCCAGGGCCCAGCCCCTCCCCGGCCTCCGGCCACCACCGTGCACCGTGCTCCTGCACGGGGCCGGCCAGGCAAGCCCGGAAGCGGCCGTCGTTGTCTGCAGGGTCCCCCTGGGGGCCCTGACAGTGAGCTTGCGGGGTCCGTGTTGAGAGAACTTGCATTCCGCCAGACGTCCACGCTGGTGTCCGCGTCCCATTCTCGTGCCCCCGTGCGGCCCAGGCCCCACACGTGCAGTGACCACTGTGTCCCGGTGGCCGGCGAGCCTTTCTGCCCCCTGCTGGCCGGTCGTCTGTGCTCAGAACGTCGCTGTTTATTTGTTTCTATTTTTCTTTCCTCTGCTGTTTTCAGAACATCGCCCCGCGTCTCAACGCACCGACTTCCCGCTTCCTTTCGGCGTTTTGAGTGCTGTCTTCACGTGTCCTGTTGAATTTCCTAAAACATCAGTAATGTTATTTATTCTTTTCCTTGTCATGACAGTGACCAAAAGATCTGGCTTCTCTCGAAACCCACACTGACAGTTTAAATGTTTTTATTGCGCATCTGAGCATTTTAATAGTAATAAGTGAATTAAGACATTTTAGGCAGCTAGTTTTACACCAAATTTATCATTCCCTCTTCGACACTGATTGCTGTTATTATGTGATTGTGTGTTTTCTGGGTTGTCTGAGAGTGTCTGACGCAGGTTTTAAACACGGGTCAAACCCCAGTGTGACAAGTGCTGTTTCTGTGACCGTTTGTGGACAGGAAACGCTCAGTTTCCGATGCGACGTGTTTGATCCCCACTGAGTGGAGGCTGTGGAGTGATTGGGGTACCCAGACAGCTGTGGGGAGGAGGGCGGAGGGCAGGGGAAAAGCAGGCCGTCTCCCGGTGATGCAGGGGACGGGCCCGGAGGGAGAGAGAGAGGCTGGTGGTCAGCGCGACATCAAAGCCAGTTCCGTGACGTCGTGGACGAGGCCAGAGACCCTGGCTCTGAGGGGGTCAGTTGGCGGAAGGCCTTGCTGCGTGCGAGCTGGGCAGCTGGGCGCAGCCCGTCCACTCGCCTGCTGTGTGCGCTGTGTGACTGAGTGAGAGAGCCGGGTCCTCAGGGGAGGAGGCGCTGCTGCCACTGGGGTGCCCGCAGCGAGGGGGCTGGCAAGCTGCGTGCGGGGCGAGCCGCCTGCCCTGTGTGCCAGGGCACGGACAGGTCACCCACCTGCCGCCCCCCACGCAGGCCGGTGTGCAGCTGCCGCTGACCGCCTCCGCTCGCGTGGGCGGGAGAGGTCCCGCGTGATCGGGTAGCGCTGTGAGCTCAGAGCGGCTGGACAAACCGGCCGCCAGGGCTGACCCCCGCGTCCTGCAGGGGGGCCGCGTGGTCAGGCACACTGGGAGCCAGGCCTCCCCTCTCTGAACCCGCCAGAGCTGTAAATAAGCCTGGAAATGCAACGGCCTTGCTGGCAAGTGACCCTTTCTGACTCCTGAACTCGCCCACAGCTCCCCGCTCCCATGTGCAAGCAGAGGGAGAAATGACGGGGTGTGCGGGAGGGTGCTGGGCCACCCCGCATTGTCTCCTGGCTCTTGTCCTCCCCAACGAGGGCCATTTGTGGGACGGACACTCAGGAAGTGTGTTCGGTGTTTCAACGCCAGTGGAGTTTCTGATCTAAAACAAACCGTCAGAGGGTGCGATGTGTCACACACGGCTTCCCCTCCGTGCGCTCTCAAACGGCTGCGGGCTGGAGCCGTCCGCAGGGAGAGGCACGGAGTCCGCGTCTGGATGGTTAGGGGCGGCCGTCAGGTGAGTGGCGAGGGCGCTCAGCGCTCTGGCGGCGGAGGTAGGGCTGTTCCGAGCGTAGTGCAGTGACCAGGAAGACTGTCAGAGGGCGCGATGTGTCACACACGGCTTCCCCTCCGTGCGCTCTCAAACGGCTGCGGGCTGGAGCCGTCCGCAGGGAGAGGCACGGAGTCCGCGTCTGGATGGTTAGGGGTGGCCGTCAGGTGAGTGGCGAGGGCGCTCAGCGCTCTGGCGGCAGAGGTAGGGCCGTTCCGAGCGTAGTGCAGTGACCAGGAAGGCAGCTGTCCCCGAGCACCGGGGAGGAGCGCAGAGATGTGTCGGGGGTGGCGGGAAAGGGGGCTGGGAGTCTCCGTTCCGGGGCGACCGGACGCCGCCTTTAACAGGAATGTGACTCAGGCGTTTTGACCACTGAGTCCACAGCGTCACCTCAACGTCGCCTTGTGCCGCCTGCCGTCGAAAGCTGTCACCTGCGCCTCTCTGACTCGTCACGTGCAGGCCTCCGGGCCCACTCGTGTATCAGCGACGACCCTGGGCAGCAGGTTTAATTCTTGGAGAAAATCAAAGTGTCTTCTTCAAGCAAAGTCGTGGCAGAGCCGAGCACCTAGGTTTCCGACGTCTGGTTAAGAATCGAAGCTCTGAGGGGAGAGAAGCCGCCAAGCCTTCGATCTCTTTCCCCGACACTCACCACGCCAGGTAGGACGGGGATGGGCTGCAGGGGGCAGGCTCATCTTTACCGGGGGTCCGCGTCGTCACCCCCGTCCATCTGGTCCCCACAGTCAGTCTTCAAGGTTGGGGTCGCAGCCACTTTGCAGTGTCACGCAGAGGGGCTCCGTGAGCCTGTGCGACCGCCCCCACCGGGCCGTGAGCGGGGGGCCTGGGCACGAGCCGCGGCCGGCGACTCCTGCGGCCGAGTCCTCCTCCCCACGGTGGACCGTGCTGCTCGGCGTAATTTCTCGGGAGGGATAGTGACTGTCCCCGCCTCGCGATGCCATGTGCTCGGGTCATCGCGTGCAGGGAAACCCCCTGGGTGGAAGGTTTGCAGCCCTGAAATCGAGGTTTTGAGGATCAGAGAGAGAGAGAGAGCGTCAGCTCTTATCCCTCGTACCATGGCCGGTCGTAATAATAACGAAGCCAAAAATACTCGGCTCCCCCTTCCCGGCCGCGGGTCCGTCCTGCCCCCCGAGACGCAGCTTCCCCTGCGTGTCGCTCGTCTGTGGTGTGTGTGTGATGTTGGCCGTGTTAGGTTTCTGGGGCGTGTCGTCTGCGTCCTGATCCTCGGCCCACGCACGAACCGTGACCCCCTCAGGGGCTGGGATGAGCCTGGTCCTTGCGTGCCCCGTACGGCACGTGGGACAGCGTCTTACGCGCAGTGGGTGTTTGCTGCGCGCCGTGGCATCGCGCTGCCGGTCGGGTGCTTGAGCGTAGAGATCGAGTCCCGGAAGTGGCAGTGACCTTGCAAAGTCATTCGCGAGCACGTTGTCACGGACACTGTTTATGGGTTGTGTTTTGGACACTTGATCACAAGCGTTTCCGTCATCGTTCACATTTTTTCATGTGTCCTAAAATGTCTACATAACCTAGAATTCGCCGTTTTACCCGTTTTCAGTGTGTAGTTCAGTGGCATGAAGGCATTCGCGATGCCGCGTGGACGTCCCTGGCGCCTCTTCCTCCCCACCAGCAACTCTGTGCGTTGAGTGTGCCGTGCGGGGGCGTGAGTGTTCCGCGTGAGGCGTGAGTCTGCCGCGTGGGGCGTGAGTGTGCCGCGTGGTGAGCAGACGAGGTGACGTCTTGGCGACGTCCTGGTCTGGGGGAGCTTTCGGGTTTTCACGAGTACGTGTGAGGTGCGCCAGGCGGACGCACACGCGCACGTCTGTCTCTGTGCGACGCACGAGCTCGTGGATTTTGGTTGAGGCTCGTGCACACAGACATGTTTTCGCGTGTACCGTCTGTCACACCAAGAACCTGGCCTCGTCTTCCTGCTTTGCGGAGAGCTTCACCGCGAATGGACGCTGAACTTTGTGACGTGTTTGTCCTGCGTCCATTGTCTTTTTCAGTCTGTTGAGATGCTGAGTTGAGCCGATCGATTTTCAAACGTCGAACCGGATCTGCCCGGGCAGGAGCCTCCCTCCTCGAGGACGCCTGAGCTTTCCCCGCGTGTTGGTGCGGGGCCCAGCGTCTGCTTTGAGTGTGGTTGGCCCACGGTTCTTTCTTTAACTTGTAACGTCTTGGTGTTGATATCAGGGCGACGCCGGCCTCATGATGCGGGGGACCCCACGGTGTTTTCCTCACGACCGGACTGCACTTAGGGGGTTTGCAGAGCACCCCGCAGAGGCCAGGTTCTGTTGCACCTTGTCAGGGGATAGTCACATGACATCCCTGATCATGTCAGCCATCACCTGGTTCACTGTTGTTATCAGGATTCTCCACTGTCAACTCACCATTTATCCCTTTTCCTGCCCTGGTGGTTGAGAGCAAGTCTCTCGGCTACTGCCTCGGGCGGTGGGGTGGGGACCTGACTTACATATCTGCTCCTAAGAATTCTCCTGCAGGGCGGATTTGTTCTCATCTCCAGTTCATTTGTTTACTCAGCCACTCATTCGTATCGCCGTGGACCGCCGTGTATTTGTTTTCAGTGCTGGGGCATGAGCCAGCCTCGCGTTACCTGTTTCGGTTCTAATGATTCCCGCCGTGGCCCCTGCGATGCTGTCAGCCTGGCTCCTGGCTCCCTGTGACAGGGTTTGCTGTTGTGAACACTCGCTTCGTTTCCGTGACTACGGGTTGCTCCAGGCCCTGGTGTACTCTCTCTGCCCTCACTGTTCATCCGGGAGCCGTGTGTGGTTCTCGGCGCTCGGCACTCACTCACCTGCGCGCACCCAAACGTGGCGGAAACCTCAGCTCCTCGCCGCGGCTGCTGCCTCCAGTGCTCCGCCCGGGACAGCAGCTCTCGGCCCTGCGTGTCCTTGGAGCGCCCGTCTGTCTGAGGTTCCCGCCAAGCGGGTCACCCCGTGGCCTCAGCTCTGAAGTCGAGGCTGGAATTTTGTAGATGACCTGGCTGCTTCTTGTCAGGATGTGGGTGGCCTCTTTGTGGTGCTTTATATTCGGAGGTGGGGCCGGGTCATTTCTGTCACGGGACATCTTTGGGAAGACAAGGGGGTGTTGGAAAACCTGGGGTGCCCCGGGGGGAGGTGGTGTGGGTGGGGCCTGTGGTCCCCATTTCCAGCTTGGTCCCTGCACCACCCTGAGAGTCCAGCAGTCTGGGCTGGACCCCGAAACCAGCCTGGTGGGGGCTGGTCTGGCCCCTGTGATCATGGGCTTTGTCCATGTGGGTCTGCGCCCCAGGCCAGGCCGGTGCGAGACCAGCCCCGCTGTGGGTGGAGAGGCAGGTGCCTCCCGGCACGGCTGTCGTGGCGAGCCACTGCTGACTGTGTGACCTCTCCGGTGCACTGGCCTTTGCTGCAGACCTCCGTCCCCAGGGCCCAGGCGTAGCGGAGCGCCAGTCCTGTTCAGAGGAAGTGCAGGCTGCTCACACGGATGGTTTCTGTTTCAGGAAGACAGGTCGCCCTTGAGACACAGCACAAAGGAAAAAGGTATGTCACGCCGATGCCGAAGAGTAAGAACGATGTATGTAATGACTCAGCCGTGGGCGAGGGCACCTGTGAGCCCTGCCGTAGACAGCGGGTCGAGGTTGTCTCTTGAAATGTAGTTAGAACATGGAGAGGCCGCTCAACAGAGAAGGGCCTCGCACCACGTCCTTGCCGGCTCCTCATAAAAAACCCGCAGCGATGACGCTACCAAATCACAGGTTTCTGTCCTCATGTTTTTCATGATTGTTTCTTTATAATTCTTTAGTTTCTTAGTTTTAGAAGCAGTTTATAAAGGGTTTTCATGTATAGGTTTTTCTGGTGTAACTATTAGCTATGAAATGTAGGAACACGACATATTATAGCATCCAATGACATGATGCATTGCAAATTGTACAAATGCTGTGGATGTGTTAACCCCTTGTCGTTGTATTACGTGCGGTGGGTATTTCACAGATGAGGCGAGGAAGCAGGCATAGGGAGGGACCCCTCCCAAGGTCACAGGGTTACTTTCTACATTACTAACTGTCACTAACTCGTAACGTAGCCAGAGCTCACCCCCAGGGCGTGTCCTCTGGGGTCTGGTGGTCCCCAGGGTAGGGACGGAAGGTCCTGCAGGTCATTCCATGGCCTTGAGTCGTGGCTCAGACCTTTATCAATAACGTCCCTGCTCTTTGGAGGTGATTTAGTCCCTAAAACAAAGTGACTGCATCGTTCTTTTTCTTTAAAGTGTGGTTACTACAATCCTATGAGATACCAGGGTCCTGTAAGATAAACCGGTACTAAGGGTTACCCGACACTGCTGGTCCCCCCCTGCCTCTCTCCCATGTCGTTC
>NW_006434835.1:1484264-1493068 GCF_000325575.1 Pteropus alecto
TAGAGGAGTCTTCATCACAGGTAAGTTTGAAGGGAGCTCTGCTAGCTCGTGGAAGAGGGACGTGCCCCGATCCCCTGGTCACGGGGCAGGCTGTCACGCGAGCCGCCTTCTCTTAGCATCAGACACGGTAAAATCAGATGAAAATACCCCCCAGGGGGGCCCGGAAGGAAAACACGATGACGGAGCAACAGCCGGAGGGTGCGGGTGGGAGTGGAGGGTGCCGGGTCTGGGCACCAGAGGGCAGAGCCGCGGAGCCAGACGACGGGCCAGGTCACAGGCACTGGCGGCTTCGGATGCAGCGTGTGCTCTGTGCGAGGGGGCCTTTCACACTGTTCCCCATCTGTGGACCGGGAGAAGAACGGATTGGGGAACACAGGCTCGTAATGGGCTTGGGCCACCCTCTGGTATCATTACTCTTTTTAAATAGTCTTTATTTTTAAATTATAGTTGGCAGTAATACTTATTAATTTCAGGTGTGCGGCGGTGGTTAGACATGTATATAACTTACGGAGTGCCCCCCCCGATAAGTCCAGGACCACCTGACACTAGGCAGAGGTACCACGGCGTTACCGACTCTGTTCCCTGGGCTGTGCTTCGCATCCCGTGACTATTTTGTAGCTGCCAATTTGTACCTCGCGACCCCTCCCCGTTTTTCACCCAGCCCCTCCCCCGCCCATCTGACGCCCATCAAGATGTTTTCCGTATAACGAGTTTGTCTCTATTTTGTTTGTCCTCTTGTTTTGCTCCTCGGATTCCACACGTAAGTGAAGTCACGTGACATTCGTCCTTCTCCGTCTGACTCCCCCCCGGCACAGCACCCGCCGCGTCCGTCGTGCTGTTGCAGGGGCAAAGGTTCTTTCTTTTTCATGGCTGAGTCATATTCCGTTGTGCACATGCACCACCTCTTCTTTGTCCACGCCCCGGCCGTTGGACGCCCGGTCCCCTCCTCAGCTCGGCCACCGTCAACCAGGCTGCAGTGAGGGCACGGATGCACGTGTCCCTTCGAAGTGGCGTTTTGGGTTTCAAATACCCGGAAGTGGGATCACCGGGTCCTTCTTTGTCTGTTTTTATAGCCTTTGTTTTAAAGTCTATTTCGTCTGATATAAGTATTGCCACTCTAGCTTTTTATGTTTGTTTCCATTTTCAACATCTTTTTCATCTCTCTACTTTCAGTCTGTGTGTCTTTTGATCTGAAGTGAGTCTCTCGTAGGCAGCATGTGTGAGGGTCTGGTTTTCTTATCCATTCAGCCACCCGATCTTTGGATTGGAGCATTTCACCCTTTGACATTTAAAGTACTTGTTGATGGATATGTAGTTACTGACATTTTATTATTCATACATTCTATCTTTTTTTCTTTTCCCTTCTGCTGAAGTCCCTCCAGCATTTCCTGGCATGCTGGCTCGGTGGCGATGAACTCCTTTAGCTTCTTCTTGTCTGGGAAGCTCTTTATCTGCCCTTGGATTCTAAATGACAGCTTTGTTGAGTAGAGTCATCTTGGTTGTAGGTCTTGGCTTTTCGTCACTGAATATTTCGTGCCATTTCCTTCTGGCTGCAAAGTTTCTGTTGAGAAATCAGATGACAGTCTTATGCCACCCTACGTTATGACATTTTGGGTTTTAATTTTAAAATGTCATTATATTTATCAATGCCCTTGCAATCAAAATCTTTCGACAACGATTTCTGTTGAGTGTCAGGGAAAATCGAATGTCTGTCGAATGTTGGGGAATGTATACCTTTTGATCGTCAACTCTCGTTGTAACTTAAGAGAAAAATCATCATTCAGGATGACGAATGCCAACAAGATGATCCAAGAAGGATTTTTTTTTTCTTGAAAAGAGGTTTATAAGGCGGATTCCACAGGTATTAAAACACGAAGGTGCTGTTTGCGCCGCACCGGAGGGGACGCACACGAGACCCAGGTCACACCCAGTGACCATGATGGCTGCACCGGAGCAGACGCACACGAGACCCAGGTCACACCCAGTGACCATGAAGGCCACACCGGAGCAGATGCACACGAGACCCAGGTGACACCCAGTGACCATGATGGCTGCACCGGAGCAGACGCACACGAGACCCAGGTGACACCCAGTGACCATGATGGCTGCACCGGAGCAGACGCACACGAGACCCAGGTGACACCCAGTGACCATGATGGCCGCACTGGAGCAGACGCACACGAGACCCAGGTCACACCCAGTGACCAGGAAGGACCCCGCGGGGCATCGCGGGTCGCTGATGCTGTTTAGGATGTGGGTCTGACCGGCTGCTTCTCTCTTCTCTTGCTGTTTGAGTTTTGATAGAAGGGTGCACGTCGGGACAGGTCCCCCCGGGTGCACGTCGGGGCAGGTCGCCCCAGAGGGAGTTATCGGGGGGCAGAATCTACGCACCTCCCCCTTTCAACCCTCCCCGCCCTTTCCCTGTAGTCGAGGTTTCGGGAACTTAAAACATTCCCAGTACGGTCTCCAGGCTTTGAGCTTTAAGCATGTGCGACGTAAGGTGCCATCTGCTGTGACAAGAGCTTAAAGTTCCGCACAGCCCCACGGTGGCCTTAAAGCCCCCACGGTGGCCACGGTGACGCTCCCCTTTGACCTTCACTTCATTGCAGTAGCGTCGCCAGGTGACGAGCCGCGCTTTACAGAGGGGGGGACAGAACGAGTCCCTGTCTGTCCCTGAGGGTCAAGGTGACAGGAGCACAGCAGAGTCAAGCACATCCACTCCTGTCCCCTCTGAAGTGCCCTGTGCAGTTTATCCGTGATTTTGCACCGAGAGGCCTGAGGGGGTGGCCGTGAGTGATTTTATGTCCCCTCCAGTTGCTTCCACGTGGCCAGGCTCCCTCTGAGCTCCACCCCATAACTCTGGGGTTCCATGACAGCCTTCGAGGTCCCTGGAGAGTTTTCACTCAGGCGCCTGACAGGGCTGCAGCCAGTCAGCCAGTCCGAGGCCGCCGGGAACTGTGGCCCGACACAAAGATTTACGTTGGCAACGAGCCCATTTCACAGCTCACGGAGAACGGTGCCGTTCCTGCTGGACGCTTCTCGTCGCTCGTGGCCGTTCATCCCACCGACTTCTCAAGAAGCAGGTTCTTGACAGTCCTGAGGTCCTACCGGTCACAACACCTGTTTCCAAAACACTGCGGTGCCTTCTTACCTTTTGTGAGAGTTTACAGATTTCGTTTTCCTGGTGGACGAGGCAATTTTAAATCCCCGAAGTTTAATTCAAGGCCAAAATAAGATTCCCCGCCTCACCGGGCATCGTTTTTGGCCGTGCTCCGCTGCAATATTTCTGTTTGTTTTCGAGATTTGGGAAGAGGAGGGATAAAGAGAGGGAACGAAGCATCAGAACAAAGACCCAAGTTTCCACCGTGCTTCCGGCTGCCTTGCTGTGCTTCCGAGTGTCCGCAGGTCCAGGGACAAAGCTGCAGGAACAGACGCACGCTGCCCAGCGCCCGGGCGCCCCTTACCTGCCAGCTCTGATGTGCCGCGGCCTCTTTTCTCCTATGATTTTAGTCAATCTGGCGACTTAGGAATTGTTAAAAAATAAATTAGCAGTGTTTTATGATCGTAAATGAGCTCGGCTCCGCGATGCCCTGTTGTTGACTGTCCTTCGAAGGGCCACCAACACTGGGTGACGACCTGCATCTGGTGGGCCAGACGCGCCCTCGCAACGCGTGGGGAACACACATCAGCGGCCGATTTGCCTTTTGGATCGATGCTCTCCCAGTTCAAAAGCATCTCGTGGCTCGGGGCGCCTTCCCCAAGCGCTGACACCCTGACGGCCTCTTCGGCAGGCGGTAGCAGCGGGCTCCAACCTTTTAATCATTGCGGTTTATTTGATAATTCTCTGCTCAAAGCTGGGAGACCTGCTCGCCTGAACCAGGCTTCTGCTCGCTTTCCTGCTGCTGTTATGATTGTCGTCAGATGACGCTGGCAGCACGGTGACTCTGAGGCTGCAGGGCTTCGGCCTCCGCTTCCTGCCCCCCAAGCTCCTCAGGGAGCCCCCGTCTCTCCTCCTGCCCGGTGGCCAGTGGAGGAAGCTCTCGAGAGCTGCCACCAGTTGGACACGCCACAGTGTGAACTTAGGTTGGGTCAGAGAGTGCAGCCGCCTTGTCTTGGCGGAGGCTGGCGATCCGCGAGCGGGCTTGGCGAGCAGGTGCGGGAAGGGAGGGGTGGCTGAGCTTGATGGTGACAGTGGCAGGCGCGGGGGGGAGGGGCGGCACGCTCTGTGGGTGCAGTGCTGGCCGTGTGGAAACTTACCCCCCTAAACATGTGCCTCATTCACCCTGAGGACGAGGAAAACGGAAAGACAAGTGGCAGTGGCCACTGGCTTGGTGGCGTGGGCCTGGCCTGTCGTGAACGCCACCTGACCCTCCGTGTGCGGCCCGCCCCCTGCGGCCTCCCAGCCACACGTAAGCGGCGACTTAGCCAGTTGGTGCTGCTTCCGAGTCTGCAAAGGACAAGCGCCGTTATCTGAGAGGCTTGTTTTTTGGCAAATCCGGTTAGGGATCTTCGACGGAGCTATGACGCGGTACTCGGTCCGAGCAGGGCGAGCCTTGTGCCCGCTCCCCGGGGGCCTGGCGGTGGCCCGGACGTGTGGCCATGACTCTGCGCCCCCCAAGACCTGTCGCCAGGCCCGGTGCTCACGGGGGGAGGGGCGCCGCCAGAACCGACGCTCCCTTTCGGTTCTGAAAGAGGAGACGGCGCCGTGTGTCCGCCTCCTCGCACGGCGTTTTCCGTGACAGCCGCCTGTCCCCGCCGCTGTCATCGTGCTGCGGGCGGCGGAGAGTCCAGACGGTGACGCTGGGCAGCAGCCACGGGGACACTGGGCCGTGCGGCGGGCTGACTTCCATTCGCCAAGGGCTGTTTGGGTTCTGACTCCAGAGCCCTTAGGCAGACGAGGAGCCGGACGAGTCTGGAAGGAGCTGGACGATTCTGGAAGGAGCCGGACGAGCCTGGAAGGAGCCGGACGAGTCTGGAAGGAGCCGGAGGATTCTGGAACAGGCGCTCACCGTACCTTCTCTCCTCCGATCCTTTCTTCTGCACACAGTCGCTCCTGAGAGACCAAACCGTCTCTACCTCGCTGCCAGAACCGGCCCGTCTCCTTCGTCTGTTTGCGGTATTTGAACCTGTCCGGTCTCCTAGGGTAGATAATCTTAGTCTGAGTCAGTGACCTTCCGAGTTTTATGAAAATCGCCTCTTAGCGATTATGAAGAAGCACGATTTACATGGCAGCGTCCTCCCCGGCCATCAGAGACGGCCGTCTGCTCTGCTGGCCTGGTCCCCTAAAGACGGGGCGCCGGCCTTCCTCCCAAACTCTCCTGGGTCATGTGAAATCGCTCAGATGAAGTTAATATGCCATTATTTAAAATTTGTTTTTAGACTGTTTGAGAATCAAAAAGGAGAAGCAAAATGCTGACCAGAGGAGCTGAGCATCAACACGGACCCGAGGCGTTTGATTCAGCCACACGCGCAGGGGACGTGGAGGTCCAGGCCCACCCTGTCCCCTGACAGGGCGTCTGCCGGCTTGGTGGGGGGCCCCCTTCTGTTTGCGGGGCGCCTTCACCGATGCCCGGCTTTGGTTTTCGGCCGTTGGCGCTCACCCGCCTTTGACGGGCTTTGACGGGCGCACTTTGACAGTGTGCGCCAAACCTTTAGGGCAAAACCCTGGCCAACGCTGACTGGTCCGGGGACATGTTTTTATCTGCTTTCTCCATGTGCTTTTGTCGGATGTCTTGGCACATTTCATAGGAACAACGCCTATGGCGTAATAAGTTGTCCGTCATTCCTTTCGAACGAGACTCTGATATGTCTTCCCCGATTCATTCGAGAACATTCTAGGCCATGGAGAAAGCTGGGGCCTAGGTAGCGGTTACCAGATAGAAAAATTAAACACCGCCCCTCTTTGGGTCCCCAACTTTTCACCAGCTAATTACACCTTACAGTGAAGCGTTGGGCTGTCGTCACGGATTCAACCCCGACTCAGCAGCCGCTGTGCCTCCTGTTGGCCACAGAAATCAGTAACAGTGAAAACTGGGTTTCAAAGCAAGCGCTGCACACAGGTTGACAGCGTGCTCAAGTCACACCGCGCTTTACAATGGACCCTTCACGCTGCTCTCTGTGGACGACGGTGGCAGTCTCACCCCGTCACCCGGCAGCTACGGCGAGTCTGATTCTCGGTGGCCTCTGACCCCCACGACTGCCATCGAAACCGGCCTCCTTTTGAAATTCTTGGTTCATCCTCATTTTTCTCTCTGCTTCGATTTTCAGATTCCCGCAGCTGCTGCTGTTGGCAGTTTAATCTCCCTAATCAAGTCTTCTAGCAGCTTCTCCTTTCCTTCCTCAGAGAGTGTCAGCTCCTTCGGGTGCTCGGGCCCGTCGTTCCGCCTCATTCGCCAAAACGTCAGGGCTTCGGGATGGCTTCGGTCGGGTCGTTTGGCTCCTGAGTTTGATTAAACCGAAGCGCTTATTAGCGAGAATGTTTCTTTGTCAACGCTGCCGGTGGAAAGTGACAGACAGGCTCAGGAGTGGGAGTCTGTAGTAGGACAAATATCCTCACGTGACGTGCGTGCGTCGCAGGCGCTCCTGTGAGCGTCAGCCACAGCGGAACGGCCGGGCGAGATGCTGAGCGGGCGGATCTGCGCAAGTTCTGCTGTGTTGACGATCTTGTACTTGTGTGTATCAGTAACGCTTTTTCAGCGTTACTGTGAGTTGCACATTTCTAGTTTTAGTATTTCATTTAGATGGAATATTCTATTTATTGCTATTTACTATTGAGGTTTTTAAAAAATCAGCCGCTGGGTGAGCTGAGCAGGCTTGTGCTTTCTGGCTGTTCATAGAGGATTCTCAGCATCTGTATTTTACGGCTCACTGGTCTAACTGGAGGGCCTCTCTTACCTGTGGGAGGACAGAGGAAATGCCACCACGCGCCCGTGACCTCCCGCTATTAAACCATGTGAGGAGTTTGAAAATACAACACCGTAACTACTATCTGCTTTTTCCTTAGAGAAATAAAAATAAGAAGATCGAAATCCTGCCAGTCGCCCTGTAATCTCAGAAACTACAGTTTGCATAACGTGGGCATGATTTTCTGTGTAATAATGTAATAAGCACGATTATAGTTTTACCGAAATTGGCTACACTAGTCAGCATAGTCGCATTACCCACACATCTTACAGCAAGATCTCATGGAATTTAAACCTTCTGGTCAGTTTAGTAATATCTGGGTTTTTTTTCTCTCTCTTTTTTTTTAGCGTCTCTCAAGAAGGGCAGAAAGACGAAAACAATGGTTCTGTATCCTGGTAAGTGAGGGAGCGGTCGGCGGTCGTTTATGGGGCGGGTGTGACGTGTGCTCTGCCACCCCACTGAGATGTCCGCGGAGGGGCCCCTGCTTCCCGCTCCGTGCTGCGTGTCCCCTGTACCTCCATTCACAGCGGCCTCCGCCTGGCTTATCTGGCCTGGAACAAGCCACCTGCTCTCTCGTCCCCACACAGTGACAACCTCTAAGCCACGCTCTGTGGGCGCAAGTTTGACCGGCCCACAAATGAGGGTTGCGATGCCCGTGTGGTGGCTCCACCTCTCAGCCAGCGGTCAGTTTGGCGGCTTTTCATGGTTCAGTTGTGCAAGTGTTTTAACATGTTACTGCTCTTACCCTCATACTATTTTTTTGGGGGGCAGGAAAGGAAGTAGAGGAGAGAAAATAGAGCTCCTGGAACCTGCAATAAGGGGGCAGGTCTCAGACGGGGGGCTCGTCTCAGACGGGGGGCTCGGACACGATGGGGCACGGAAATGACAAATCCTTGGCCACATTCAGAGGCCTATCGGGTCGTGGGTTCAATTCTGGGAAAGAAAGAAAGCCGTACAGAGCGTGCGCGTCCTGGGAAGGGCTCACGGACGATCGCGGGGAAAGGCGGGAAGGCAGGATGCATTTTATTCTGTTAATATAGCACCCCTATTATATCAATGTTTAATGTGCTTTTCCATTATATTTTGTGATTACGTGTTAGTCACAGAAACATACTTTAAAATCTTAATCCTATCTGAATTTTGCATTCGGATTTTATGTGTTTTAGAACTGCTTTAGGCGTGGGACTAGGGCGCTGCTGGTTGACATTATTAATCTTGTTCTTTCATTGATGGAAGGTTTGCTGCGCACCTTCCCCGTGCCAGGCTGAGCGGGTGCTTGCAGATGAGGGAGACGCCATCGCTGTTGGAAGTTGCTCTGGCCGAGGGGTGCTGGGTGGCCGTGGGGAGCCCCACAGGGCCTCCCGGGTTTGCGGGGGGCGGTTTCAACCCCTCCCGGATCTCTTGGCCTCTGCCTTGTGTTTGGTAGCGAGTCACGTTGACCTTGTGAGCGTTTTTGGTGTTTCTTCCGCCATCCCCCGTTTCCTGTTTAAACGTTTCCGTGAGGATGAGCGCGTAGCACGTGTGCGTCTTCACAGTTCACTCTGTGCTTCATTCACCCATCGCCGTAATCCTACGTTTTCCAACATCCACACTTCTATTTCTATTTCTCAAGGAAGAAAGAACCGGAAGCCGGAGAGGGAAGACGGCCCTGCGGGCGGGCGGAGGACCCAGGGCCCCTGTCATTTCGTCGCTTTCTTTAAACGCGGGGCGCAGCGAGCGCGGCTCCGCTGGGGGTGCGGGGGCGAGCGCGGGCCAGACCCCGCTTCGGGGGCCTCGGGCGCTCGTTTGCCCTGGGGTCGGGGGTCGGGGCACGGAAGGGCGGACAGGGGCAGTTTGTGTGGGACGCGCTGGAGACTTTCAGAGGACAGGATGGCTGACCGCCCGGGCCTGGGGGACGGAAC
>NW_006434835.1:1493535-1493814 GCF_000325575.1 Pteropus alecto
GAGGTTCGGCCCTCAGGTCCTCTGCGAGGGTCGGCGAGGGTCCCCGAGGGAGGGCGGGTGGCGGCAGAGTCGTCAGTCCCCAGTGACTTCACGCAACAAATGCATCTTTCTCCGTCGCACAAAACCGACCCGGAGCTGGAGGCTTTCCTGGCTGTCCCGCCTCCAAACAGTGACCCAGGGACGCGTGGCCTGTGACGCTGCCACGCCACGCGCGGCCTTCCACTGCGCTGCGGGCGAGGAGGGGGGGGACGCACGTCGCGTCAGACCTTCAGCCCTGGG
>NW_006434835.1:1493867-1499373 GCF_000325575.1 Pteropus alecto
CGAGGGCGCACGTGCACTCGGCAGCCCTGGGGGGTGGGGGCGCCGGGAACCAGGAGCGGGGAGGGGGCGGGAGGAGGCGCAGGGAGTGACGGATTCTGGGAGCGGACCGGATGGAGACACTTGGCCACAAAATAGACACGAGGAGTGAGGAGGAAGCGGGGTTCTGGACTGGGGTCTGGCGTCGCTTCTGAAAACAGGAGGAAGAGCAGTTTTGGGGGGACGGCGGCCGCAGACGTGTCAGTTGAGTTACCCGCTTCTCAGGCTCCGCAAGGCCTTTTGTGGAGACTGTCTTTCCACCTGTCATTTCCAGTGGCGTGTTGGTTTTTGGGCGTGTCCTCTGACTTCCTGTGACGACTGGCATCTCAGTGTAGGGACAGCCCACACCGTCTGGCCAGTGCCGTCTGGCTGTGGCAGGTTAGTGCCCCGTAACTCCCGCGGGCCACAGGCCGTCCTGCCGAGTTGGCGCCTGTCCTGGAGAATGGGGGTTCTGGCCGCCCCTCGCTCCGAGTCCTCCTCCTTCATTTTTCTTGGCCTGCCTTCCCTGCCCCAGCGGCCCCCAGAAAGAGCAAGGCTTTCCTTTGGTTCCGAAAGATTTTTAACAGCTGGTGAATTAGATCTGTGTAATTACTATTTGGCGCCACACCCCTCTCTCTTGCTTCTCTGGGGGTTCTCTGATACCGTCCCGTCCGGTCTGTGTTACGCTTGTTTGCGATCGTCTTTCCAAACGCGAGCAGAGGTGGTGGTGCGTGTCGGAGCACGTCGTAAGTGTGATACCTTGCGGGAAAATTCTTAGTATCATCACCGTCACTATGAAATCCATGAGATTGTAGCAATGCTGCTCATTTTATGATTCGTTTTACTTGGTTTAGAGGAGACTACCATATTTATTGGTGACTTTGTTTTATTTTGTCTACTGAAAACCAGAAAAAGAACCAAATGAATTTCTAGATGAACGAAGTACGCCTGCACTGCCGGAAACCCCGGGAGAAGTAGCTCACACGGAACGACCGAGGGGGCGGCAACCCCGAGGATCGTCACTAAGGCCACCCGAGGACCAGGAGTCGCTTGAACAGTCGTCCCTGAGGCGGCCATCCCAGGAGCAGGTACCTGAGGAAGAAGAATCGCTTGAACAGTCATCCTGGGTGCAAACATCCCAGGAGCAGATACCTGACGGAGAAGAGCCCCCTGACCAGTCATCCTTGGGGCGGCCATCCCAGGAACAGATACTTGAGGAACAAGAGTCACTTGAACAGTCATCCTTTATACAAACATCCCAGGAACAGATACCTGACACAGAAGAGCCCCCTGACCAGTCATCCTTGGGGCGGCCATCCGAGGAACAGGTACCTGAGGAAGAAGAATCGCTTCAACAGTCATCCTGGGTACAAACATCCCAGGAACAGATACCTGACACAGAAGAGCCCCCTGACCAGTCATCCTTGGGGCGGCCATCCGAGGAACAGGTACCTGAGGAAGAAGAATCGCTTCAACAGTCATCCTGGGTACAAACATCCCAGGAACAGATACCTGACACAGAAGAGCCCCCTGACCAGTCATCCTTGGGGCGGCCATCTCAAGAACAGATACTTGAGGAACAAGAGTCACTTGAACAGTCATCCTTGGCACAAACGTCCCAGGAGCAGGTGCCCGATAGAGAAGGACCCCTTGACCAGCCATCCTTGGGGAAGCCATCTCCAAAACAGATGACTCGGGAAGAGCAAACTGAAGAACAAATACCTTAAAATATCAGCCGTGCGTGAAGAGCAATATCAGAAGATAGAAAAGATTATAAGGCAAATGAAAATTAAACTTTTTTCACATTATACTGAAGAGAGGTACGCTAGCGGAATATTAAAATTGTGAATTACGTATTTTGGTGGCCATTTAAGAAATGATTAAATTCGCCTGGAATTCCTTTCTGTGATCCCTGCGTATAAAACGGGAAGGGGGAGGGAGAAGTGGTTAGTGAGACCCGCACGTGTGTCCACCCCGGCTCGGACCTTCCCGTCACACTAGGACATCGACCCCGTGACTCAGCCACCCTGAAAAGGACACGTATGTACCTCGTTATCTATAATTTATTATTCCTGTTTAAAAGTGAATTAGGCATCTTATAATTATGTTATAAGTATATATACACACGTAAAACTCATGTACATTTTATATGCACATGTAGACATATGCCTTCTATTTCAGGAATAGACAGTAGAACCCCATAAAGTGGACATTTTTGATGGTGAAGAAGTTGGACTCTTAAGTCACACACGAGTTTGGTTTCTCCACCGATGAAGTGTGTGGACTAGGCCTGTGCCTCAGTTTACTTATCCCTAAGTTAAGGCTGATAATGCCTAATTCATAGGTTGTTGCGATAATTTAAAGCGATGATGCTTATCATAAAGCTCTTTTGGGCCAGTGCTGGACACAGAGAAGGCGCTAAAAAATGTTAGCTATGACCGTTACTTCATTTTGGTGGTTGTGTTTTTCTTGTTGAGGGAAGACAAGCAAATGATTCTACCCAGAACCTCTGCTGAGATTATTACTGTATCTGACTCTTAGGGTTCACCGAGGCTCTCGACTGCCAGGAAAAAAGTGAGAGCAAGGATTTTGGGGCCGCCAAGCTCTCGGTAAATATCACACCAGGGCTTTCCCGTTCGGTAAGTAGTGATACAGGTCGGTACCCGGAAGGAGGAAGGAGGGCTATGATTTCACCACGTTTACGACCGCGACTTCGTTTCCCTTTAAGGAGAAGGTCGTCCTCAGACGGAAGCCGCCTTCGTGTCACCGCTGGCCTTTCCGGCGGGTGAGTCTCCAGCTCCCTCCTTAGCGCGTGCTTCGGCGTTTGAAAAGGGGCTTTAGAACGCCCCCATTTCTTTCTCGCCTGAGGCTTCCGCGCCGGTGGCCCGGGGCACGGTATTGTGGGGAGAGGATGGGCCAGGAGCGAGGACCCTGGTTCCAGGCCGACGCCACCACCCGCGGCCCCTGTGGCCCCGCATGCCCGCTCGTCCTCCCTGAGCGTTGAGGCCTCTGCGATGAGGCCGATGGTGGTGGGGCCAGGAGCAAAGCAAGAGACGTCGGGGCTCAGGCCGACTCCATGCCGTCCGGTCCCATGGCGTCCGGTCCCCTAACCAGGCGGCTCCGTGACCTGTGGCTCAAGGGAGCAGGACTCGAACTCACGCTTTCCTCTTCTTCTTTTCTTAAAACAAATGTGCCGTCCGGTCCCACGGGGTTAGGCGGCTCCGTGACCTGTGGCTCGAGGGAGCAGGACTCGAGCTCACGCTTTCCTCTTCTTCTTTTCTTAAAACAAATCGAGTTCCAAATCCGATCGAATCCTCGGCCTGCCTTAGCGGAGGCTTAGCGCACGGATCAAATGAAATTTCACTCTCAAAGCCATAGTACGGTGCTGGCATCAGCATTTTAATGGCCGTATAAATACGGCTCCATTTAAGATTCTGCCTCTGGGTGGGATGATGCGTGGGCCCCAGCTGGGGTGGTCTGGGTGCAGGAGGGTGGGTTACCTGCTTCTTCCAAGAGTTATGCGGCATCCAGCCGAGTAAAAAACGCGATTCCAACGCCCTGGCCTCTCGGCCCGTTTTAGGTGGGGAGAAGGTGGAGGGGGGGCAGAGGGAAGCAGTGGCCCCTTCAGATGGGCTGAAATGGGGCGACTGTGAACACTGAGCTAGAGGAATCTGAACGCGTGGGCAAGGATGCTTTCTGCGTGGCGCCTGCAGGCAGCAGGCCGCTGTTGGCACCTGCCACGTCAGCTTCCCTTCTTCCCACAGATCCCGGGCTTGCGACGTGCTTGCGACACGCCGCGGCCGCAGCCCAGGAGCACGCCCGGACCCAGGCTGCCAGACGGACCGCTCCGGGCAGCTCTGCACAGGGTGCCAGCTCATGTCTTCCGGACGCTTTCTTTCAATCTGCTTTTCTATGTCTCTCAGATGGCCTGGAGGGGCAACCGGTAGATTAAAAAAAAACACCATCGTATTGACTTAAAGTCAGTTTTTCCTCACGCACGATGCTTCCACCTCACATATGGACCTTTTAACCACCGGAAAGGCATGTGGGGGCCGGGGGGAGCCGCCTCCAACGATGCTGCCTTCTCAGCAGCTAGAGATGCGGTTTCCCGGGGATTCTATGCTCTGACCCGGCCTTGGTGATAGTTCTTCAGTAAACATTTAAAGCAACGAAATGCGGTTCTTTATAATTAAGCCTCGCAAAGACTGTTCAGAGCAGTGGAACTTGGGATACCCCGCGCACACGGCCGCTCATTGCTTTTTCCCCTGAGCTGTATACCGGATGGTATCATTTCGTTTTTATACGGCTTGGAATTTCTCACAGAGAGGTTTCTAGAACCTCAGCTATAGGAAGTTCAAAGTGTGAAAATATTTTACCTTCTGAACGATTAATTTAAAGCGAAGAGGAAAAAAATCCCCAGGTTAGCTGGGAAAATGATTTTACTAATTTATTTACTTATTTTTTATGAAGACAAACATAATACCCGTACAGCAAAGATTTAACCGTTTTCTTTAGCAAAGATTTTAAGTTGAGCAGGTAATATATACCTTCAATCACCCCGTTCGTCCGTGGGCGTGTGAAGAATTGGGGGATCATTTTGCTGAGCACGCATATGACTTTTATCTGTATTTTGCTTGCATTCAGGACAGTGCACCGTCCACTTGTGCTGTATTTCTCTGCCTGCAAATACAGTGAGAACCGAAGCTCTAAGTGCCGCGAGCCCCTGCGGTGCCCGTGGGCTGCTCTGTGTATCTTTCCGAGGACAGGGCTGATGCGAGGGGCCCTGCGCTCACAGAATTTGCGTCCTGATAGGACAGGCGGATGAGGGAGCTGAGTTTTAGGAGCGCCGTAGCCCAGTCCCGAGCTTGCTCAGCCCACCAGGACTGGCAGATGAGCCCCTCCTAGTTTCAGCAAGAAAGAGAGACACCTCCTTGGAGGATCGACGTCTTAAAGACACAAACCCCTGCAGTCAGTGAGGGACGGTCAGGTGCGGTGTGACACAGGCTGCGTCACCGAACATCAAGAGAATAAGCAGACAAGGAAAACGCCAGTCATACAGCGACCTCGCAGGTGTACGGGTGTTAGCGGGAAAGAACTTTATAAAATAATAATCAATATGTTTGGGGAGGCGGAAGGCAACATGTTGCTGAAGAGGTGGAACCTGTAAAAAAGAATGAGAAAGGAATTTTAGAATAGACGCTTATGGCGTCTGAAAACAACGCTGACAATGGAGGTGGCATCACGCCAAACAGCAGGAAACTGGGTTAGCAAAGTGGCAAAGCGCCCGGCGGAACAGACCCCAAACCAAAGCACAGAGGGAAAGGCACAGAAAGCACATGAACGAACCGGAGAGGGAACGCGGCACAGCGGAAAGGTTTAACGTATGCGAAACCGGAGTCCGGGAAGGAGAGAGGAGAGAATGTGGCGGAAAAACAAATAACCTGTGGGGGAAGTTACTAAAGTAGCAGAGAAATGGGGCAGGAGCTGGAGG
>NW_006434835.1:1499449-1506625 GCF_000325575.1 Pteropus alecto
ATGCATGGCCTTTATTATGTTGAGGTATGTTCCCTTTTTACCCACGTTGCTGAGAGTTTTTATCATAAATGAATGCTGGATTTTGTCCAATGCATTTTCTGCATCTATTGATATAATCATATGATATTTATCCTTCATTTTTGTTAATGTGGAATATTGCATTAACTGATTTGCAGATAGTGAACCAACCTTGCATCTCATGAATGAATCCCACTTGATTATGGTGTATGATCTTCTTAATGTACTGCTGAATTTGGTTTACTAATATTTTGTTGAGGATTTTTACATCTGTGTTCATCAGGGATATCAGCCTATAATTTTATTTCTTTTCCTTCCTTCCTTCCTTCCTTCCTTCCTTCCTTCCTTCCTTCCTTCCTTCCTTCCTTCCTTCCTTCCTTCCTTTCCTTCCTTTCCTTCCTTTTCTCTCCCTCCGATCGACTCTTCTCTATATACTATTATATTTTTTAAATTCAGAAGATACTCCTTCTAGAGGTGCTGAGGGACCTGGAAGCTCAAAGCAAATCTCGCTAAGTGTAGAAAATTCTCCACGCTGTTTTAAAAGTATCGAAACTGTAAATATCTCAGGCACATTTTCTTGTAGTTGTTGTCTTTGTTGCTTCCATCTGGGGCCTTTCATTAATTACTGTTTTTATAAAACACAACTCATCAAAGAAGTTTTTTCAAGTGAGGCTTTTTTTAAATGTTTTATTAAATTTTTTTGCCATAAAATCTCAGAGCCTCTGGATTTTACCCTATGTTAGTACTAAACATAAATTTACCCAATTAAGTGTAGGTGCTACACAAAAAAAGTTCTTTCTACAAGTTGAGATGTCTCCAGGCAAAATTATGGAATTCCAAAATTAAACCTTGTTCTTTACTCGAACCCCCATTATTCCGTGTTAAATGTCTCTCTTTTCGTGAGCATACGTTTCAACGAACTCCTGCTTTCAAGCTTTTTCCCTAATCATTTCAAGTGGATAAAACTTCAAAAGTCGAAGCTTCTATTTGGTTCTATTTGTTGAACAATCTGGTCAAAGCTTACAACCGATTTTGAATAAAATACAACCAAAATTTAAGAACTATTTAATCCATCGTAGGATTTTTCTTTTCTTTTCTTTTTAGGCGAGGCAACCCTGGTTGACTTCACAGACTGCAAGGACCTTGTCAATTTACAATCCCTTATGGTTTTTGTTTTTTACACCCACAGCAGCTGGTCGTCCTACGTGGTCTCCTATCCAAGTACTGACCCCACCCGACCCTGCTTAGCTCCCAGATCAGATGGGATGGGGCTTGTTGAGGGTGGCGTGGCTGGAACATTGCAGGATTCTTAATTTGATTTACAAAGTGGTTCTTCAAAGCGCAAACATTCCTGCACGTGACTGACCACAGGAAGCCGACAGAGGGAAGAGCCTGCGGCCACGAGGAAGCGGTTCGGTGTTTAACAGCATAAACATTATCCCCCAAATATTGTAGTTCACATGTTCTTTGGTATAAAAATACCAGTTGTGACAATAGTAGCTTCTGTTCTGGTCAGTAGACTATCACATGCTAATCACAACGGATTCCAAGGACATTTCTGCTCCATAAATCCTTTAATTTGGTAAGAATATTACATAACTACAGTACAGCACTCAGATGTGGCTTCGTGTTCCCCACAAAACAAATAGTTTCTTTTTGCTGTTCAACTTTTTAACTGAATTTACGAGCATTCATAGTAGTGCTGGTGCTTTCGTCCTCCACAGAACGGAATTCAAATAGTTTCTGTCATCCCATGACTTGGGGACAAAATGGAATCCTCCGAGGAATCGGGTAAGATGCTTTTCCCCGTGCGGCTTCGGCTGACTCTGGCATTGACCGACTCCAGCCTTTGCACTTCCCCCCCTGGAGCCATGTGTCAGCGGCGACTGTCCACCCCTGGACGCGCACAGGGATGCTCAGAAGACCAAGCTGAGTTTAGGAAAACTGTCGTTTGACCAAACGCAAAGGGAGAAGATCTGATCGCCCTCAGTTTCTGTGAGGTGCGGGCACCACGGCTGGGCCGAGCTGGAGGGTCAGGCTGCCCGCTGGCCCACGGGACAGCGCCCCGCGTCAGTCACCTATCCTCCGTCCAGCGGGCCAGGGTGGTGGGTCCTAAGTGTGGCACCCTGCTGAAGATTCCAGAACGGCAGGCGGGCCCTTGGCTTGTAGGTGCAGTCAACACGTAAAATTTTAAGATTAAATTTAGGCGAGTTAAGGTTAAAAAATTAGATCTATTTTTCACTATGTATAGGAGTACTATTTTTCTTATAAAATATTCAAAATTATTAAAATTAAAATTCAAAGTACAAATAATTGTCAAATGTAAAAAAATGATTTCAAAAATATTTCAATCACGCGATTTAAAATTTACTTTTTGCAAATTTTAATTATTTTTAGAAAAATGAAAGCATGCCACCCTCCTCGCGTGCAGTGTCTACCTAGTTTTGGCTGTAAAGAGCCTTGATGTGCTTTGTGAATGTGACATCAGAACCTGTGTTATGCTCCGCCCACGACAAGTCCTCTGAATTGCTGACATGGCACAGGTGTCGCTGCTGCCGCTAACTCCTAAGAAGCATGAATAAGACAGGAGAAGCAGCAAGGAGATGGGCCTGGCCGTGCAGCGCCCATTGCTCTCCGGGAGGAAGGGTGTGGCAAGGTCGAGACCCACGTGCTCGGGCAGCCCAGGTCCCTGCTCTGGAGCGGCATCGCTCCCCGACATTGCAGGCACACGGCATACTCCGTCACGGCACTGAGTGCCACTTCTGTTTGGGGACCCCGGGCAGAATGCGAGCCGCTTTCTGGGGCGGGGCGAGTGTCAGGCAGGAGAGGGCTGTGGCCACGGCCCCCTGCGGGACCCGGCCCCCGCGTGGTCTCGCGTGCTGATTCCCCAGGTGCGTGTCCTCGGTGGCCGGCCGCTTGACCTCTCCAAGTCTGAGGAGGCGTCGTACACCTGCTGAGGTGTCTCTCAACTGTAAGGTCTCCAGCAGAGTTCATGGCTGCTCAGGACGCAGCAGCTACTTCACCGACTTGAAGCTTTCCAAGAGTGGTGGGCCGGCACAGGCGCCAGACGCTCAGGAGAGCTTGGACCGTGCGCTGACCGCGTGTCACCAGGGTCTGGACTCCGGGCCTGGAGCTTTCTCCAGGAGGGCAGGGTGCTGGTCTGTGTGGCTCACTGCTGTGGGGCGGGCGCGGGGGTGGGTGCGTTTCTGCGCGGGGTGGGGCGGGTACCCCCGTTCGCTAGCCTCCAGCTGCTTGCAGAGCCCCCCTGAGAATGCTGATATTTCACAGTGTTTTTCTTTCTTTCTTTTTTTCTTTTTTGGCTGAGAGATGTCAGAGCTTTTTTCGCTGGCAGCAGCAGAGGCTTGTCACGCCACCTGAGAGCTCTTTCATACGTGGTCACTTATTAACAAAAGGATGCAGGAATCCTGGGATTTTATACGCATGGGGGACGGTGCCACAGTGTAAAGAATGGGAGAAAATCCTTGTGCATGTCCTGCCATGAAAAACGCTCCCCGGGGCTGCTAAGATTCATCCAGATCCGACGTTATTTAAATATTTTTTTGCATCGTTTGCTTAATCTATTCATGTGCCAAGAACATGTATGATTAACCTGATTTTTAGCAGCTTTTTTTTTTTTTTTAAGGTGAAGTGTTTGCGTTTTATCAGTTTTCGTAGTGTGGCTTAAATAGATCTGACCCATCTAGACAGGGGTTGAAAGACTGTTATGTTCGACGGTTCGTTCGCGTGGCTGGCTTATTTCCGCCCGTTATTCAAACGACGAAAATCAATCGTGGGAAAATGCTCAGAAAGTGTGAGGAACGTTAAGCGACCCGCTAGAGTATACAGTGCACCGTGCGACAGTCAAGTTTATAGCCATGAAAAACATCATGGCTATAAACACGCTCATAATGTCATGTGAAGACTCCGACTCGAACGCAGTTTCTAAAAGTTATTCTCACTCCTGTCGTTGTGTCTGCACCGTAAAAATCTTTCCTTCAACTAACGGCGATAAAAGCTGCGCCCTGGGCATCGTGGGTCTGGGCCGGACAGTGAGGACTCAGCAGGGCGCCCCTCGCAGGCGCTAGGCCCGCCCGAGCGCTGGGGTGCAGCTCGGCAGCGACTGTGCGGGCGCCCGGCGTGGGCAGGGCGGTGCGGTGCCGCTGGCTTACGGTGCGCGGAGTGATGTCTACGCTTAGTGTAACGCCATGCTGTTTGCTATCGAGTTGATTTTAAGTACAATGAACTGCATCCGTTTCAGCTCTGCAGTACGAAGAATCCTGACGTGTGTGGCCCCGTGACCCTGCTGGCCGTTCAGAGCACCGGACGTTTCCGTCACCGCAGAGGGCCCTGCCCCCCGGGCCCTTCCTTCCTCCGTGCGGGGCCGCTGGCAGCCACTTGCCGGCTCTCTGTCACTCACTTGTGTTTCATAAATGGAACTGCACATCACGTACTCTTATGCTTTGCTTTAAATGTTATATGGTTGCTAATAAACTATGTATTTTTTTTTAAACACCGTTATTTGGCTGCGAACCTGCAAAATGAACTCTGTTTCTTGGGGGACCGCATTAGCTCTGCACGGGCGCCCTTTGCCCACCAGTGCGTTCACTTCCTATGGCCACTGCCAGAAAGCGCCACAAGCTCAGTGGCTCAAAACAACAGAAATGCGTCCTCTCAGCTCCAGAGGCCAGAGGTCAAGGTGTCAGCCCAGCGGCGCTCCCCCGAGAGTCTGGGCGGAGCCCTCCCCGCCTCTGCCGGTCTCGACCGTGCCTGTCAGTCTCGGCGTCCCTGGTCTCTCTCTGCCGTCTCGTGGCGCCCACCCCCTGGGACTCGGGCTCCGCTGGGCAGTTCCTCTTATAAGGACACCAGTCGCTGGGTTTAAGGCCACCCGGATCCAGCACGACCTCTTCGTAACTAATCGCATCTGCAAAGACCCTGTTTCTAAGTGAGGTCATGTGCGCGAGCCCTGGAGGTCAGGGTTAGAACGTGTATTTTTTAGTTAAGCCCACGGCACCCAGCTACGTTGTTGGTCCCAGGATTACAAGTATCTTCGGGAGCCTGTTTTAAGTGACACGTGGAAAGCCTGGAAACCGACAGTAAAGGTCCCCGGGACCAAAGGCAGGAACGGGAGTAGCCCGCGTTCTTGCCACTGTGTTGAGACCCTGGGAGCAGCAAGGCCGGGGCCGAGGGTGTGGCCACCGCCTCCTGCCCTCTGGCCTGTCTCACAGTGGGTGCTCGGAAAGGGTCGTGACCCCACTGGCCGAGAGGGTGGGACAGGCGGGAGCAGAGCTTCCAAAGAAGGACTGTGGGCCACACGTGGGAGCCACGTGCAGTTCGAATTTTCTAGTAGCCACGTTAAAAGAAGTGAAACAGCACAGGTACGATTAACGTTAATAATATACTTCAGTCAACCTCGTCTACCCAGATGCCGTCTCCACGAGCATCAGCATGAAGATGTGAGCGATGGCGGATCCAGCGTGTGGCTGGCTCATCTCCTGGAGCGGCCGCGTCCCAGGTGCGCGGTGCCGACATGTGGCTGCACAGCTGGCCTGGCCCGTGAGGTGGGGGCCGTCAACAGCAGGAAGCCCCCGCGGCTGGAGCCGAGCTCGGAGCCGACCGCTGGGGGCACGTGCAGTTTGCAGAACGCTCCAGACACACTGTCCCCACCCGTCGGATGGGGCCGCGGTGATGGAGGGAGGGGGAGGATTTTGCAGATAAGAAAGCAGCAGAGCAGTGAGGCTGCTCCCCCATCTAGGAGATGCGGTCAGCCAAGGCTCACACTTCACCGCACCCGGGCGACCCCTGCGTCACGGCACCCTCTCCCCACGGCCGTGACCTTCGCCCGATGACCCCGACACCCGGTCCGGCGCCAGGGCTGCGCGATGTTACGTGTTCGCACTGCCGTCGGCCCAAACGGCCCACGTGCAGACACGCGACTTGGCAGGAAGCCCGGGCTCGAAGCGGCTGGGGGTGGGTGCTCTGCGTTTCGTGGCTGTGGGATTTGGCTGGAGCAGGGATTCATGATAAAAGCAGAACACGCACGGTCTGAAATCCAGACGCCTCAGCCAAGTCTCACATGGCCGGGACCCAGTAGTGATAAGTAATAAAATAGTGACATCGCTCTTCCCCGTGACCCAATACAGTGTGAAGGGAAAATAAACTGCTTGTTGCCTGCGAGCTCCAGCTCCGCTTCGGAGCTTTCCTTCTCTTCAGTGTGTTCTTCTCAGTTGCTTCAACACGGCGAGCTGCGCCCCTGCCAGTTTTGTCCCCGCGTTCAGCTCGAGAAGCGCCACTGAATCTGCTGTCCCAGGTGCCGCACAAGCTCGGCCTGCAGTCGGAGCCCCAAATTCTGGCGACGTGAGCACGTGGGCACCTCGGGAGACTCAGGCACGCACCGCGCCCCTCAGCCCTAAACACAGACACCTTTGACAAGTGGATGTGGGGACCGCACGGCGTGAGTGGGGGGCGTGCAGGGAGCACGTGGCGCCTTTGGCCTCGGTCTGGGCTTGACGGCTGACCGGACACGGGGCGGTTTGTTTCCCGTCGGGCGCCGACTGTGGCTCACTCGTTCACTACTTCGTTTGCAGAGCCACGTTCACCAGCCGCGCCCGGGGCCAGATGTGGGGGAGCCGGGCCGAGTTGGAGGACGCCCTTGTACTGAGACACTGTGCCCTGCAGGCTGGGACGCACGCCCGCGAATACGTGTATGTGGACCCGTCGCCGAGAGTGAAAGCAGCCAGCAGGGAGGCCAAGTTCAGCGTGGGGCTGGGGTCTGCGTTTCCGGGCCCGTCTGACGGTGCGTTGTGTAACCGTTTGTCAGGCATCATGGCCCCCGCTTGCCAGATGAGGGAAGCGTGGCTCATTCACACCCAGGATCCGTGGGCTGCACTCAAGGTCACTGTCAACCCTGCCCCTCCCCCGCACGAGCGTCCCCTCCTATGGCCCTTCCTGCCTGCGAGTCCAGACTCACCTGGTGGGGAAGGCGCCAGGGGGCCGTCTCCCCTGGAGTCCCGGCACTGCCAGACGGTCGGCCGCCCTCCCCCTCCACCTAGCTCCGCAAGTGAGAAGTGACGGAGAAACTAAATGTTTAATTTAATTTAATTTAAATTTAAATGGCCAAATGCAGCCGGTGCCTCCCGTGGAGGAGCTCACAGCTCAGCG
>NW_006434835.1:1506644-1508487 GCF_000325575.1 Pteropus alecto
TGTCCTCGCCCCAGCTCTGGAGCCGCCGGCTGCTCGGGGCTGCATGTCCCCGCCACAGAAGCACCGAAGCCGCGATCCTCGGTCCCAGTCCCGTATCCGGGAAAGTGTCTGTCAGGAGCCGGCACTGGGTCAAACCCACCTCCCCGCCCCGTCGTCTTCCGTGTGCTTTGCTGTGCGTGTGCGTCTGTCTGTCCCGAGACAGATTCCCTCGGGAACGGGGCAGTGGCGTTCGTGCGCTCTCTTCCGAACTCTGCGCCTTTTGGCTGACAAAGTACATTCACGAAGGGATTCATTTAGGAAAATACTGATCGGATTCAAGGTCCCCTGCTGCTGGGAGGGACCTGGACCCTGTCCCCAGAGAGCCCGCGACCGGTCCAGTGCCATCAGACCTAAAGACGCTACCGCAGTTTTGTAGAGCCAGAGGGACACAGTGTCGTCGGCACGCAGGAAGGGCCCAAGCCACGAAGGACACCGGGATCCTCGGAAGTGGCCATCTGGGGCAGCCGTTTGTCCAGCAGCGTGTCTGGAACTAAAGAAGGCTGCGGAAGCTTTGGCGTTCCTCGACTAAAATGAAGGCAGGGGACAGAGGAACGGCGAGGAATCAAGGGGACGCCTTCTTTTGCGGTGGGCGCAGACCCTGCAACACTGGCGAGCTCGCGAGGCGGTATCAGCCACCGGGACACGCTCCGTGCCCGAGACAGACGTGCGCTCTCGTCAGCCGTAGCGAAGGTCACCCTCACGTGCATCTCGCAGCAGGGCCCTGCCTGCGGGATCTTATTATTTTTGAAGCATGTCGAGTGTTCCTTTTTTTAAAACCCTGTTGCAGGTAGTAACTGGAAGGAGGGAGTATTTCTCTTCATTAAGCGGCCACATGGAAGGAGGGCCGTCGCCCAGAAAAGGTTCTGAGGCTATTCGGATATTTTGGAAAATAATATAAATAATAAAGGTGTAGAAACATAAGGGCCATAATAAGGTGACAGTAATAAAAAAATTTTTTTTAAATGCTTGAATTTTTGTCTTACTTGGAAGCCTCATAACCTGCTTTCCTAGGATGCAGAGCATACCATAGCAAATAAATAAAAGTCTTACGATTTCTCTCCTAGGGTACAAATAGGTGTCGTATTTGGAAAAATGAAGAATTAGAGAAGGTAACGTACAATTTAATAATGATTTCTGTAGACTTTTGGAATGGCGATTACACGTGCACAAAGTAACTTGTAGGAAATATGTCTCTTTTTCCTAGTTAAAGTAAGAAGGTGTGTTTTGGATCTTTTTTTTTTTTTTGAGCCCAAGAAGTTAGCACTGATTAAAGATGGGGACACTAAGTATCCCGTTGGAAGCAGACTGTGAAATCCCAGAGAAGCTGATGGGGATTGAGGATGGAACCGAGAGGGATGGCCTGTCTGTGTGAAGTAGCACATTTCTGTCACCAGCTGGACCACTCAGAGAGGAAGGTTAAGAATCCGGGAAGAGAAAACCTGCTTCACAAAGTTTTGTGCCACTGCAGACACTCGGAGATGAGCCTAAGGTCACCGCCCTGCAAACCGCGGCCCTGGGCCGGCCGGGATTCTCTGCCGGATTCTCTGCCGCGTGACCAGCTGCGCGGTGACAACCCTCAGGCCCCTGCTGGTCCCTCCGCCCTGCAGTTCTGGGAGGGGGGTGCTTAGCAGGCGACGCTACCTGCGGCGCCAGGTGGGTGGCGTCAGGGCTGCCCTTTGCCTTGTCCCCGCGGCCCCGCGTGGGTGGGCGTCTCGCCGGTCTGAAGGCGGCGGGGATCACTTCAGCAGCTCCAAGCTTCCCAAAGACCGGCTTGTGTCGGTGCAGGGAGAAGCGGGCGGAAGAG
>NW_006434835.1:1509531-1510607 GCF_000325575.1 Pteropus alecto
AGTGCGAGTTCTGCCCCGTGATGCACCTGGCGCGGCCCCCCTCCACGCGGGAGGGCTGGGAGGGCCGGGGAGGCTGGGAGGACACCAGGACAGTGGCTCTGCGGAGGGTGGCCCAACGACCGCAGGTGAGTCTGCAGGTAAGGGTGACTCCTGGCGGGAGGGCGGGCCCGTCTGTGGCACGAAGATGGGACGCCCGCTTTTATTTCACTTCTTGTCACACACGTTTCGGGAAGAAGCAAACAGCAACAACGACAAGCGCTTTTAGTTTAGTTTACTTAAAAAGTAGCGGTCTTATATCAAAGACTAGCGGTGGGACAGGGCTGCCCCGCGCCCACGCTGTGTCTTGCCCCGCTTGGCATTGATAACGACGCTGTGAGAATGCCACGTTAGCCGTTTAATCGAAACATGTGTCTGTGGCCTGAGCAGGGGGCTCCCAGTGGACAGCGGTCATAGATGGCCTAACGTCCCCTTAAATGTGGGGCTCAGAGGTTTGTTGAGTGAATGTTACTGGCTGCAAGACAGCATCACAGACCCGTAGCCCTGACTCTTCTGAGCAGTGCTCAGAGGACTGTGACCTGTGGGTCCCCGAGCCGACTTTCTTGCCGAGAGAAGCTGACGCAGTGCGGACCTGAGGTGACGTTTGAGATGCCCTGTCGGACTCCATGACCGGGGCCAGCGACAGAAGCCACTGTGTGACTGGGACAGCGCTGCTCACCCCTGACTCAGGCGAGAAGTAGAATTCTCATCTGATCACTGGGTGAGCTGGGAATACCAGAGATGGTAATTGGAGTTCTTCCAGACTTCACGTTTCTTAACTATAAGACTATCCTTAAATACAGCTCCGAGCGACTTCTTCTGTAGCATCGTTTCGGCGTATCCCTCCTCCTTTCTGGGTCAGAATCATTTAATTGAAACAGAAAGGGCCAAGTCTCTTCCAGGGGCCAGACTCACAGCCCTGGCTTGGGGGCCGGCGGGTGCTTGGCCGATCGGAGGAACAGCGAGATCCGTTGCTGCTGTTTTTCTTTGCCGGCTCCTTTCAGAGTGGCGTGTGCAGAGCCCGCTGCTGGTGTCAAGGT
>NW_006434835.1:1510658-1513538 GCF_000325575.1 Pteropus alecto
CACCTGTCTGCTGCCCGCCTCGCGGAGCTGCCAGCCCCGGGAGCTGGAGCTGAGTTAATCTTAATAGAGTTTTAGGTTCTTTGAGTGTATCCATTACTGCTGAAATTCAGGAAATAGTGTTATTATTTCAGTGAAGTTTTCGGCACAATAGCTTCAGACTGTTTGCATCAGGCAGAGACAAAGCTGCGTGGGACCTGCTGGCTTTCTTAGGGGGGAAAGAACATAGACGAACCCCCGGGGGACCAGGAAGCATGGTGACACTGTCCCGCTGGCAAAGCCCGCCTGGGGAGAGACAGAGCCGTTCTGACAACCTCCAAATCAGCGGCTGCATCCCTCGCGGCCACTGAAGAGACGCCGACGCTAATTCAGTTAGGTGGCCTGGAGGCGCTGTGACACAGCAGAGTGGATCGCGGGCGGTCGGAGCCGTGTTTCTGCCCACGCGTGTGCTCAGCTCGGCTCAGCTCTTCAGAGATCACGCTCAAGACCGGCACCCTGGTGGGGCGCATCCAGTTTGCTTCCGTGATGTCACCACCCGCAGCACAGCTCCAGGACGGCACACGTGGGGCAGCGGCCCCGTTGGCATGTGATTTAGGCAGGTGTAAGGTTTGTAATCCAGTCCAAGTAAAACCCACCTTATAGATTCAGGAAAAAGGGTTTTGTTCAGGAAAAAGAACCTGGCCCAGTTTAGACACTATTTAAAACGTCGCCTGGGTTCCACCTGTGCGTGAGCCGTGGCCTGTTCTGTGTGAGGTGCCTTGAGCGTGAGGCCCTGTCCCAGGGTTTAGCAAGAGATAAAGAACGTAAAATAGCTTGTTGGTAAGTTTCATGTCGATTTTATGTTTAAATGCTATGTCTGTACGTTAAGTAAACTGCGTGTATCGTATTTTCCAGAATGTGGCCACTGGAACACTTAGCGTCACACGTGTGGCTCACATGGCATTTCCAGTGACCGCACTACTTACTGGGCTCCAGCTCAGGCCTGCGGGTCACGCTGGCCCCCGGATGCTCCGCCCTCCCCGCTCCTGCTCCTCCCCCACCTCCCCTCCCGTTCCTTTCCTCTCTCCCTGTTCTCTCTCCCTCCTTCCTTCTCTTCTTCCTGCACCTGCTTCCCAAGGACCACACTGGCTCTTGACCACGCTGGGGATGCTCCGCACTTACGGCTAGACCGAAGCACATCTGAGAGTCACTCGTGACTCACGAGACCTAGCGGTTTTTCCGAAGCTTAGCAGAAAGGCTCGGCTCCGGGAGACCCGGGAAGAAGCGTTTCAGAAAGGATGTCAGGGCTGACTTCTTAGAGCCACCCACCCAACTTGGTCCCACTGTGAAGGTGAAGTTACTCCCCAGAAGGAAGTCACAGACGTGACACATTCTGGAGAGATGGCTCAGATCATCACTCAGTGGAAGGCAGAGGGTACACTGAGAGCTTTGAATTTTATCTTTTTTTAAAATAAATTTAAGCAGGGGAGCTGCGTCTCAGCTAAGGGCCTTCGTCATTTACATGTAGAATCAGGGAAAAAGCCACCATTGCATCATAGGAACAGTTATCAGGTCGCGTTGACAATATAGAATTCTGTAGTTTTTGACATAGAAAAGGAGGCAAGACGTGAAATTCTTTGTCTCCAGTCTCCTTGGTGACATTCCTTCACGGCACCGCAGGACAGAGCGAGCTCTGAGGTTACCTGCCGGCCATGCTGTTTTGGGCAGAGCGGCTTTTCTCTGAGCTTCGGTGGCTTCATCTGAAACAGGAATAACGTTTACCTCCCAGGGTTGTCCCAGAAGCTAACGTGACATGGCAGGTGCGCTGAGCACCCAGCACGGTGTCCGGCCTCGGGGGACCCTCGCCCCCCTTCTCTCTCCATCAGCATCCCTCCCCTTCCCACCCTCCATCCTCTGACGCACGTGACCCTGTGTTATCTCGTCCCCTGTGGTGTCCACGTGCCCTTCCCCAGAGGCAGGCGCCGCCCAGCCCGGAGCGGGTTTGCAAACTCCCCATTTCCACCCCGCCGCGGGACGCGCTTTCCCCAGGGTGGGGACTAATCTGGTCGCCGTTTGGACCTGACTAATGTTCTTTTTCCTGACTCATCTGCGTCATCTCTAAATTACAGAACCTTCATGAAGGTAGACCTTTTAACGAGAAACCTAACTTGAAAAACGAAATTCTTCACGGACAGTCTGGGAAACCGCGCGTCCTTCACACTGCACAGGGGTCCTCACGAAAGCAGCACAGTGTCCCCAGCCTCGGCACGCAGTGGCGACGTCGTCCGAGGGTTCGTACATTGTCTGGACACTGGGCTGCAAAACCCCTCACGCCCGGAGGAGTGCGGTGTCGCCGGTGTGCGGGGACTGCTGAGCCCCAGCTGGGCGTGGGGACGGCCGGCGGTCCAGGCCGGGGGCGTCTGGTGGGTGTGCTGCGGAGGTCGCTTCCCGGCCGGCTGCTCGTGGGGCGAATGAAGTTACTCTGGGCGCGACCACCCGGGGGGCGGGGGGAGGAAAGCGGGGTTCGTGGCCGAGGATGAGGCGGGAGAGCCAGGCCTGTGGGCCGGGGAGGGGTGCGGGCTTGCAGAGGGGAGGAGGATGGTTTCACACCTCCGCGCGAGCCGTGTCTGCGCTGGCGGCCGCCCTGGCAGCGTGTGAGCCCTGTCGGACGTGGCAGCGGGCCTGTGGCGTCTGAGCGTTCAAACGCTCCAAGCGCGCGGTTCCGATCGTCTCGAAGGAGGGCGCCCTCCGCCCTCTGTTCCGTTTCGTGGGCGTCTCTCTTCCCCGTGTTAGGTTCGCGCTCGGCGTGACTGCTGGTGGGTCACGGGCGGCCCACGCGGAGCAGGCCGGCGGGGACAGCGCGTCCTGGAGGGCGGGGGGTCGGTGGGGAGCGGGAGGTGTGAG
>NW_006434835.1:1513549-1521798 GCF_000325575.1 Pteropus alecto
GGGGCGAGCGGGGCCCGGGGAGGAGGCGGCCCCTGAAGAGCGAGCGAAAACTAGGCAGAGAGAGCGGGCGCCCCGCGCACAGCGTGGCCGGGGCTGGCGGGCGTCCGAGGGGGCTCTGGCGTGCAGGCCGCAACAGCTCCACGTAGACGAGGACGTGCGGGCGGATGAGCGGGCGTGAGGGGCGTGCAGGTAAACCAGGGACGCCCGGGAGGGTGACCGAGCACCGGACGGGGGCGGGAGAGCGGGGGCTGGCGTGGGGAAGGCAAGGTCGGAGTCAGGATTAGCAACGGGGGTTGTCGGGCCAGGTGTGTTCATAAACCTCGGCACTTCCCGGCGGGGGTGTAGCCGAGAGGGGCCGAGAGGGGCTCTCTGCCCTGGGACTGGGCCTGCTCTGATGGACGAGCCACCAGAGGCAGTGAGGGGGCTGCAGGGGTGACTCGAGGGAGAACCCCCCTCACTCCCGCCTGCTCCCACAGCTTCACAGACTGTCTGCTCGCACCTGCGTCCTGGTGTCGTGACACCTGGTGTCAGACTCCCTTGCTCATACGCATGGCAGAGGCTTCAGGAATTTCAAGGTAAAAATAAGTGTTAGTTACGTGCCTGAGTTTCCTGGACCAACTGTAAACATTCTGCTCTGTAGTTCAAGGTCAAAGTAAACAAACGCCCGCGGGAAGAGGTGTGACTGCGTGCGGAGGCGAACGGAGGCGAACGGCCCGTAGCCCGCCCACCGGCCTCCTCACCATGTCGGTCTTTCTGAGGTTTACCGTCTTTTCATTGGGGTTTTGGTATTCTGGAGTCCCCAAACCTATGTCACAGTAGGACTGTGGCTCAAGGACTTAGGACTGAGACAGGAAATAATAAACGCCTTCCAGGCAAAGAGAACGCATTTTTCTTCGTGGTATTTGCCGCTTTTGCAAAGCTCCTGGTGTCTACGAGGTGCTAAGCCGACGCTGGCCAAAGGGAAATCGCGCTGAAAATTCGAGAGTCTCGTTACAGTAAAGGACACAAATAGGTCTCTTTGTGCGGACTTTTCAGATGCAGTCAGGGACGAGACCTCGTGGCTGCGCGACACCATTTAAAATGGCGTGCACCGGAGAAGCCAGCCGGTTTCAGTGACATTCGATGCGACGCTCTAGGGACTGTTCTTCCCAGCAGAGGGACAAGCGTACACAGATTCCTCCCTCGTCCCATCGCCAGCCGTAGGCAAGAGGTCCCAGGTGGGCGTCAGTAAGCGGGATCCAAGGGGGCAACGAACTGCGGGATGAAAACGGGGACCAGAACCTTCTCTCACGCCAGAGTTCTGCTATTTAATTAATGTAAAGCAAAGACTGCACCTTGGAGCACTCCTGCGGGGGGCGGGGGTGGGCTTGGGGTCCCCGTTCACGGTTCTGAGAGTGGGGGGACCCCCAGCACCCTGCGGGAGGGATGTCCGCGTGAGCGGCCCCGCCCCCGCCTTCAGCAGCCCCAGTTACGTTTCCCAAAATATAAACGAGGCGCATTCTTTTCTCTCAATACCACGGCTGTGTACGGACGGAGCCGTGCTTCAAAGGGCCCTGACCTCCCTGGCAGACCCGCTGACCTTTGCCCCTGCTGTCACCGCGGGGTGACGAGCGCTGTGGGAACTCGGTGCCCGCTGAGGCGGCGATTTTGTAATCCTGGAACAAAGCCCGCTGCTGCTTTTGTCTCCTTGGCCCGTTCCTTTGAGGCTGGATGGCGGCACGGGAAGGTACCCCGTGCGTTCTGAATGCGCTTCTTTCCCCCTGACATGAGCTGACTTTTAAAAAACCTTTAGACGGGACGTTCCATCTGCCAAAGACGTTTCTCGGAAGCATCCAGACGGGTGTGTGAGTCTGAATTTTTAGAAGCGCTGTGCCTGAGGGAATGCGCTTTCCTGCTCCGTGGATCGGGCGAGCTTGGCCGGAGGCCCAGAGGAGTTGTTTCTTGGGGGTCTGTGCAGAGAAGCCATCACGTCACACGGGTGCTGTGAAACGCAGGGTCACCGTTCACTTTCAGGACTCAGAGTCTGTGATCCATCAGGACGGTGGATGCGGGCTCTGGATTTTATTTCCATTGCTAACTTGTGGCTGAGAGGAAAACTTAATTCTAAAAAGTATTTTAACTTACTTTCTGCCAATTCTGTTGGAATTGGGTGTTATTTATATGGTTAAGGGTTGAATTTTTTTTCTTCGGTCTGATTTTCATGTATATGTGTATTATATTGGTAATTCTTTGTTTGTGAACTAGAGAAAATGCATTTTTTTTTTCCCTCCCTTCACTCTTTCTTAGAGAGTTTTTCAGCCTGGTCAGGTGAATTAATGAGTCTGACCTCCGTCAAGACTGGGCTTACGTTCACCCAAACGTAAAGACACTTGGAAAAGACACACAGCATCACACGTGCCAAGGCGAGCCGAAAAATCAAGGGGCTCAACTCATCACTTCTAAAAAGGACGACTCGGGGCTTACGGTTGCTCGCGTGCACGTGTCGCGTGACGTCAAATGCAGCCCTCCGCTTGTCCAGGGAGCAGCTGACACTTGGGATCCCAAGGGGGAACGGGCCAGGGACGGCTTTTAAGTTGATTTTGTTTACGTCTCTGCTTCCATCAAACTGGGACCGGGCCCCTCGGTGCGGAAGGCGTAGCCTCTTTTGAGACCAAGTCACGCGTTGTCATCAGGTGTCAGTGGAAGCGAAGGCCAGCAGCTTCCTGTGAAGCAGGATGCGGACGGCGGGTGGAGCCACGTGACGCTTGGGATGACTTCCTAAGCCCATCATCCCCGTTATTGCAAAAGTGGAAAGAGCGGTGCCCGTGAAACGAGGCCCTCGTTAACGTTCAAGCACAAAGCGTCTCTCCGCAGAGCCGGTTTCCCGGCTTCGCTGCCCTCACGTCCTGTTCGTCGTGGTCCGAGAACCGAGCACGCCTGGCGTGGGCAGGCCCTGGGCGGCAGGCAGAAGCAGGGGCCTGGCCGGCCGCGCTCGCTCCTTCCCCGCCCGCCTCTCAAACTTCCCTCCGTGATTTGTTTGTGGGATAAAATCACGCGATGCCACTGAGCGCCGTGCAGTCTCATGAGCAGAGCTGTACTCGGTGAAATCCCGGGGCGTTGGGACGGCTCCGCTGGAGCGGCCCGTGATCCGCCGAGGTCGGCCGACGTGTGCATGCCGTTCCAGCTTCGCGCGCTTCTGAACGGGTTCCCCGTCGCCTTTATCCCCAAACGGCACAGTTCTGAGAAGAAAGTGCGACTTTTTCCTTCCACGATTCTCACCATCTCGGGCACCTAGGGGTCTACGCTTTTAGGAGCAATGACCGCGAGCTTCTGAACGCAGGTAGGATCGGCGTTTACAAACGTAGTTTGTCTGACCGATTCTGGTAACGCCCGGCCATCTGCGTCCTCTTCACCCCTGTCGCGTCCCATGAAACTGAGTCTCCTCGTGGGGGTCCCCAGGAGTCAGTGCTGTTAAGGGGTAGTCCCCAGGATCCACAGCACGGCGGCCCGTGACACCTGCTGCTTCCCAGTGCCACGCCCACACGCCCGGGGGCACGCGCTCCCGCCTGGCACGGGGCCTGAGCTCCGAGACCCGGGCACAGCCGGGGACGTTGGCTGGGCTCGACGAGGTGGGCTGCTCTCGGAGAAGCAGACACGGGACGGAGGGCTCGTCTCGTGCTCCTAACTTCTGCTTCTGTGGCTGTGGTTGGACCACTGGCCTGTGAACGCCGCTCGGTGTGTTCACGTTCTAAGCACCTGATGTGTTCACGGCGGGTGCTCAGCATCGGGACCAACTCTGTGGCGGATCCGTGCGAAACAGCGGTTCGCTTGGGGGCTGAGTCAGCCTGCCTGGGTCCAGATCCCCGCTCAGCCCATGAGCCACGAGCACTGGGCAGGTGGCGGGACCTTGCTGTCCCTGCCCCACCTGTAAAATGGGGTGACGACAGGCCCTTCCTCACGTAGGTCACTGCTAAGATGAAATGAAAGCGGTGTCTGGCATGTGTGAGGGCGTCACGCGTGTCACACACAAGCAGACAGGGCCTGGAGGGCGGGGGCCCGGAGCCGGCCCCTCCCTTCGCCCCCGCCAGGGACCCATGGCGCCAGGGGGCCACGCAGCTTTGTCCCTCCGGCATCTCGGCCGGTGCCGGGCACAGCGTGGAGCTCAGAGCTGTGTGTTGGAGGAGGACACAGTCCTGCTCTGTGACTGGTGTCTGGTGGGGACATTCAGGCCAGGTCTTTATAATGACCTGTGGAAACGGCCACTATTCCCACGTTTCAGATGAGGAAATGCGAGGTCTGGCCCTCCTGGGACGAGAACTGTGCAGTCGAAAGCAGCTTGTCTGCGTGGTGGGCGTGCTTTGTTTCGAACCCACGGATCCCCAGGACTTAGAGGAGTACGTGACACGCGCGGATGCTCGGTGGCCAGTGGCGCCCGCGCGGCTCGCTGGCATGCTGGGGACTCTTGCCGGGATGTCTTGGTTCTCGGTCCGCTTCGTCTCCCCTGACTAAGCGCCTGATCAAACAGCAGCGACTCACGGGGCCGAGGAAGGCGACTATCAGCGCATGCCGTCACCGTGCGGCCGAGGTCACCTGCGGCTCCCTCCTCCAGCCCAGCCTTTCCCGGGCAGAGGCAGGTGTCTGTCCTGTCCCTCAGGTCCCGCCCCTCCCCGTGTCCTGTCAGGTTCATACAAAACCTTCTCGTTTTGTCTTCGTTCCCCTGTACTCCCTGTCCCCCCGACCCCAGCGACCCTCCTCCAGCATGTCCTCACCCGCCCACCGGACCCCGGATCTGGTTTCCACACTCCGCCTGTCACCTTGGGCTTGGTCTTCGGGTGACCTCATGCTTGCTTCTTGCACTGGCTGAGGAGCCCCGATTCCCTGGATGGGGACCCTTGTCACCCCAGGCCAGAGCATTTAGACTGTGGTCATGTTGAAGTAGATGCTAGGAAGGCGGCTGGTCACCATGGAAACAGGCGCAGCCTGGCATCTTCTGCTCCGAGTGCTCCCCACTCTCTCTCAACTCCTCCGCCGAATTAAAAACGTCTCTTTATATCACCCATTTCCAAGAGCTATTTTTGTTCTCCAAATTTTTCTTTCTCCATATATTCTTCTTGTTTTTTAAAAAAATTCTCTGTCCCTTTTATGGATGCACGAGCTTTTATTTCGTCTGATACTATTAATAAAATCTCAAGGATGTGTTCAGTGTCTGCAGAACAACATGTTCGTTGTTGTGAGTGTGTCTTTCACATTACGATATTTCCCAAGTGTCGGTGACCCCTCGCCTGTCAGAGCGTAGCACTAAAAGGCTGATTGGAAGCGGGTGCTTGTGGGGGTCTTCACTGCAGGGTGGGCTTGAGGGTCAGTTTAGAGGGACCCCCACCATCAGCGTTGAGAGGTCTTCCGTGGGCTGGCCAGATCCTTTGGAGTGTGAGCCTGGCTGCTGAGGTTTAGGGGGGAAGCAGGCACCGAGCACCCGCTGGACAGGCTTTCACTGAACCCCGTTTTCTGTAGGGTATTTGGGCCCTCACGTGTGCCTGGTGCTCCCAGCCCAGACACTCTGCTCCTCCCTGGAGAGTGGAACTTCTGATTTCTGCTGGCGGACAGGGGCTGGCGCACTAGGTTCTTTTGCTGTTGTAATAAATAGCTACGTGCCTGGTGGCTTCAGGCAACACAGATTTCCTTACCACGCAGGTCCGGGTGTCACACGTCTCACTGGGCTCAGGTCAGGTGTCAGCTGGGCTGCGCTCCTTCTGAGGGCTCCGGGAGCCCGTTCCTTGCCTCCTCTGCCTCCCCTGCACCCCTTGGCTCACGGCCCCTCCCGCCTTCACAGCCAGCGGGGGCTGGCGGACGCCTCTGGCACCACGTCACATTGTCGCTGACTGTCCTCTCCCCTCTTCTCCCGTCGAGGGCCCTGGTGCTTGCCTCAGGCCCACCTGGATAATCCAGGAAAATAACCCAGTTTAGGGTCAGTCGACTGAGCATCTGCAGCCTTCGCAACCTACACGGTCACGGTTCCGCGGGTTGGGATTTGAACCCTTTGAGGTGGGGGTGACTTGCTATCGCACGCAGTTACGACACAGCTAGTCGTACACAGCATTTCCCCTCTCGATCAGCAACGTCCTTCAAGCCTGACTTAAAAAGCCCGGTGGAGAATCGTGCTCTGCCCTTGGCTGCCACGTCTCTGCAGGCTTTAATCCGGAACATTCCTCTCAGCTTCTCTGTCTTTCGCGGACATTTTGAAGCGTGTAGGTCAGCTGATTTGCAGAATGCCCAACTTGTTATTTTGAAAAATTAAATTTTTTTGAAACCAATTTCATAATTTGGACCTAAGTCATAGAGCTGCTAGTTTTTTTTTTTTTTAAAGTTTCAAGATAAAGAAAAGCATCGTCATGGAGGGCGTGCCAGGCAGCACCCCACTTCCCCCCACCCCGCGGCTAACAGACAAGCCCGCCAGCCGCAGGGGTGACCGCAGACTGACATGGCGCTGGGGGTTCTCCAACGGGGCTGACGTGTCCCCTCTGCCCACAGGAGCGTCACGTGGCCAACCAGCGCACAGAGGATGTGCTTGGGTTTGTCTGGTGTGTATTTCCACCGATGTGCTGCAAGTTCCTGCACACACCTGAGCAGCCAGGAGACGCCAGCACTGGCAGTTTCCGCAATAACGTCGTAAATTTTTTTTATCTTAATTTTTTTCAGTTATGGTGGGCATGCGATACTGTGTTAGTGTCAGGGGTGCAGCATTTACGTGACGTAGGCTACGTCCAGTCCCCACCCGGCGCCGTACGCGGTTATCACAACGTTACGGACTCTGTTCCCTGCGCCGTCCTTCGCGTCCCTGTGGCCGTTTGTAACTGTGCATTTGTGCTTCTTAGTCCCCCCCCTTCTCACCCAATGCCATTGTTTTATGTCCCCTTTCCCCGTTTCGTTTTGTTGACAAGCTTTCTCCGCTCTGGAGAGGAGCACGCGCCCTCTTGCGTTTTTATTTCTGTATATGTATATATGTATGTTATTTGTCCTCTTATTTGTCCTCAAATTAAACATTTAATTTGTCTTTTTTTTGATAAAGAAAGTGGAATTTTCCCATATTTTCCTTTTAAGGCTCTTTAGCTTAGTAGATAATTCATGGTGCAGTGATGTTTGGAGCAGGTTATTTCGAGGGTAGACTGACCAGCACACTGGAAGAACAGCTAACCGTTCTCGTGCCCCCGTTCTGAGCCCAGCGCTGTGTGAGGACCCCCCCCCACATCGCCTCTCTGCAGGGCGAACCCCCGGAGGCCCCGGCTCTTCCCGAAGACAGAAGGCTCTGGGAGCGGCTTCCTCGGCAGCCCGTTCGTCCGTGGGGCTGACGCCGGTGAGCCGCCGCCAGGGCACGGAGGCCATGGGCCCGCGGGACAGGACGCTGTTTGCCCGCCTTTTTCAATCGGGTTAAAATTGTTTCCTCATAGAATAACCATCTCTCGCACTATTATGCATAGTTGGTCCCTCTCAAGAGCATTCCATTGGATTAATTCTCATTTTTAAACACGTGCATCTTTTTTTGTTTTTTTGAGTGGTGGGTGACCATGTGCATCCTGAAAGCAGTGTGGCTATTAAATAAAACCCAGCTGGTCAGAAGTCGCTGCCTTTGGTTTCTAATGCAAAAAAGGCGAAACAGAGCTGGTGCTGAGAGGTGAAAGCGTCGTGAAGGGCTGTCCCGGTCCCCAGACCACGCTGCCAGGGTCCTGGCGGTCGCGCTGGCTGCGCACTGGGCTCTTCTAGCACAAGGGGACAGGCACCCCTGGCCAGCCTCAGGAACCATGGGCCACGTGTGCCTGTGTCCACATGGCACCAGCTACAGACACGCGGCTCCACAAATCAGTGACAGGGGCTGGGCCCTGACAGCTTAACGGTGACAGTGACGGGGGCTGGGCCCGGACAGGTCAACGGTGACAGTGACAGGCATTGACCCAGACAGGTTAACGGTGACTCTGTCTAAAGATACTGTATTGAGTTCATTACCCGTGCGTGTTAAGGCAGGACAGTGGAGTCCAACAGTTTATGGGTGAAAAGAAGTATTTTTTTTGGTAACCTTTCAATCTGAGTGTGACTCATCTTCCTCATCCGTCGACACACGTTCATCTATTTATCTAGAATTTTATTTAACGCACATTTGTTTAAAACGACGGAGTTTCTCGCGGGCACCAGGCGCAGCGCGGAGGGCGCAGCGGGCTCTGCTCTGACCGGCTGCAGCCAGGCGGTGGCAGGCGTCGGCCAGGCCACGGCCCGGGAAG
>NW_006434835.1:1522567-1526265 GCF_000325575.1 Pteropus alecto
GTCACGTGGGCCGTGCGGGAGGCGGGGGACGCGGCGCGCCCAGGCTCCGGGGAAGAATCATTCGAAAATAAGAAGCTGCGTGTGAAGGCGAGAGAGGGGATGGTTGACAGTGTAAAGTGTCATTCTCCACGACGGCCATAATTTCCTGGCAGGAATATTTGAATATTGCCGTTTGGAAAAAATTATTCCAGTGATTAAATTACAGTGTTCATGTGTGGGTTTTGCTAATACCGTGTTTTATTTAGAAGATGAAAACCACGGCGTTTGTCTCCCGCCTGTGAACGTTCCCTCCAGTAACGTGCAGTTTGGTACCTGGCCCTCTGTAGTGACGGATGCCTGATGAAAACGACGGCACAATGGCAGCCTGTCAGGGGGTGGGCGGTACGGGGTCAGCCTCCACGGTGTGCTGATGAAACGCTGCTGAAGTCTGCAGTGTTTTGTTAACAGGTAGCCATGCGAGGTGTGTTTAACATCCCTGAAGGCTCGATGAGCACATTTTCATTAAAAAACAAGCAAACAAATGCAACAGAAGTTCCCGAAGGCACTAAATGGGTGTCCCTTCCACGTCCCGAGTGAGCCGGAGTCTATCCCAGCGGAAGTCTCATCAGGACAAGACAGATGTGTGTATCTTCCACGCTAAGTAACAGGCGGCCAAAAGCGGAACCAAGCTTCACGTCTGCGCCTGCGGGCTCGGTGACATGCGCTGGTGATTCAAGCCTTTTGTCATCCTCGCCTTTAAGCTAATCAAGAAAATCCTTTAAAGATGCTTTTTAATCCTAGGGTGATCTGCTTGGTAGAACGGGTCATCATTGATCTTCCTGCCCTACCACGGTAGCTCGTCTCAGAGAGGTCTCCCGGTGACCTGACAGTCACTTCCTGTCACAGGGCCCTCCCATGCTGATCGGACACTTGCTTTACAAACAGAAGTGCCTGAGAAGTCGCCGTGCAGCCCCATGCTTAATCCTTAAGAAGTCTGGGTAGCTTCTGCTTGTGAGCTCTCGAAGCTCTGTGTCACCACTTAAGAAATGTGACCACCTAGGGGGACCACCTGGAGAGTCTACAGGGAGGGGAGGACCTCGGGACTCCCTGGGAAGAGAGAGGGGCCTGCAGTCTCCAGCTGGCCCCCCAAAAAAGGCCATCTCAGATGTCCCCACCCAGCTGAGGCCCCGTTGCCTGCAACCACAGCTGACCTCACATAAAACCAAAGGGCCCCCTGCAAGCCCGGCCGCCTGCGGAACCGTGGGAGACAGCAGAATGATTACCGTTTGAGCCCCCAGCTTTACGGGGTTCATTCCAAAGTGGCAGAAAACCCTAACCATCTGTCACATGTGATTTGTTCTGTACTCATCAGAAACATTTCTGGACTTGGTGGCAGGGACGTAAACGCATCCGTGTTGGGCTCTCGTGGGAGACGCAGAAGGCAGCTCGTGCTCACCGCAGCAGCGAGGCCACACGCCGTCTGAGTCCCTAGCTCTATCTTGTAATTGTCCCCGATGTTCAGCACTAGTTGTTGGGAAATAGAGACCGGTCGATTGGTTAATGGGATGAATAAACGCTTTCATGGGTGAGACGGAAGAGTTAAAACAGTTAGGCCTTTAGAGCCCCAGAAGCGCATCCCGCATTTCCACCGGAAGGCTCTGGCCGCCCTCCACACTGAGCGCATTCACGTGGGTTTGCTGAGAAAATGACCGCACGTTAATGAAATTAGACTTTTTTTCCCCTAGAGCAAACATCCTGCATTCCACATTACCCGGAAGGAAAGGCTCAGACCCCCACATCTCTCTTTGATACTTACTTTTCTAGAACCGGAGAATAACTGCCTGCTGGGCACCGGGGCTGGTGGGGCCCAGGGGAGCCGTGTTACCGTATTTGACCGAGTACACGCTCACCGGCTTTCGGTTCGTCAGCAATGGCCAAGATAATCAGCTAACACGTGTATATTATCTGGAAATTAGTAACAGGCGTGTGTTATTTTGTATTTTTTTTTTTAGCTAATTCAGTATTATTAGACACTCCCTTTTGTTAAATACGGTGGCCCGATTTACATATTCTGTCTTTCATTATTCTGTTTTCTTCGCATAAATCTTCCCCAAACTGTCTGTAGTTAAACACAAGCAACCATCTCTTTCCAGCGCCAACTTTCCGTTTATAGTAAACTTGACTATTCAGCGCGTTATAGGAATAACAACAGTGTAACCATGATTTAGTGGGGGTTCGCTACCTGCCAGGGGCTTTGTGCCCGGAGTCCCTATGGGAATATATATGTGTGCGTATTTTTACAAAGTTGGGGTCGCTTTCTTACTCGGTAATTTTTTTAAACCTAGAAAGTTTTGTGTATTTCCGCGGCATTAAAAAAATTCTGTGAGAACACGATTTACCTGGGCTGGCCGGCATTCTTTATGGCAACGACCTACTATTTATTCGTACGGATGTCAAATTTTGATAGAGCTTTTTTCCCTTTTGAAGCCGACTGATGTTTCCACTTGCTTACGGAGCTGGTGAAGTGAGGTTCTTTTCCAGTTCACCTACTGGAATGTTCAGAACTCCCAGTGTTTAATTTACCGGGCGGCTCGCTTATGGCTTTTGAAGACCGGCCACTTGAGTTCTGCCGTCGGCCATGTGGGGGATGCCAGCCCCTGCTCTCCGCTGGGCTGGGGGACCCCTCGGTGCCGGGTTCAGGTGTGGCAGCCCCCCGCCCTCCGCTACAGCTTGTCCCTTCTCTGCTGGTCCTCAGCTTCTCCCCTCTGAGCAGTCCCGCTCCGTGCAGCCCTCCCGTGATGCTGACCCGCTGGGCCGATCTTGCCTCAAACTCTCTCTTCTGCAGTGACCTTCGCGTTGGAAGCACAGGGCTGTAGAGTCCTCGGAGGACGCTTTGTGTCTCTTCAGCATCTTCATCTTTGTAGCTCTCAGCGGGTGGACCAGCTGCAGTGTCTTCGTGGCTCAGCCTGGCGCTGGTGGCTGGAATCTGCGTTTTTCTTCACTTGACACTGTAGCTATTGAGTATGACGTATTCAAATCAGAGAGCACGTTCTCGGAAGGAAGGCCATTTGCAGCCGCCCCTGGAGCCAGGTGTGCCCGAGTCTGGCCAGTGGGATGCGAGGAGGGGGAAGGGTCCCAGCGACGTGTGGGCTTGAAGGGGGTGGACCCTGTGCCGTCCTCCTTCCCTGTGGGCTGGAGGTGCCAGTGCACCCCAGTAGGCCATTCTGAAAGTTAGTCTGCAGGGGGAGGAGCGTGAACACATTCCCCTGTCTGTGTCAACGCCGCGGCAACGTCCTTCCTAGGGTGACGCCGGGAGCAGGTATGCCCGCAGGTCAAGGGGCTCTGCTTTTCCTGTGACGGATGGAGCCGGTGGCCTTCTGGCAGCCGGAGGAGGCGCTGGCCGACTCGGCCACGCTCCAGCCTCGGCCCTCCGCTTACACCCTCAAGGCCTTTGGAGGTGGCTCAGTGGACACTCCCTGGATAGGAAAAGAGAGTGTTTACTGTAAGGCGGGGGGAGCGGGCGTGGGCCCTGTGACCTCGACTTACCGACCGCAGGCTGCAGCTCCCCTGCGCTCTCTTCCGCCAAGACCGCCGCTGGAGCGAGAGGGAGGTGGCGCCTGGCCCCGGGGGTGGGGCATGGACTGTCCTACAGGGGTGGGCGGAGCCACTGTGCACCTGCCCCACTCCAGGGAGGGGGTGGAGAGGGGGGAGGGGGTGGA
>NW_006434835.1:1526339-1559792 GCF_000325575.1 Pteropus alecto
GGGTGTGGCGAGACTGGATATGAGAGCGATCTTGTAACAGACGTTGCCATAGGGCGCTGGTCCAGCCTGCGGATGGCGACGAACGTGATGGCCTTGGGCAAGCAGGGGTGCGCACCCGTGTGGTCCAGCCCCAGGCGAGGGGGCTCCCGCGCTTCTCAGGAGCAGCGTGGCCTGTTTGGAGCTGGGCTAGAGCTCCCAGGCAGTCCAGTGTCACAGGACAGCAGACAGGGCCCTCGGAGGGGCCCGCTGGCTGCAGCTGCGGTCGGCTTGCGGCCCTAATCCTGCATTCGGCCACAAGCCTTCAGTTGTTCACGCCCCTGTTGCTGGGCGTATCTTTAATATCCGTCAACCAGTCTCTTTTTGTTCCTTTCTATATTGTCTCCCCTCCCGACTTTGTGCATGAGGTCTGAAAGCAAAATTTGCATTACCGAGAACAGCAGTAAAGGTGACGATATTAAAAATCCTGGCGACTCGCCAGCCCTCTGTGAGCGCCGCGTCAGGGCCGGCGCGAAACTCGCCGAACGTTGCTCCTGTTACCACAGCCAAAGAATGTTCTTTTAGCTTCCAAAGTGTGTACTATTTCTCCCATCCCCCTTCCCTCTGAACCCCGCTCTCCCCTAGTTCATGTTCATACGCAGCGTAAATGTCCCTGAGAATTTTTTCATGCCCCCAAATGAGCTAATTGGGTTGAAAGCACGATTTATTTAAATGTTTGTATGTTGGTATTGCTGCTTTTTTAAAATTCAAAATGATTTCTAAGGGGTCAGTTAATCATGTGGCATAAGCCACAACAAACCAGCACTTGAAAGAAAATTGGCTGTTTCTATATCAAAAAGCTGAATTGGTGGTAAGAATTTGGTCATTTAGAACTGTAGTTCCCCCCCATAAACATGGAGGTTCTAGGGCTGATCTAGGGACCACAGGAGATCTAGCTATCATCTATCATCTATCATCTATCATCTATCTATCTATCTATCTATCTATCTATCTATCTATCTATCTATCTATCATCTATCTATGCTATCTATCTGCCTATCCATCCATCCATCTATCCATCCATATCTAGATCGATCTATCTATCTATCTATCTATCTATCTATCTATCTATCTATCTATCTTTCTATCATCTATGTTATCTATCTGCCTATCCATCCATCCATCCATCCATCCATATCTATCGATCGATCGATCTATCTCATCCACCTATCTATCCATCCATCTTTCTTTCTTTCTTCCTCCCTCCCTCCCTTTCTCCCTCCCTCCCTTCCTCCCTCCTTCCTTCCCTTCCTTCCTTCTTGTCTATCCATCCATCCATCATCTATCTATCTAATCCCAACATACTTACAGATTAGAAAACACAGACTCATCCTCGAGGACTTACGCTCTAAGTGGGCGGTGACCGGCCGCTCATCCTGTGAAGCCACATCGCTTGTCTTGATGGGGTTCCCGGCAAAGCCACCACAGGGCTTCTCTCTTTAACGACCTGGCTCTGCTTTAGAGTCAGGTGAGACAGCTTTCTTCGCCCCCCGGGCTGATTATAAGCACAGAGAAGAATTCTTTTACTCACTTCTTAATTTTCGGGACGATAATTCATATCTTCAAAAACGTTTACGTTAACCATTGGGACATGTGTCCAGCCGCCGTGCGTGTCCACGGAAGCTGGTGTCTTTGACATCCGCGGGGAGGTCAAGGGGCATCCTGAGCTGGTCTCATCTGTGTGAGAGGTCGTTTGTTGAGCCAAAGAACCGGAAATGACTCACCGACAGATTCCCTTCAGAAACATCTACTGTCCAGGAAATCAGCGGCGAACGTGGAGAATTAAATGGGCCCCATTCACAATGAGAAAGCTGGGTTCACTGTCCCAATGAGTTTCCTCCCTGGAGAGTGAAATCGGACGATCTCGCCCGTCTGCTCTGGCCCCCCCGCTTTGTCTCTGCTGCCGTAGAGACGCCGCGTGTCCCTGTTCCCTCAGACTGAGGTTCTCCAGCTTACTCTTCGCTTCCTTGGAAACCTTTTCATACTTTTCACATAAAAAGTATATGTTCACCTGCTGACCAGAGAGGAATTTTTACTGTGCTTCTTGGCTTTTTCTTTTTTGTCAATCAGATTAGAAAGCAGTAAGGAGAGAGAGGAAAAAGTCCTCGTTTCGCTGTTCATGTTTCTCAGATGACAACCCCGGCGCAGTTACACGGTGCTGTTCAGCTGCAGATGACATTGAACGTGGACACAGCAGTTGACTCGCCGGCCAGGCCCCCTGCGTCTCCCCGCTGCGTCTGATTGGCTGAGGTCAGTCTCTCAGAGGCTTCGAGGGGCTGCAGCTCAGAGCTGGCGGGCAGGGTGCTTGGCGCTCACTTCTTTGAAAGTAGGCACCCGAGCGCTTTTGATTAAATATGGAAAAGCTGGCTGGAAGCCTCGGCATAAATTTTGAAAGGAGACCTCCAAGACTTTCTCAGCTCTCTAGAGCTTTAATATCTCTGGCAGTTTGAAATTAATACAAAACCCGAAATGAAAAAAAAAAAAATGAGAAAAAGCGAGACGCCACGGGCCTGGAGGAGAGCAGCGCAGCCCCAGCAGGGGGCGAGGGCCAGTCGGCTCTGCTTCCCCGAGGTCCCGCGCGTGCCGCCTCGCCCTGGATCGGGGGCCACGCGCCTGAGTTTGGGGCACGTGATTGCTCTAACCCTTGAAATTTCTTCTGATCACGCCAGCCAGCGGGCAAAAATTTGAGAAAAAGCGAGACGCCACGGGCCTGGGGGAGAGCAGCGCAGCCCCAGCAGGGGGCGAGGGCCAGTCGGCTCTGCTTCCCCGAGGTCCCGCGCGTGCCGCCTCGCCCTGGATCGGGGGCCACGCGCCTGAGTTTGGGGCACGTGATTGCTCTAACCCTTGAAATTTCTTCTGATCACGCCAGCCAGCGGGCTCTCTGTTCCCTCGAGTGTCTCTGAAACGTGGGACCTGTGCTCAGTCCTGTGTCACCCGTGAGCACAGGAGGCTCTCCCCACACCTGGCCACAGAAGCAGAGTCGCCGGAGAACCAGCAGCGTCTGGAGCCCAAACGTGTTTCCGCCTCCACTGCCGGCTGTTCCCCTGGTCTCCCCGGATTCTCCCCATCGTTCTCGTCCTCGGCCGGCATCAGGTTCCCGCCTTCCCTGCCCACGCATCGTCCCGCGAGCCATGAGGATGCTCGCCCCGCTGGGCCCTCAGGGCAGGGCTGGGAACCCTAACTCTTAGCCCTTAGGACGGTGATCTTAGAGCGCTTTTTATTTTTTAATTATGAAACGGTTTAAGTACTTCGTGACTACGTTGGGCCAGAGCCCACAGAACGGACAATGTCCCCTGCTCAGCCTAGTGACCCTCTGAGCCTCTGCTTTCTCATCTGAAACGTGGAGCTGAAAATACCTCCCTGTCTGGCATAGGAATAACTTGAGACAAACACGAGAAAGAACTTTCTGAGCTGCAAATGCACAAACTGGTGTTACTGTGGCTTTGTTTTTGGAATACTCAGCCCAGGCTGCTCATGCAGTGTTTGCCATGAAGCACATTAAAAAAGTAATTCATAGATTCCTTTGATAACATTTTTTTTTCTTCCAGAAGATAAATATCATGGTTTTGAGAATATTCTCTGTTAACTGTATTTTTGAGGGCTCACAAAGAAACACACAAGGTAAAAAAAGCTCTGATGCCTTAAAATGCTTAGAGAAGGGTATGTTTCTAATAACCCAAAGTTCTGGTTAATTGGCAAACAGTGTCCTTTTCCTTCAAATGTGCTATTGAGTATGTAAAGGCCTTAGTTGATTTACTTTCTGTCGTAAGCGTGACACCTAACATGAATCTTCAATGCATCTCATCTTAGATAAGGAATTGCTTTGTTTGAAAATACTTAGTGCTTCCAGTGTGGGTGCATTTCAGATTTAATTAAGAGATGTTGGTTGAAGTCTAACTGTGGGGTCTGCATGTTGATCTTTTCTTATTTATCTTTCTTAAGATGGAGTTTCTAATAAAGTTTTTACTTAGTTAGCAGTGAGGCCATGTTACGACATAGTGGATCTTTTCTCTCCGCTTTACTCCCAGTTGGAAGAAGCAAAGTTCTCACTGGTTGTGGGAGGGAGGTGGGCTCCACGCGCTGAGCAGCGATGGCCCGCAGGGGTGCAGGAGCCACAAACGCATCCTGAAAAAAGAGACCCGTCACCCTCTAGTTAATTAAAGGCCATATCTGTTTTTGTTTTGAATTGCTTGCTCTTCTGAGTGAAGCAACGAAAGCATCCAGTTTTAGAATAGCTTTGGGTGCTTCTGTCACAGTGTTGAGCCCACGCTCCAGATCCATAAAGTCTTGGACCCATGGCACCTGGGATTTAAGGTTTTGTCACAGGCACAATTTGTATCTGTGCATTTGAAGTGTCGGCTTTCGAATCAAATGATAAATATTGGGAGCCTGTGCTTGTGAGCTGCGATGGGAAGCGAGAGATTCTGCAGAGGCAGAAATGGTGGGATTGGAAAAGGTCATAGGGCAGCGGTGCCCAGCCTTTGTGGCACCAGGGACCGGGGCTCCTATGAGCACCTAATGCCTGAGGATCCGAGGTGGAGCTGAGGCAGTGATGCTGGTGCTGGGGAGCGGCTGTAAATACAGATGAAGCTTCTCTCGCTTGCCCGCTGCTCACCTGCTGTGTGGTCCAAGGCCCAGGTGCCAGTCCTCGGCCCGGGGTTCGGGACCCCTGTGCCAGGGAATCGGTTTTCACCTCCTGACATTGCAGATGATAAACTGGGGAGCAGAAAAGAGAGCGTCATTTGTTGAGTGGTGATTGGGCACCAGGCCGAAGGCCGGGCACGGGCTCAGCTCATAAAGGTTGCTCTAAAGAAGGAAAGATTCTACCCAATCTCCACGCACCTGAGAGGTGGGCAAAACCACCTTGTTTTATAACAAAGACACAGCTGTGCTGAGGTCTCCAAGGTCACAGACCGCGGTGGAAAGTCGTCTTCCAGCCCTTTCTTCTGGGGTTTATTCCCTCGCATCCGGGTACGAAGGGATGATGAAAGCCGCGGTGTCCTCCTCATGATACCGGAAGACACCTCGGTGCCACCAAGTCATGGAGACCTGCCAGGGGAAGGCGGAAGCAGCTCTCCTGTGCACAGGGGACCTGCCACTCACCGAGGCCTTACGGGGCAAAGCCCTTCATCCTCCTTGGAATTCCCTGACCCCTCCTCTAGGTCACTCCAGCCTTTGGGAAGGGATCTGACTCCAGGCATTTTTTTGTTTCTTTTTTAGGGGTTGGTGTTGGTGGGGAAATCTCTAAGCTCGAAGGGTATTGTGTGATGTCCAGCACGGCATCTAGCCTGTTCTGGTTTTTCAGTAAAAATCTGTTGAATAATAAGATTCATACTCTTAAAAAATATTTTGTGTTGACGGTTGAATTGAGAATGCAGCTTGTTTATCGCATTGGCCACTAGATGTCACTGTTGATCCACCGACCGATTAGCAGCCCCACCTGGTCAGGACAAAAGCCTGTGGAAGCTGCTCCAGGTGCAGAGATTTCAAGCTTGTGTCTGTGAGCAGCCGGTGTCTCCTGGTGGGAGAGCAGTTCCCGAGTGATTTAATTCGGGATACTTTCTCCTGACTGCGGCTGAGATCCAGAGCTGACGTGGCTGTTTTTACCCCTTCTTTTCTCTAAAGAAGTTTTCTTCTGCTAACACGAACAAGAGCTTTTATCTTGCGATTCGTCTTGGAGATAGAAGCATTGCTTCCTGCAAGACTGAGCTTTCGTGTATGACGTCTACACGGGACTATTGCAGGCGCTGGGAATGGCGCCCCGTCTCTGGGCTCAGAGGGCCCTCCCCCTGCTGCGGCGAGGGTCCCCCTGGAAACTCCAAGCGGGTCTCACCCTCTGCAGCAGTTAAAAAAAGGATCTGAATCCAGGGCTGCCACCACCACTGGTTATCCGTGTGACCTTGCGGCTGTCGCTCACCATCTCTGCTCCCAGGCCGCCCCTCGCTTGGGCAGGTCTCCAGGCCGGCGGATGTCCACACTCAGCCCCTGGTTCCCGGTCCCTCTGTCGCCGTCTGGCTGGCTGGTGTAAGGACCACATCCTCTTTGCCCCGCCTGAAATGGACCTGATGTCATTCTCCGTCTCTGTATATTACGGTCTGAACGGGTTTGGTCCCTAAGTCAGAACCTACTGTGACCGACTGACCAATCCGCATTGTTTTCGACCTGCTTAAGACCACGAGGAGCCTCAGGCTTTGTTTAATTCAGCCTCTTCCTTAGTGCTTCGTATTCTTCCTCCAAGATTCCACGGAGAACCCAGAGCCTTGTGAACGGAGGTTCCCGGCCACCGCATCCCTTGCCCGGTGCCCCCACCCCGCCTCTAACACTGTGCTCGTCCACACCGTAGCCTCCACTTTTAAACGAGGAGAAAAAGATCGCCACTCGGTTTCTGGAGTCAATGCGTTCCGGGCGGGGTAGTGGTGACAGGTGCTGTGGCGGATCTGTCCTTCCCAGTTTCGTTTCGTCCCCGCCGCGGCCCCACCAGGCGCCAGAGAGGCCCCTGACTCACAGGACGTCGGGCCCCAGGAGGGGTTAAAGGCCGCCCCATTCAGCTGGCCAAACAGCAGGCGGGGCGGGCGGCTGGCCTCTGGCCCTCCGTGGTTGGCCCCGCGGATCCTCACAGGTGTGTCGCTGAGAGTCTTATCAGCACTACGCGGCGGGCTCAGTTCGACTTAAGAAATTCAGGAGCTGACGACAGCGATGGGCTCCGTTTCCTCGCGTTCAGCGCCAGCTCCGAGGCCGGTGGCGGCTGCACCTGCATCGGGCCGGGCTGGTCATCCTTGTGGGTCTGGGTCCGAGGTGGAGCGGCCGGGAGCCGCGCGCTTGCTCCAGGGTTTGGCCCGCGTCAGGCACGGGGTTCAGGGCGTCTGGTTCCCTGGTCGCCGGGAGAGGCTGCCGCTCCTTGTCGCAGGAGCTGCTTGGATTGTCAACTAACGTCGATTCAGTTAGTGCCAGCAGTGTTGGGCGGCTGAGTATTCGTCGTCGTCACGGAAACGTGTCAGTCCCTGCTGGGGGCGTGGGCAGCGCTGGGGATTGGGGACTTGGGCTTCGGTGGGCCCGGCGTCAACGCGAACCTCCCGCTAGAGTCGTGATGGCTTCTTGGAGGCCATCGGGCTCCGCGATCGCCTTCAGGGTGGGGGGCTGGCTTCGGCGGTCCAGCGGCCGGGCGCGCAGGCTGGCAGCAGGGGAATGGCACGGGGGACAGGACCCGCTTCTGGATGGTCCCCGAGGGCTTATTCAGACCCTTAGAGCGTAGCGTTTGGCCACGTCCAGGCACGAGTCATACACGGCGACCCCGGCAGGAAAGCCTGCAAGTGGACACGTCATCCCCGTTCGTCCCCGGGGCGGCAGTGGACACGGCTTCTGGCTCCTCTGCAGGACAGCGGCCGGGGACCTGAGGGATGGGGCGCAGCCCGGGGCGGGGAGCCTGCGGCCTGGTTCTGCCGCAAGGTCGGGGTGGACCCGAGACAAGCACGCCAACCTCTGGAGCCCAGTTTCTTGAGCCTGTGATGGACAGGTGGGCATTCTCCTCCGACCGCCGCCCACGGGGACGGAGGACCCGCTGCTACACCGGGAAGTGCCTGGAACACCTGCGCTATGACAGCCGGCCGCGCGCTCACGGCGTCTGCGGGCGGCTTGGAGCCGGACAGGACGTTCAGGGGTCTCATGACTTTGCGGTGTTGGGCAGCTCACTTGTTTCTGAGCTTCGGTGAAACGAGTCTCCTCTGTAAACAACGACGATGTCCCCATCTGTAAATGAGAATCGTGGGGACAGGCGCGCGCTCACCAGGGTGGTTCCCTCCTTCCTCCGCTGTCCTCCTGCCCCCTGTGGACCGTTCGGCCTCTCGGACAGATGACTGGAGAACCCGATGAAGCATGCGGACGTGGCTCCTGTTTATGGGTCATCGATTCATCGGCCTTGGGAAAAGCGCCCGCGCTGTCTGCCACGTCATTTGTCTTTTCTCCATCTTCAGTTGTAACTCGTTTTCCCAGCGTGACTCGCTCCATATGCTCAGGTTACGAGTTTTGACATGACGTGCGGGGACTATGGGATTTATTATAACCTTCGGGTCTATGACACCACTGTTCTTGCTCGATAGTTTTAATATAATTCCGATATTTGTTTTATTTTGATGATTAATTATTTATCTTTATTATCAAAAAGAACTCGGGAGTATTTCCAATGAATGTCAGTAGTAAATATAGTAAAAAAAAAAAAAGAGAAATAAGGAGCCAAACAGGAGGGAAGTGGCAGGAAGCAACCAGGAGCTGGTGAGCTTGCGCGCGTCTGTTGAGATCGTGAACGTTTGTTTAGGTCGCGAACGTGTTGAGCTCGCGCGCGTCTGTTGAGCTCACGCACGTCTGTTGAGCTCTACGCCTCCTGGTGTCAAGGGCAAAATTGGGTAAAATCAGCTAATGGGTTTTGTATTTTTCAGGGTCAGATAAAAAAACCCTAACTATACTTTCCACGAAAGCCCACTTTTCATGACATAAATTCTAACATGAATTTTTGGGAGAAACCGGTAAAAGTAACGGGTAATGGAGTCTCTTCTGAAGATTCGTGTCCAACATCGTTTGGCTTCGGTGGTTCGCACGAGCAGCCACGTGAAGAGGAGGGTGGAGAAGGCAAGGTGTCGGGGAGAGAGCTGGGCTGACGGCCCAGGTCCACCTGCTCTGCATCCAGGGGCTCGGACTTCCCGGATGGGAGGGTGGAGAAGGTGGCCGCTCGTTTATTGGCTCGTGGCGATTCCAGCCCTGAACACCGAGCCCGTTCCGTCCTGCTTGCGTTGGGTGGGTTGGCCGGAGGCACTTCTGTGTCTAGGCAGAGAGGACAGAACCCGGAAAAACTTACTAGCTTCTCTAGTGGACACCCACAGACATCACAGCGCCGCACGCCAGCCCATTTTGTTCCGTTAGATCCAAATCAGTCCAATTCTGCATCGTTCGGTTTTAATCAGTTCAGCTGATCTCAGCAAGTGCCTGCTCTGTGGAGGACACTGCCGGGCCCCGGGGTGGCGAGGAGGAGGCGCGGTCAGCAGGCTTGGTCTGGTCCTCCGCCCAGGGCCTTTGGCTGAGGGGACGGATGTGTGCACATCTGCCCGCCGCCGTGGGAGACGCTCCGATGTTTACCTGTAGTGCCCTCTCTGCTACAAATTACGGTGGGGTATCCGGCTATGTTGTAGTTTAAAAAATTTTTTCCTGAGGGTTTATGTTTGTGTTTGCAAACGCCTTAGAGCTTAACTGTTTAAATGGAAACTTTAACGTATTCTATGAGTCGCTGGTTCGCTTGCATATTTTATCATTCACCATCATTCTGCGTTGTACATGGTACAGTAATTAGAAATAGAATCAAGACTGTGCACTAAATATTTTTTTTAGTTTTTCAATTACAGTTGGCCTATAGTATTATATTAGTTTCAGATATGTGATACAGTGATTAGACATTTGTGTAACTTACAGTGATCACCACGATAAGTCTAGTACCCATTTGACACCGTACATAGTTATTACAATGTCAGTGACTATGTTCCCTGTACTGTACTTCACACCCCGTGACTGTTTTGTAACTGCCAGTCTGTGCTTCTTAACCCCTTCTCTCTCTCACCCCCACTAACCTCCCTCCCATCTGGCAACCATCACAATGTTCCTTGCGTTGATGAGTTTCTTTCTGTTTGTTTGTTTTGCTCCTTAGATTCCACATGTAAGTGAAGTCACATGACATTTGTCTTTCTCTGATTATTCCGCTCAGCACAGTACCCTCTGCGTCCGTCGTGCTGTTGCAGGTGGCAAAGTTTCTTTCTTTTTCACGGCTGAGTCATATTCCGTTGTGCACATGGTCCATTCTTCCACGTGTGGACACCCGGGTTCCCTCCATGTCTTGGCTACTGTAAATATTGCTGCGATGAATGTGTGGATGCACATGTTCCTTCAAAGTAGTGTTTTGGGTTTCTTTGGATCAATACCCAGAAGTGGGGTTACTGGGTCTTTCTTTGTCTCTGGTTATAGCTTTCGTTTTAAAGTTTGTCTGGCATAAGTCTTGCCACCCCAGATTTTTTTTCCATTTCCGTTTTCATGAAATATCTTTCTCCATCCCTTTACGTTCAGTCTGTGTGTCTTTCAATCTGAAGTGAGTCTCTCGTAGGCAGCATGTGTGAGGGTCTGGTTTTCTTATCCATTCGGCCACCCTATCTTTTGATTGGAGCACTGAATCCATTTTTATCTGAAGTAATTGTTAGGTCTGTAGTTACTGTCATTTTATTATTTATATCTTTGTTACATATATCAAAATATATCTTCTTCTTAAAGAAGTCCCTCCAACGGTTCCTCAAATCCTGGCTTGGCGATGAACTCCGTTAGCTTTTCCTTGTCTGGGAAGCTCTCTATCTGTCCTTCGATTCGAAATGACGGCTCTGCCGGGCGGAGTCGTCTTGGTTGTGGTTCTTGCTTTTCATCACTTTTGAGTATTTCGTGCCAATCCCTTTTGGCCTGCGAAGTTTCCGTTGAGAAATCGGCTTTAGGTAACTAATTGCTTTTCTCTTGCTGCTTTTACGAGTCTCTCTTTGTCCGTAACCTTCGGCATTTTGATTACGCCGTGTCTCGGTGTGGGCCTCTTTGGGTTCATCTTTTTTGGGGCTCTCTGTGCTTCCTGCAGTTGAAGGTCTGTTTTCTTCGCCAGGTTATGGACGTTTGCCATCGTTATTTCTTCAAACAGGTTTTCAGTTTTCCGCGCGCTCTCTTCTCCTTCGGGCGCCCCCGCGATGCGAATGTTGGTGCGCTCGGTGTTGTCCCTCTAGAGACCCCTTAAACTGTCCTCCTTGTTTTAGATTCTCTTTTCTCGTCGCTGTTCCGGTTGGGTGTTTTCTGCTGTGCCGATTCAATCCTCTGCTTCGTCTAATCTGCTTTCGATCCCCTCTAACGCTTTCTTCATTTCAGTTGTCGTATTCTTCATTTCTGCCTGGTTCTTTTTTGTGGTTCTATCTCCATTTTTACGTTTTCTACCTCTTTAAGTTCTCAATGAGATCATCTACTCTTCCCCTAAGTTCACTGAGCATCCGTAAAACCAGTGTTTTGAACTCTGCGTCTGGTAGACGGCTTGTCTTCATTCTGTTTAGTTCTTTTTCTGGAGCTTTGTTCTGTTCTGACATATTTCATTGTCTCCCCATTTTGGCTGCCTCCCTGTGTTTGTTTCTTTGTGTGAGGTCGGGCCGTTGTGTCTCCCTGTCTTAGTAGAGTGGCCTTATGCAGTCGGTGTTCTGTGGGTCCCGGTGGCACAGTCTTCCTGGTCACCTGAGCCAGACGCTCCAAGTGTGTCCCTTGTTTGAGCTGAGTGTGCCCTCCTGCTGTAGTTGGGCCTTGATTACTACCTGTGCATCAGTGAGAGGGCCTGGTTGTGAGGATTGGCCAGTGAGGGGTCGACCCTATAGAGCAGGTTCTCTTCAGCAGGGCTCTTGTGTCTGCCCAGTCTGCCCTTCGGGTGTGTTGTCCTCAGATGCAGCCCTGCGTGGTGCTCTGGTTCCGGTGGAAGCTGGCCACCAGGTATGCCAGCCCAACGGCCTCCTAGGAGGGGCTCAGACACAGGCCAAGTTCACCTGCAACCTGTGCCCTGCCCAGGACCACCTGGCAAGAGTCACCAAGCAATCCGCAGATGGCCTCCACCTGTGCTGGTCTTGGAGGTGCTTGGCGGAGGCCAAGCCGTGAACCCAGGCCGGCTGATGCTAGGACTGGGCTTAGGGCTGCTCAGCAAGGAGTATGGGGCACCCTGAGGCCAGATGCTGCTTGTTTGGGTTTGTGAACCTCTGAGAGATTTTAGGAAAGTCTGCAACATGAGTCCAGACAGGTCGTTTGTGTGGGAAGGATGCTGGAGGTGGTTTGGGTGGGCTGCATGTTGGGAGGGGCGGGGTCTCAGGACATCACCTGGGCATCTTCCCAGTGCTGGGCATAGTTCTGGGCTCTGGCGACACGGCCTTTAAAGCAGCTGGCTAGGGCAGGTGCCACTGAAGAGAAGCCCCTGCTTGTAGCCTGAGGAGAAAACTAACAACAGCACTGAGTTCCTCCAGGGAGATGGCTGAGGAGCTGCAGGAGCTGGGAAGGGGCATCCGACACCCTTGGCCGTGGACCGCATGAGTTGGCATCCGTGTGCAGCCAGCAGAGAAAACCTGGTGTCCTCAGTGTCACTTACACAGCCAACGTATGGCTCGTGGTGGGACAGTGCCGAGGAGTGTGGATGCCATGCGTGCTGGCCGGTCCCGTCTGCGACAAGGACACTCATGGCCTGAGCAGGCAGGAGGGGAGGGCCGCTGCGGGCGCAGTGCGTAAATGCAGGCCCCACAGGGCTTCTCCAAATGTCACCTGCTAGTCACAGAACGGAGTGGGTTCCTAGCGCGTGCTCGCTGCGGACGGAGCCGGCCACCTGCGCTTTCTGGTGGAGCCATCTCGCTGCTCAGCTACGAGGCCTGTCAAGCCTCCAGCTCTGCATCTGGGCCAAGCCATGGGGACAGGGGGATGCCAGTGCGAACACAGGGAAACCCAGCGGAAAGCAGAGCGACCACAGCCGCCAGGGCCCACACCCACCGTGCACATTGACGGGCTGGTTATGCCGCGTAACAGATACCCCTGGCCCTGCTCTCAGACGTGCATTTCTTGCTCATGCACATGTCGCTTTTTGATGGGCAGCAGGTCTGGAACATCGCCTGCCATGAGGGCAAAGGGAAAGGGGAACTGAATCATGTATTCAGAGGTATTCACCTGTCGGACACACACAAGCTACTTCTGCTCATATTTCATTGGTCAAAGCGAGTCATGTAGCCAAGTGTGACTTCGGAGAGGAAGAAGGCGCCACCCTACATGCCCAGCAGAGGGAGAGTTAGACGTGCTTGGAGCGGCATTGAGTTCTCACTCACTCAGCCCATTTATCAAGTTGAACTAGGGGTGTGAGATAAACGTTTGCTAATAATTATGTTGATAACTTGACTCGTTCCTACTCCATGGGCAGACATAGACACGTAATTAGGTGACGGTCTCTCGATATAAAGTACAAGCTCCTGAAGACCTAGAAGCTGTTCGAGACTCCAGGGCTGTCTGGCTTGGGTTCACCTAGGCAATGAGAGCCAGCGACTTGGCAGAACCTCCAGGACGTGTGTCCTGGCCCGTGGCCTCTCCTGATCCCCATGGTGGGCCACGAGGTCGTGTTCCATACCTAGGGGGTCACAGTTTCAGACGTTTACCACATGTTCGAGCTGGGCCTACTCATTGGCATTGTGTTGACAGAGTCCTTCTGTACCACGGGGCCTCCTGCTGGCCTCGGGGACAGAGCTGTGGGGTGAGTGGTGTGTCAGTGCGGAGCCTTGGGTGTGTACGCCGAGGCGCATTGAGGGGGCGCGCCTCACCCCCTTATCCAAAAATAAGCAAAACAAAGCTTGGGATTTCGCTCTGTCCGTGTGGCCCGAAGGTACTTACTTGTCTTCTAGTTGGTTTCATCACTGAAGCACTTTCCCCAGAAGGCCTGGGAGGTTCGGGGTCTGGCATTTGGTGACAGGCAGTGTGATTTCTGACTAGGCCTGTGGGAGGGGCTGGGGCCTGCGGCGTGTCGCGTGTGTGGCACGGATAAAGGAGCAGCGCATTCTCTGCACCATGAGCTGGCTCCGCGGGAGGGGGCGCCGAGTCCTGGACCCGGAAGAGAAGATGGATGGAAGCTTCACCTTGACTCGTGCTTCCGTCCGTGTGAGCCTCCGGGCTCTCGAGACTAGCCCTGACCTTCGCCTTGGGAGGCAGGAGACTAGGGTGGTTAAGCGTCCGCACAGCTTTTGGGGGAACAGAGAGAGTCGGTCGCAGGGGATGACACAGCAATAACACACTATGGTTCGAATGTTTGTCCTCCCCAAATGCACGTTACATCTTGACCCCCAGGGAGATGGGGCTTTGGGGAGGTGGTGGGCCATGAGGGTGGAGCTCCCGTGTGGGGTTAGTGCCCTTATGCGAGGAGACGGGAGGACTCATCCTCTCTTGCCACCGTGGGAGGATACGACGAGAAGCCAGCCGTCTGTGACCCGGGGGAAGGGCCTCGCAGAACCCAATCGTGCAGGTGCCTGATTTCAGATTTCAAGCTCCCACAGCTGTGAGAGGTCAGTGTCTACCGCTGAAGCCACCTGGTGTGTGGCATTTTGCTATGGCGTAGATCCATGGGCGGATGGGTGAGTGGGGGATGGGTGGGCGGGTGGGCGGGTGGATGGATCAGCATTCCGGAAGGACCACGACAAACGCTTATCTCATGGCTAAGATAGTATGTGAGGCAGCGAACCTAGCGGTGGATGTGTGATGTGTCTCCCCTTTCTCTTTCTCTCCCCACGTACATGACGGACAGATAAATAGACAGATGACAGACGAAAGGTAAATCGATGGATGGACGGATGGATAGATAGACAGATGATAGATACATGATAGGTAGATGATAGACAGATGATAGAGAGAGATAGACAGATGATGGATACATGATAGGTAGATGATAGATGATAGATGATAGATAGATGATAGATAGAGGATAGGTAGAGGATAGGTGGATGATAGACGGGTAGATCAACATTTACAAAAACAGAATGTTGCTGCACCGTCAGACTCTGACACCTGCTGGCCGTCAGCGATGACGACGAGGGCCTTATTCGTGTGACCGGCATCTCCCCGTGGTCCACGAAGTGGCTTGCTGCCCATGTGTTGCCTCGGGTAGGAGATTTTTGGCTGCGCTTGAGAATCAATGGCGAGGCATGCGTTTTATTTGAACTCGTAAATAAGGAATGTGTACATTTTCTCCAGTCCGTTTATTATTTTAATAACTTAATAACCACCGCGCTTGCAAAAATGTCCCCGATCCTTAAAGGCACAGGCGTAGTTGGGTGATAGCGGGAGAGCAGCAGAGAAAGTGTGGAAGTGTCTGCAGCCAGAAAAGCGTCCTCCGAAGTCAAGTCCGATGTCGATTCGACATATGCAGTCTTCGTTTCGAAGTAAAACAGTTTCCGAGAAAGGAAACATTTGTTAATCAAAAGTTACCGATGTCAGGCCTTTGTTTATTTATTTATTTTATCGCATGCACTTTATCTAGATATTTCTGGCTTTAATCCCTTAGCGTCCGTGAACACTTCTGAAGTCAATCTATGTTTTCTGAGTTCATCGAAGAAATCAAATGGACTGCAATTCAGAGATGAAAACGCTTCTTTCCCCGCTCATGAAGCGGATGCAGCGTAGCAGGTACTGCCTAACGAAAGCATCGTTCTGACTTAGTCACAACGTTTGGATTTCCGCTGGAGCCAGTCTGAGTGCCACGAGATGTGAGCTCTTTGCAGAAGCCCATGATGACCCATCACGACCGACGTGCAGCCCAATACATCTCAGAAACACCGGAAAGAGACAAACAGGAAAAAATAGGAAAGCGATTGCGAAGCCTCGCGGACCAGCTGGTGCATTTCCTTTCCATCCGTCTTCCCTTCAGCAGCATGTTCTTGCTCTAAAACAAACATCGCCTTTCGAGTGTCCCTGTTGTCAAAGTCTTTAAGCCCCGCTGCTGGCCGCCGGGCGCTGCTGGCCGCGGGGCATGGCATCCGAGGCGTCGAGGGAATTGTCCCGTTCGAGCCTGTGAAACGGGCGAGTGTGTGGACCACCTGGACAGTGTCTGCATTTTCTTAAGTCTCGTCGGATGTGCACGAGGAAAGGGCAGGTCTCCCCGCGTCCGGATAAAGCGGATGGCGAGCAGGGGACCGCGGGATGCGCGCGGAGCGTCCTTCGTCCTTCGTCCTTCGTCCCCTCCCTTCCCCCCGCAAACTCTTGCTCCGCTCAGCCGCGTGGCAGACACAGTCCTGGGCGATGAGGACAGGAGAGAGACTGGGGCTTGGACAGAGAGGTGCAGGGGCTCGGATGGGACAATATTTGGCGCGGAAGGAGAGGTGTCCCTGAGGACTGACCAGCAGAGAGCGGACGGCCTGACCTTCCCCGGCGTCCACCCAGTGCTGCTGTGACAGCCCCGCTGACGTTTCTGGGGGCCTCACGAGGGGCCCGGTCCTGGGGACACACAGCTCCGGGCACCGGGCACCGGTGGTCCCATCCCTCAGTGCTCCGCACCGGCTCGTGTGTGGTCACCGGCAGGGACGTTCGAAGTCACTCCCGGCCTCCACTTTCACTCCGGGCAGGAAGTGCTTTCTAGTCGCTGTCATGTTCAATGATCGGCAGAGTCAGCGCCTGCAACGTCTGCCGTCTCCGAGCTGCGGGCTGAGAGTCCCGCCTTCCGTGTCCCCACCTGCCACTCACCGCTCTCCCAGCTGTGTTCTCCCTGCTGCTGCTTTTCAAACAGCTGACACACATTATCTTACTCGTTCCAGGCGTCCAGCAGAGCGGCCAGTCTCACCTTACGAAGCGACTCCCTTCCCCCCGATTGGCCTCGTCCCCCCTCGGTACCGCGTGCAGTTATTATACGATCGACTGTGTTCCCTGCGCTGTGCTCCATGTCCCCAGGACTATTTGGTAACTGCCAGCTGAGTGACATCCCATCGTATAGACGCCCTGCTCCCTCTTATTCATTCATCCTTCAGTGGACACTGTGGTCGCTTCTGTATCTTGGTGTTTGTAAGTCATGCTGCATCCTTGACAATGTGGATGCGTTTGTCTTTTCGAATTAGGTACGTTATTTGCTGAAATCGGACACGCGGCGGGCCCAGGAGAGCCTGGTAGGTGTCCCTGGCCACATCTGCAGTTCTCTCCTTGTGTGTGGCTCTCGAGAGCTCACCTTGTCCTGCAGACCGAGTGGAGAGGCTCATCGACTTCTGACGACGGCCCCCGGGGGAGCCCGGCAGCCCACCCCACGTCCTGTGTGAGCCTCGAGGGGATCTAGCTGGGAAATGAGAAACACGAATGGTGAAGGCCACGTGGGGGCGCACGGGAACACGGTCTGGGCGGGGTAGCAGGTCACACGAAGGAATTCTCGTTAATTTTTTCAGAGGTGCTGAGATTAGATGGGACGTGGGGATGTCCTTTTATTTAGGATTTGCATGCAGAAGTATTTGGGGACAAGTGTGTCAAAAGAGAACTCAGAGCTTTACCTGACGTGAGTGTTTTATTGCGGGAGAAGCATCTTCTTTGCGAACAGAAGGGTTCAGACTCGAAGTGGTGAGAACCATGGCTCCCGCGGTCCCCGCTCGGCGTGTAAGGCGTGGCGAGGGAGTGTGCCGTTGTCTGTCGCACACACGCTCCTTTTCGGCGGTAGCCCTGCGTGAGCTCACGCGCGTGCGGCTGCTCGGCCGGGAAGCTGCAAGTTCAGGCTGACGTGAAGACAGCTCGTTTGTTCGAGGTCGGAGTCAGCGTCCTGGAGCAGTTGGGACTGTTTCAGCTTTGCCGAGGGGGCGGCGGCGGGCGCGTGCGGCGCACTCTCCCTGAAGCCTTGTTTCGGTTTTCCGTTAACGAGTGTTATGGCGTCTTCCACATACTTCCCGGGGCTTCAGGAGTATGCGCACGCACATGTGAACACGCAGGCGACCCAATTATGGCAACGCGATAGTATTCGAATCCAGGGGCTGGGTACGTGAGCGGTCATCACACTGTTCTTCCCGCTTTTCTGGACGTGTGAAAATTTTTGATATAGAGAATTGGAAAATAAAGCAATATTGGGTTTTGTTTTTTTTTTTGATCTAAGTTTGGGGATGGACACAAATAATTTCTCCTGAGGTTTTGTAAGCATAGCCCTCCCCTTGCATGGGCTTGCGCTTTGAATTTATTCTGTCTGCATGAGGTGGGAATCCTGGGGCTGAGGAATCAGCGCAGAGAGTAATACAGTCTGGCGACATGAACGAGGTGCCTGGAGGAAGAGGCGCAGGCTGTCTGGTGACACGGACCCTCAGTCCGCAGGCACGGTGTCCAAGACGAAGCCACACACGACCGGCTCACAATCCAAAATTACAAAACACCGAGGAAGCCGGTCACCGTTAGGAGAGCCAGACGTGAAAACCGACCCTCACGGGTATTTAAGCAGAGGTGCCAAAGAAAGCTTTGGAAACACCAGGAAACAGTACGTGAACAGACACTGGAGTGGACGTGCAGGGTGAAGCTCGCCTGTGGGAACGGACCGCCCTTTGTCTGCAGCCTGGCTCCGCCACGTCCAGCTCGAGCGCATGCGCGGGCTTCTCCCCGGACTTTCTGCTCTGGTCCATGGGTTAACGCTGTTTACTGCATCCAGCTCGCGGCATCTCCGTTACCATGGTTTCATAAGGGCTGGCATCTCCCAGGGCAATACCCCTGCCCCTTTGCCTGCCACAGCCCTTGTCCTCAGTCTTCAGGGAGGTCGAGTGGAGAGGCTCATTGACTCCTCTATATAAAATAAAGAAATATTTTTCTTTATTTACGAGCCTTTGGTTTTCCATATACCGTTTATCATTGGCCTTCCAGGTTCTTCAAAAGTTTATCGAGATTTTGATGGAGACTGCCTTGAAGAGCGAGAAGTCAAGGAGAATTAATAACTTCATGCTGCTAAGCTTTCCTTCCATGAACATGGAACTTCCTCTCAATTTATTAAATATTTCATGTGTTGGAATATATCATTTCCCAAAAGATATCTTTCTCAATAGTCATAAAATACCACACATGAGATAACCAATGTCTTTCAATGGCACTTAACATCCTCCCTAAAGCTCTCTTACAGCTCTCGTTAGATTTTTTTTCTTAAGTGTTTGTGTTATTGTTGTTATATGGAGAACTATAGGTTTAAAATTTCTAACATTATTGCTGGTTACAGAAATGCCTCTGACTTTTGTATATTGACTTTATGTCTAGCAAACTTGCAAAACTCTTATATAATTCTAATAATTTAACTGTTGATTCTTTTGGCCTTTCTATGTATAATCTTTTCCATCTTTCTGTATATTTTCAGTTTTTTTCCCTTCCTTCCTTCCCTCCCTCCCTCCCTCCCTCCTCCTTCTTTCCCGTGTCTCTCTCTCTCTCTCTCTTTCTCTCTCTCTCTCTCTCTCTCACACACACACACACACACACATACACACAGTTCAACACTGAATAGAAGCGATAGCACTGTGTATTCTTATTTTATTTTTAAAGGAAATGTTTTAAACGTTTTACTGTTGACTTTTCTTTGAAGCAATTTCTAAAAACTTCCTCATTAGATTATTCCTTGTTCGCTAAGAATATTTAGAATGGCTATTGAGTTTTATTGAATTATTTCATTGCATTTATTGGGACAATTATGTGGGTTTTGTCATTTATTCCATTACGAATCTATTAACGTCATTATTTACATTAATAGATTTTAAAATGATAGGGCAAGGTATTCCTTAGACAAGCCCATCTTGGTCATAGTTTATTTTTTGTTTTTCTTTATTTCCTTTTATTGTCTCCTGGCAGTAGCTAGGACTTCCAGCGGGACACTAAGTAGAGGTCTTGAGAGGGGAGGGACATCCTTGACCTATTCCCAGTCTTGGGGGAAAGTATTCAGTTTCTCACCATTAAGCATGATGCTCAGTGTATGTTTTTTGCAGATGTTTTACCAAGTTGACAACATTGTCCTGTATTTTTGCCGAGCAGTTTTATTGTGAATGGCTGTTGGGTTTCTGTCATCTGGTGATGGTCATGGGCTTGTTCCTCCCTTAGCCTCCTGAGGTGGTATATCACAGCGACTCATTTCCAGACGCTGACCCAGCCCCGCACCCCTGGAGTAAACCGGCTTGGTCTCCGCGCATCATTCTTTTTACACCTTGTTGGATCTGACCTGCTGACATTCTGTTGAGGTTTCGCATCTTTAGTCATAAAAGATCTTTGTGGTTTTTCTTCCTTGTCACATCTTTGCCAGGTTTTGGTATCCAGGTAATGTGGCCTCGTAGACTGAGCTCTGAATTATTTCCTCGGCTTGTGTTTTCTGGAGGATATTGTGGAGAATGGGTATAATTTCTCCTTTAATGTTTGGTAGGATCCCCCAGGGGGTTTATGTAGTAGATAATGGTTCTATCCAGGTGGCCTATTTCACCTTTGTGGATTTGGTAGTTTGTGTCTGTCAATTAGTTGGTCTATTTCATCTAAGTTATCAGATTTGAAGGCATAACGTTGCTCATAGTACTTTTTATTATTCTTTGAGCACCTGTGTAATCAATCACTCACGATGAGCCCTCTAATTTCTGCTGTTGGTAATTTGCGTCTTCTTTCATTATTTCTTGGTTAGTCTGGCTGGAGCTTTATCAATTGTATCGATCTTTTCGAAGAAGCAGCTTTTGGTTTGGTTGACTGTTTCTCCTGTTCTGTATTTCATGGACTCATGGTCCAGTTTCATGATGGCCTGTCTTCTGCTTACTGTGGGATCGAACTGCTTTTCTTTCTCTGAATTTCCCAATATAGAAACTTAGGTTATTGATTTTGAGCCTTTCCCCCTAATACATGCACTTAACGCTATTAATTTTCCTCTAGGCCCCACTTTCACTGTATTCTGGAAGTTTCGATCATTTTATATTCATTTTTATTTCAACATATTTTTAAATCTCTCTTCAGACTGCTCTGTTGACCTGTGAGTTTGGAAGGGGGTTGCTCAGTTTTCTGATGTGTGAAGATTTTCCAGCTCGCTGTCCATCGTCGGTTTCCGTTCTGCGTCTCATCCACTCCCCCCCAGCTTTCTGCTGTTATTTCTGTTTTTTTTTTTCTCCGCGATTCCTTCCTTGGAGCGTCTCCCCCTCTCACCTCCTCTGGAAGCTGCGTAACCAGATTCACGAGCGTCTCACAGCAAATGTCGATAGAAGGTCTGAGCGATGGCCGCTGGGTCGCCTCCTGAGTGAGTGTCCCACAGTTTTCGGGGCGCCCACACGCTTCCAGTGGTGCTTTCCCACTTGCTCCACCAGCTCGTGTTTGTCTGTGTGGAAAGTAATGATTATCTTTAACTCCAATGATGAGAACATAATGGCAACAGGAATGAGTGAAGTTGTTGAGATATTGGGGTTTAAGTCATAGATATTATTTTCTTGTTCTTTCCGCCCATGTGCAGCACCTAAAGATTTAAGCGTTTTCATAAGCTGCAAACGTTATAAATGTTTTGCTGAGCCATGAATGCAGGTATGCGCACAGAACGGGGTCCGCAGTGTTAATCTCTGGCCCAGCTGACTTTCGTCTGAGGCCGCAGAACCGAAAGCTGGCCTGGGGACAGTGAGCGTCGTCTGCGAACGCGGAGGTAGGTGGCACGCGAGCCGGTGCAGATGGTCCCGGCGCACAGGAGCAGCGGGAGGTGTTGTAATGAGGGCGGAGGGTGCCGCGGGGGGAGCTCTGCCCCCCAGGAGCCGGGCTTCTGCTCGTAATCGTCCCGCCGGGAACGTAGGAAAGCAAAGCTTTCAGTGTTTTACTGCTGAAAAAAGCAAGGCGTGACTTTAAAGGTACAAAACCAATGATTTTGGACCGAGCGTGGCGAAACATGGCTCCCTCCCGCCCTGGCCGCTTCTCCGCACGGCCCCGGGCTGCCCTCCGTCCCGGCCCCGCGGGCCCTCCCCGGCCTGCAGACCTCCCCGGCTCCTCCCGTGCACGTCAGGCTCTTTGACTCATTTTATTTGCCTTGGCTCACAGCCCCATCCACACCCATCCTTGCACACTCGCACCCCTGCCTTCTCTTACGCTCCAAACCCTACCTGAGTTGTCACTTCATGCGGTGCCCTCCGTCCCGGCTTGCTCCCCTCCCCGCCCACGTGCAGTCAAGCCATCCTCGCTTCCGCCCCGGACCCATGTGGGCTTCGGTCGCCGGCCTGCGACCATGGGGCCCGTGTTTAAGTGGGGAGGGCTCGCCACCATCACTGTCTCGCCGAGCTCACCGGCCCACCTCCCCCGCGGTCTTTAGCGCGCCTGCGGTTGGAACGGCGTGGGCTGCTCAGTGTCCAGACGTCCCTGGGTTATTCGGGAGCTGCTGTCACCGTGGGCAAACTCACTTCCCTGGCAAATCACTCCAAACACCGTGCATGGCGGGGCCTCTCCAGGTCCTCGCTCCCCGCCTGGGAGACCCAGTGTGCCAAGGCCCTGGGCTTCGCGAGCAGTACACGGGGACACTCGGGGCACTGAGGAGCCCACCCTGGCCCTAGCGGACTGGTCAACCTCCTGGTCTCCGAGCACCACTGACCCATCAGCGCTGTCCATCCGGGAAACCAGACGGCACCCGTGCTTGTTACCAAGAGCTGCGCTCCACACAGCATCAGCTCTCCAGATTAAATCTCAGGCAAACGTTTGCGTTTCTGCGTATGGCCCTCCTGTTCTGATGCACCTGAAATCATAAACATCAAACCAGGAAAGAGCTGGGCGTTACGGCATCCAGTTCCTTTATTTACGGGGAGATTCAGCCCAGAGAGAAGGGAGGATTCGACCAGGGAGACCTGTCGGCTGCAGATCTGGGTAATTAGGCAGCGTCTGTGGGTTTAATGCGCCCTCCGCCCCCACGAGGCCTCCTTCCTCCGTTACCTGCAGAAATCCGGAAGCCTAGCAGATCAAAGCTCTCGGGGCCCCCGGCCAACATTCTTGTCGGTTCTGAAAGCAGATACCGTGTTCTCCGGTGGAACTTCCTACAACATTTTCACAGCCTGAAATGTTTCTGGCAGGGCACTTTTATCCCACGTGATAGTTTTCTGGTCTGGGGCATCTTTTCAGAAGAAATGTGCTTCGTCCCACGTGGGTGGAAGGAGGTGGGCTGGCCGGTGACCCAGCAGGATGGGGGAGCGGACCCATGCCCCTCCTCCCCTGCCTCATGTGCTTCCACGTCACCGAGGGGTGGGGGTCGGGGGTCGCCACCAGCAGGTCACCAATAGGAAAGAAATGAACGAGGTTGTTCTAATAGTATTTTTCATGGAACTTGACAAATGAAGTCCAGAGATGAGACCAAATATAAAAAGTTCGAGAATAGGTGTGAAAATTCAGAATAAGAAAAATGAGGAGGCTTTTCCCTCCAGATGCTAAAAATTTAAACAGCCATGCCAGCGCACTGTGATTTTGGCACCGGGACAGATGAATAGTGGAAGGTCCCAGACTCGCCCACGGATGATTCCTCGGAACGTGCTAGAGGAGGCTTTGGAATCTCTGGCAAACGATATTAGCAGAATCATTTTCAACAGGTAAAAAAGTGCTAAAATGAAGCACCAGCCTCACATCGCACAGCGAGATAGCATCTCAGGTCATGCTGCTGGCTCTTGCTAAATTTAAGGTTGGAAGAAATCGCTCGGTCTTTCGCAAATTAAACGCCGTCAACACCAAATTTCTTCTAACCCTGCGAGCTGTCCAGCGGCTTGGGGACTAAGTGTGCTGTGTTTGCTACATTTGTTCTTGTTGCAGCTGAATGTCGTGTTTGGAGGCGCACGATGCTTCAGCAGACACTCTAGGCTCGGGGAGCATAGGCTCTAAGTCTTTGTAGGGTTTGCTCAAAACCTTAGCAAGGACAGGGCTGGGACCGAGCTTAGTACAGGGCCACCGGAGATGGCTTCCAGCTCAATGTCAGTCAGCACATCGGCACTATGTGAGTGTGCTTTTCCATCGAATTACGAATTCATCTAAGAGTGGACGTTCGCTAAACGCATGTGTGTTTTGGAGGCAGGCAGGACGTTTGCTGTAAGAATATGGGTTTCAAACTTGACTATGCCACTTCCTGGGTATTTGACCTTGAACAAACTGTATAATCTTGTTCCACTTCAGATTTTCTCAGCTACCAGATGAAACAGGGGCTTGTGGGGTCCAAATGGGGTCGCAGGTAAGTGCCCGGCACCCAGCAGGGACGAGACGAGCCACCCTCGCTCCCTCCCCTCCGTTTCTTCGTCTTGTCTCTGTGCCTCGACTCCGTGAACGACTTGTCTGAAATCAAGGTTTCCACTTGGCGATGCGATTCTGGACTGCTGGTCTCTTACCTCTTGGCGTTGGTCCGTGATTCCGGATCCTCGGCCCACGTGGGGGACGGGGCATAGCAGAGGGACAGAGAGCTGGTCTGGGAGTGCTGTGGGCGGCTGCTGGAGCACGGCAGGGGGCGGGGTGGTCAGCGGTCCGGAAGGGGTGCTGGGGTTCAGGGCCGAAGGGCCTCTCAGGCCATGCCGGCCATCCTTCAGGCCACGAGGGGCCCACAGACATTTTCGAGAGGGAGCAGCGAGTTGTGACTACATCGGCACCAGCGTGGGGTTCGGCTGGGAAGAGCAGAGAGTGAGCACCTCCGGGGGCAGCGGGGCTGGGGGAGGGGTTCAGAATGGACCCAGGAGGCACTTTTCTGGGCCGACATCCACAGGACGGGGTGACGGAGAGAGCACGTGGGGAGCGGGGGCTGGGCAGTAAGGAGGAGTCAGGAACGACTCGGAAACTTCTGGCTTGGAAACCTGGCGACGGGCGAGACACTCAGTGTGGCTCTTGGACCAGCAGCAACAGGGTCCCCTGGGCGCCCGCTGGAAGCGCGAGTCCTCTGGTTCGCGGGGGCCACGTCATCAGAAACGGGGCCCGGGACCCCGCACCGTCTTAACGAGCCGTCCAGGTGATTCCGCTCTACCCGGAGTCTGAGACCACCGAGGTGGGTAACACAGGTCGGGGGCAGGTTCGGCGGAAGGAGCAATGTGCTGGGTGCTGGAGACGCCGAAGTTCGAAAGGGCCGCGGGCGTCCAGGAGACCGCACCTGGCACGCGGTTATTCCTGGACGGTGAGTAAAGGAAATATCACATTTCTAGACGTAAATTTGCAAGACCCAGGTGTTTGGAACGAACCACCCCACGTGTGCCTCGGTGATACGTGGGTTACTTTGAGCTGAAGGCAGCTAAGATCCTGGGGCTCGAGAGCCACTTTGGCCCCAACCCCCAACGGCCTCGGAGAATTCGAATTAGGGGCCTCGTCCATATAGATGGTCAGAGAGGACCATCTTTTTGACCTTTTTGCTGATTACTGAGGTCTGCTCTTCTGATCATCCTGCAAGGCCCTCCCACCCTCTGAAGCCCCCAAGGCACCGTCCCTCAGCCTCGGCTCAGAATGCCACACAGACATTTTAACTTTCTGTCCCTGAAACTCCCACGCATGTGGGGTTCCCATACGTACACGTGGGATTGAGCACAGTTATTTTCTGTCATTATTTTGTCTCATGCAGACTTAATCGTTAGACGGGGAAAGGGAACTTGAAGTATAGAGCGAAGCTTCTTTCTCCCTCATACAAGCGTTGACTTTTTAGGAATTGGTTCATTTTTCCAGAATTTCTAATAGTTTTATTTTCTCAACTCACATGTAGAAAATCAATTAAATAGGCAATTTTGACATATTGCAAAGTTCCTTACCTGGTACTTTGGTTAGAACAGATATTAAAAAAAAAAAGAAGAGAAAATAAAGCTTTTATTTCCTGAGCATAATTAAGACGGTTAATTCAAATAATACTTGAATTTCCATCCTGGAAAAAAATATGTGAAAATGAACTTTAAAAACTGACTCGAGCGAACAGGATATTTCTTCCTGACATTTCAGAAGGATATTTACACCCTGATGCCATTACATTGCAATTATGTAATTGCACATTCTAATTGCACATTCTAATTACATGATCACACATGTTATGCTAATTATATAATTAGACTTAATGATAGCAATTGTGCAAATACATAGTATCAGAATCAAAATGCATAATTTAAAAAAAAAAAACTAGGGTATGTGAGAATGATAAACTTTTTAAGATAACCTTCGAAAAATGTAAAGCGGCTGGTAGTCATTTCAACCGGATTCACTGAGAGGAGCGGAAATTCGCTCTTTTGTTTGGTGCTGACGTCGACCTCTGCGATTTTGCTGAAAGTTGATGGCAGGCGGTGCAAACTGGAAAACCCAGCAGGAGAACCAGGAGAAAGAGAAAAACTTGTTACAGCGAGTCGCGTTTTAAACAGAGCAGGAAACGGTCGCCTCCGTCCCCACTCACGTCTCCCTTCCGCTCCCACAGCCGTCGAGCTTTTAATCCTATCTGAATTGCTGGGTTTTGTCATTTAACTGCCAGCTGTAAGATGCGCTGTAATAGTTCTCTGGTTTCCTCAGGATGGGGAAGCTTCAGATCGCGGCTCAAAAGGCCGGGATGCTTCTTTTCAACCGTTTCAGCTGCTCTCGATCCTGGGAAAATACGAGTTTGCTAATAGTTATTTTTTTAATATGGCGATTTGATCACTTTTGCTTATTTTTTAAGCCCAGGGTATTAACTGAGAGGAAAGTATGTAGGCTTTTCCCCGCTCCCGCTGAGGGCCCTGACAGCAAACGACTTGTGAACGGGGCGCATCTGCCTTTAGGGGCTTGGTTTTCCAGCAGCTAGCGACACAGCACAGAGATAGAAACGTCATTAAAAAAAATAAATAAATAAAAACAGGAGTTTTAATTGCATGTTCTGCCGAGGATTTACCAAGATGGCTGGTTTAATTTCCCAAGGGAGCCTGTTTCCGCCCTTCACGGGACGTGGAGACTGTCCTGGCTGACAGCGAGTGTGGATTTATTTTCTCCCCTCTGGGCGTCAGGGGTAACCTTGCACTGGGCGTCCTGCCTGCAAAGCAGACAGACCGGACCCCTCCTCTGTCTCACCCTCTCCTCGTTAAGTTCCCCAGAATGTCGCACGGCTTCCGTCCCAGCCCCTCGTTTGCCCTTAGTCGATGACACATTCCCGGGGCTGGCAGGATGGAGATGGCGTGGCGTCCTCTCTGCAGGCCGGTTACCACGCCACGGCTTCCCGTGGCTTCCCGCTCGCATGTGACTGTCAACTGCAGCCTCTGCGCTTCCGGGGGCGGCCGGAGCCCACGCCTGGAACCTGGTTTCCTGTGCGCCACACGGATGGAGCGGGGCGGACGCCCTCAAGCGTCACGGGGTCACAGGCTGGCTTGTGATGAATGGCACGCTTACTGGAAATGGACGTCAGGCTGCATTTCGATTCCCCCCGTGTGTGGACAGTGCTGTCCTCTGAGCCGCCGGGGGTAGTTCTGTGTGCGGGAGCTACGGTCATGATGATTTTGACCATCAGGATACGCCGCTGCTGGGACTGTCACATGCCTCAAACTTCCTGGCCTCGAAGACTGTACGTGGATGCGGCGTCGTCTTCATTTTCTTCCCGTGATTCGGAATGAAGAAACTCACCTCGCAGAAACTGTCGCTAGGTCGTTGCGACGCCAATGAGCCAGAAGGCAATTTTCACTTTTGCTGCACGTGGATTAGAAAAGTTCCACGGAGCGAAAGGCTTAGAGAACGTGTGTCGCAAACGCTACGTTTCACAGGTGGGGGCTGCGCCTTCGAGCTGACGAAGTGTTCGTCGGAGGTCGCACGGCCGGTGGGTGGGAGAGCCACGGGCCCTGTCCTCCACCTTCCAATTCTGCGCTGTGTCCACTGTCCCCCAGCCAGGTCCTCTTAAGCACGTTCACTCGCTCGTCGCAGAACATTCACGAACTCTCTCTGTCACTCTGCTGAGCGGAGAGGGCCGGACACAGGTGAGCAAAGCGAGCTCGCTGCGCCCCGGGCCTGGCGGCGGAGCAGGGCCCTGCTGCCTGTGACCGAGGTCGCCAGTCAAGGCAGACGAGCCCCAAGACGGGGCTAGGACACCGAGCGGGCGGGAGGGGAGGACGGGTCCGAAGGCCTAAGGGGGCGAACTCTCTCTCTCACTCTGCTGAGCCGAGAGGGCCGGACACAGGTGAGCAAAGCGTGCTCGCTGCGCCCCGGGCCTGGCGGCGGAGCAGGGCCCTGCTGCCTGTGACCGAGGTCGCCAGTCAAGGCAGACGAGCCCCAAGACGGGGCTAGGACACCGAGCGGGCGGGAGGGGAGGACGGGTCCGAAGGCCTAAGGGGCGGTTACTCGAGTTTAGCCTCCAGGGAGGGGTGGGGCCTCGATGTCGCTGTAGGGGACATCCCGGAGCACGCGGAGCCATGGCGGTGGAAAGCGAGGGGCGTGAAATCAGTAAGGACCGATGTGCCCGGAGCCGGCAGAGCCCTGAGAGTGAGCTTTTCCCAGTTATGAAAGTCTCGCTTTCGGGTTGATCAGTTGTTTCGTTTCGTTTTGTTTCAAATAAATAAACTTCTTTTTTAAGAGCAGGTTTAGGTTCACAGCGAAATTGCGAGGAGGCGCAGTGTGTTCCTGCACACGCACGGCCTCCCCCGCCCGAGGGTCCAGGCGCCTTGACGGGCAGCCCTGCCCGGATGCGTCACCGTCACCCAGAGTCCGTGGCTGACGTCGGGGCCGCTGCTGGCGGTGTGCGTTCTGTGGGTTTGGACAACTGTGTAATGACGTGGATCCACAACGATCCTGGAATCTTCTGGGCTCCGCCCGTTCATCCTCCCTCCCCGACTGACCCCTGGCACCCGCTGACCCTTCCGCTGTCTCTGGAGTTGTGCCTTTTCCAGAACGTCACGTGGCTGGAGCCACCGATACGCAGCCTTTCAGACTGGCTTGTTTCCTGGGCTGTCAGTGCTGATTTAGTTTGGAGGCGAAGGGGCCGCGTGTCGGGGGTATGATTCAGAAAGAAGCGTCAGTCCACGGAGACGGGGTTGGAACGGGCGGGTGTGAGACAGAGAGGCCGCTTCCCTTTATACCCGGCCCGTCCACCTCGCTGTCCAAGTTCAAAGCTCACGCGCGGCCGGCCCCCCCCTTTCTCTCCCTGGCCTGTTTATTCAGCCGTTACCTGCGGCGCCCCAGCCGCATCTGTGGGCCACACTGTTCCAGGCACGGAGGACACGGGTTGAGTAAGGCACAGCTCCGGAGAAGGGCGCCCTCTCGGCCGGAGGGAGGGTGTGGCGCAGCAGGCGACACCCATTGAGAGTGACTGCTGAGCAGCGCACGGAAGGGCCCCGAATCCTGGTCCCCGAGAGGAGGGGCGGGGAGGCCTCTGGGGAGACCGGCTGCCCCTCCGCATCTTGGGGGATGAGTGGCAGTTGGTAGGAGGGTGAGTTTGAGGGAAGTGCCTCGCGGGCAAAGGGAGCCCGACGTACCAGTGACAGACAGTGAGGGCACCTGGCTCACGTTCGCACATGCTTCAGTGTGGACGTCCCCGCTGCCCGGAATGACACCTCCTGCACCACCCACGGGTCCCCGGAACAGCCCAGGACGCCACCTCTTTCCAGCAAGTCTTTGCCCGAATGACGCCTTCTCAGAGCCCTGTCCAGACCTTTCCGAAGCTGCGTCTCCCACACCCGCCTCACTCGTGTGGTATTTCACCTTCTAACGTATTATAAAGTCAACTGTGTCTGAATTCGCCGTCTTCCGCCCAGCACCCCCGCGCGTTCCCTTCTCCCTGCCCCGCCGCCGGGACATAAGCTGGGACGGGGGGAGTTCCGCTCTGCTCACTGCTGTGTGCGCGGCCCCTGAGGCGGTCTGAGGCATGACCCTGGCTGGGCCAACGTCCTTACGACGCTTCATCCCCGCTCTGGCCTTGTCCCTCCTGCTCTGGCCCTTCTGCTAGGCTTCTCTGGGGCCTTTTTGGCCTGCCCAAACCACTCAAAATGTTGATTTCCCCCCCCATGATTAAAGAGAGAGATTGGAACGATACACTGTCAACAGTGAGCCTGAATTTCTACTTTTTAAAAGAGATTTCCAGTTAAAATGAACTAAAGCATCTAGTGGACTGTGACTGCCCCCAGCGACTGTGACTAGCTTCGAAATGTCAGAGGGGACCAAAGCGTTCTTGTGGACGTTGAAAGGGACTCATTCATCCAGATGTTTTATGGGAACAGGAAGGGGCCCGACTTCCGAGAGCTTTTTCCCCTCGTCCGTCAAAAGTGTGTTCTGTGAGAACCAGTGTGGCAGGGACCCCGCCACGCCCTCAGAGGGGGCCGACCGTGGCCGTACCTCGGTCTCGGGCTTCAGCTTCCAGAACTGCGACTTCTGTCATTGAATCTGTACAGCGTGCTATTTTGATGCAGCAGCCCCAGGAAACGAGTCCAAAAACAAATTCATCTTTAATTAAAAAAATATACAGTGGATGTGGTTCCATAGTGTGGCGGTCGGCATGTCTGCTTCACACGCAGAAGGTCCTGGGTTCGCGCCCCAGGGGAGCCACGGTCCATGGTCTATGGCCATGCCACCCTGAACATGCTGGATCCCGTCTGACCTCAGAAGCTAAGCAGGGTCGGGCCTGGTTAGTACTTGGATGGGAGGCCACCTAGGAAGACCGGGTGCTGTAGGCATAAATATAATAATAATAATAATAATAATAATATAAAATAACATACCAACAGGTATAGTTCCAACTACAGCTCATCCCCGCAGCTATCGTAAGCAGGGGTATAAAATACCGGGCTTCTACTATTTATCAGGCATGCACACCTGTTACTTTCAATTCTAAAAGAACCCAGCAAAACAGGTGTCATGCTCAGAAGTTTCCGGCTGGAGAAACTGGGTGACAGGACGGTTAAGTCATCCGTGTGAGACCGTACGAGTGGCTGGAGTGTCAGGTGGCCATCAACCCTGGTCCCTGTGACTCCTCGGCTGTTGATCCGAGCTCCAAAGTGTCACCGCTGGTCCCTGATCCCCTACGAGTCTAAGGAGATCAGGTGAGCATTTGTTGTTGTTTTTTTTTTATTAATAAAGACTTTCTAAGGATTTTAAGAAGCTAAAACAAATGCTCAGTACAGGGAGGCCCAAAGGAGTTTTTAGAGACATCTGACTTGGAAGGGCTGACGTGAGCTATGGGCTATGTCTCTCCTCGTTCGATTAATCTGACAAGTTAAAATGCTGACCTCGGCGTTTTCTTAGGACACATTCTCGAGCCTTCAGGCATTCCTAGGAATCCGATTCCGAGAGTAAGGATCGCCGCTAGTGACAGCCAGCAGGTCCCAACGCTCACGGGGCACCGGGCACTGTCCTAAGCATCCTAAGCATATGATATCGTTAACACAATTGGCGCCTTGAAAACTCGTGGAGTTTGGCACCGTCTTGCCGACAGGACACGAGGTGCAGTGGCTGGCTTGCCCCCCACATGCGGCGGTGCCTGGCAGACGGGACTGGACTCAGGCATCCCCGCCACCCAGTGACTGTGCCCTACAGCAGCCTGGGCTCTGGGCTCCGGTTCCTTCAGGCCTTCGCTCCTCCGGCGAATCCTGTGCGCTCTGGGAACCTCAGGATTCCGTCTGCAACAAGGAAGCCTGTGGCCTGCCCGCTATGCCCACTGCATAGCTGAGCGGGTCCGAGTTCATGGGCACGAGGGCCTTTTTTCAATGCAACAAAATTTTGGCTTTTTTTTTTTAGACTGGGAAATGCTGCTACACAGGCATCGGGATCCATTACTGATCTTGCTCCGAGCCTCTCCTGCTGGGCCTGCCAGCCAGGCTGTGGGGACCGTGGGCCTGAAGCTCTGTCACCCGTGATTCTGAGTGCTGGCTACCTGACCTGTCCTTGGCACTTAACCACGACCCAGACCTGTGACCTCTGGGGCGCCAAGGACAGCTTTGGATTCAATTAAGCAGTGACTTAAAGGAAGAGGGTAAAGGCACAGTCGTACTTGGGGCTCCACTAAAGACTGTACGTTTTCAGTTTTAAAGAAGTAAAAAAAAAGAAAAAGATGATCAGAAACAGAAGCCGATTTTATAACTGTGCTATACGCACCTGTCTACATATATACTTCTGAACTTATCTGAATTCATCGTGATATATAGTCTTAAAATATATATCTGTATATTATAAAACATCTACATATAAAATACACATTCACATATATTTAAAAAAATATATATCTCGTTATTACCTGAAGCATCTATTTCATTTAAAAATCTGTTTCTAGGTTTAATCTCCGTGGGGTGCTTAGGCTTTCTGATTTTCTTATTTTCCGTATATGAATTTTTTTCACCTGAATAATTAACCCAATCGATCTGAAATTATAAAAAATAATTCTAAACATGTGAGTTTGATTTACACATTATTCTGGAATCAAACACACACTCACACAACAAACGCACACTTTATTCAGGCCCCACCCCCAAATCCCCGCCCAATATCTCATCAACGCCACGAGTCAGACTAAAATAAGTTCTTTCCATTTCTAAAATGTTCTGGTTGTTCATGATCTGAAATGAGTATTTTGCTCTGGCAGAAGCTACCACTTGCCTGCTAGCATTCCTGTTTTCTGTAGTTTATTTGTTTTGGTTTTTGTTAAAAGCTGCTGTTTAAAAAATCCTAGATATCTCATTTGCACTATTTCAGCAGATTTTAACCAGCCAGAAGAAAAACAAGTCATGTATAAGCTTTCTCAGTCCAAAGCAAATGTGGTGTGCACCAGCTCTGGGACCAGAATCGGAAAAGCAAACCAAAAGCCATTTCGTCCGGTCTGTGTGTGGCGGGCGGGGAGGGGATTCGTGGAGCACTCGGACGGATTAGGGAGAGCAAGGCATTAAGTATTGGGACGGTTTAGCAATCGGTGTTCAAAAGTAAATGGCGAGGTCGTTCACCGGAGCAGGCGTGAGACTCACCAGTGCAGTGGGGAGACCACCCAGGAGGAGCAGACGGCCGGCGGGTCTGGCTCCAGGGCCAGGCGAGCAGTGTGCGGGGGCTGTCCTCAGGCCTGCCTGCTTTCGGAGGCTCCGGCCAGAGGTCGGCTTTGCCTACGAGAGAGGCCCGGGGTTGCCGGGCGTGAGGCAAACCTTTGTGCTCCAGTGGGTCCCACTGCGATTATTCCCATTTCCTGGCCAGTAGCTTCACCCACATTCTGAGACAGTGGGTGAGAGGGGAGACGTCCCATGTGGCTTTTCAAAGGAAGAGCGCCGTGCGGATTATCGCCCGTGTTATTGTTGATTGTATTAATATTTGTTTAAACCCGCTAACTTATTACAATTATCTATATATTTCATGGAATAGTGATAGCATGTTGATATTCTGTGGTTCATATTAATGCTATACAATGCATTACTATATGTCTTATACATTATTAATATATGTATCTTAACATGTATGTTGACATATCACGTGTTATATATATTGATGGTATACTACTATTAATCGATAACATCACACGGCTTGATATTATCTGTTAACGTACATCACATTAACACGTTATATTTAATTATAATTAATCGTCAATTGGAATAAATTGTTCATCAATCATATTATTAATCCTCTTAATTACAGGTTGTCCCCATTTAAGAAATCCTGATGAATATTTGTGACAGAGACGAAGGCACCAGGGAGGTGACTTCTATCTCGGTCTCTGCCCTTTTCTCTCCTGGGAGACCCTGACCGCTTAAGAATGGCGGTGGGGGGGGGGTGTGTGACAAACAGGAGCAGCACCGCTGAAACGGCCACTCCGGTGCCAGCTACGCGCCAACCACACGTGAAGATGTCACCTTCGAAATTAAAAAAAATCAACATGAAAACGTGACTTAGTAAAAGACTCACACATTTTTACTGACTGCCTGCTTTGTGCGGCAGGGCGGTTCGGTGGCAGGCACACGGGCGGGGGTCTGGGGACCGGCCCCCCCGGCCCCGCAGCGTGCG
>NW_006434835.1:1559827-1566405 GCF_000325575.1 Pteropus alecto
CGCACCTGCTCCAGCGCTTGCGCGGGTCTGGCGGTGCGGGTGGGGTGCATCGCTGGTTACCGGACCGCAGCTGGGACTCCGGGCGGCACAGGTGAAAACGCATCCTCGACAGCTCTCTTTTTTCCAGTTAAAATAACGCTGAGGGTTATCCCCCAATAAAAGTTATTTTTGACGAGGAATGCATTCAGACTTTTAAATCGTCACGTCGCCTCCACCTAGGTTCCTCAGCACCAAGCTGAGGCCGCAGTCCCTGGCGTCCACTGATGTCCTGCAGTGGACCGCGGTGGAGCCTGTGGGCCCCCCGCCCACACCAGCGACCCTTCCAGGGGCATCTTCGGCTCTAAATGGACTCCCACTTCCTTAGCACATGGAACAGTAACCATCACTCACAATTTATCTGGAAACCGTTACTCAATTAAGAATGTTGGGTAGACCCAGCATCTTTATCTGCATGTGGCCAACGAAGTGACTCTTTAAGTCATTGCAGACCGAAAGCCTCAGCGCACAGAGATGCCGTGGCAAACCGACGTCAGGGCGTGAACATTCAAGGCAAGAAAACGGCCTTCGAAGCCCCTGTCGACTTGTAGACGAATTCGCCGCAGGCTTCGCATTTTCTGGAAACAGTTTGCCCTCCACGTGAGATAGGTATAAGATTGCTAACCTGCCCTGAGCGCTTCCAACGCCCCAGGCACCGCACTGGCCGTGAGCACCCACGGAGCCACGTGGGGTCAGGGGACAAAGCCAGCCCACGTGGCGGCGGCGTGCCTCCTGGACCCCGGCGCGGCCGCCCCTTGTCCCCCCAGAGCGCACGCTGGCGTGCGCGCCCTCTCTCTGCCAGCGTGCTGCTGCTTCGCTCTTGGACTTGAACTGTTCTCATTTTTAGGAAAAACCGTCGTAAACCCGTTCCACGCGCTGGCTCGCCACGCACAGCGGGGGAACCCAGCAGAACCGCGTCTGTGCTCACAGGCTGTTTGTCAACAGCGGAACCAGGGCCACAGCGCCCAGGGCCTCTTCTTCCCGCTGGACGAAGTACTTGATTGTGACGCCAAGGTCGCCGCAGGGGAGGCCATGAGCGAAGCTGACGTCACTGGTGAAGGAGGCGCGTCGGGGTGTTAGGCCCCGCGATCTAACGCCAAGCCTGTAAACGATCTACCATGTTGGTGACGACAGCCCACCCCGTAAGACCACCGAGAAGACCACCGTAAGGCAGGGGTGCCCACCCCTGGGCCGTGGACCGGTACTGGTCCTGGCCTGTTAGGAACCGGGTCGCACAGCGGGAGGGGAGCAGCGAGCCACGAGCAAAGCTCCATCTGTATGTGCAGCCGCCCCCCAGCGCCGCCATCGCCGCCTCGGCTCCGCCTCAGATCACCAGGCATTAGATGCCCATAGGAGCCCCGACCCCTGGTGCCACAGAGGTTGGGGACGGCTGGTTAAGGTACAAAGCGGGTTTCTATCCAAAGCCAATGGGTGAAACTGTGCAGCAGCTTGGCACAAAACACAGGTCCACTTATTATAACTTACTTATTACACGACTTGAAAAATGTCCTAAAGTTTTATATATTTTAATGCATTATATAGCATTGCTCCCCAAAATTCATGTGCATGACCAGATAGATGACAATCTTTAAACATAGTCGAAACCTCTCTTTGGACTTTACTTACAGCATTCGACTATACTTTGGATAAGGGAAACCATTTCCATTGTATAATAGTTGGTGAAAATTCAAATTGCTTAAAAACTAAAAATATGAGTACATTAACATTAAAAAAATCCGTCTGCGATGGTCCGTCAGTCTCGAAGTGGATGCGTGACGTCTGCTGTGCGCGCATGCGCGTGTCCGCATCTACGCGTGGACGTCCGTAGTCGCCTCTTTACCTGCTGCTGATGAAGGACGCTTAGTTCGTTCCCACGCCGCGGCTGTGGGGAACCACGCTCTGGCGAAATGGGCGCGTGGGTCTACGTTAGTTCTATAGTTAACGTCTGGAGGAGCCGCCACGCAGTCCCCCGCAGCAGCCGCACCATCTGACCCTCCAAAGACAGTGCTCAGAGCTCCAATTTCTCCACGTCCTCCCGGACACTTCCTGTCCCAGGGGCCATCCCAGCAGGTGTAAGGTGGTCTGTTACTGTCATTTCGATTCACGTCTCCCTGATGATTAGTGATGTTGATCACCTTTCCAGGTACCAGTTGGCTGGCTGTGTCTTCTTTAAAGAAATGTCTATTCAGATCTTTGGCCCATGTTTAAGTCAGATTATTACTTTTTTTGCTGTTGAGTTGTAGGAGCTCCTTATATCTTTTGGCAATTAGCCCCTTATCGGGCAGGTGTTCTGCGAGTGTTTTCCTCACTCTGGAGGTCACCTTTTCCCTTTGTCGATTGTCTCCTTTGCTGGGCAGAAGCTTTGTAATTCGATGGATATGATGCACAAAGCACAGGCAGCAAAAGAAAAACAGACAGGCGCGACCCATCACACGAACTACACCCCCTTATGTGTACAGGAACCGACCCGGCCCCCAGAAGGCCGGGAGCTTTCTGGTTCTTACTCTTCGGTGACTGTGTACCCCTACAAAGTGTGGGTGCCGGGAGCAGGCTTCCCACGACCTGGAGCTGATGTGCTCTCTGCAGGAGCGTCGTGCCCAGAGGCCATTCCGGCAACGAACAGGAACAGAATAAGTTTCAGCTGTGTTACTCAGTAAGCAAATGAAAACGAAGCCAGCAGGGTTAGTGCTTTGCACTTATAATATTGGTAAATCTCCAGCAATAGTCTCCATTGTAGGGTGTGGACACCTCCTGCGGCTTGGGGAGGGGTGTGAGTTGGCTCCGGTTTTCTGGAGGACAGTTTGGTCATAAGAAGTATTAGTAATGTGCCTGCACAGTCCGTGACTGAGCATCGAAGGAAGTTATTACAGCTTAGGGGAAAATCTTTGAATTTTACATTGTTTATAATGCTTGAAATGGAGGATTTTCTAAGTACTGTATCTAACGTCGTGGAATTCATTAAATAAATACGGTCCATCTATATACACTGAAATACCACCCAACCATTTAAAATGAATATTTACTGGCGTAGAAATTTGCTCACAAGGGTGTAAGTTAAAAACAGTAAAATGGGTTAGGAAACGTGTTACAGTGGCATATTTGTCACAGTGCGCATGTGTGAACGTAAGAATCTGGGGAGGTATATGCCGGGGCGCCCAGCAGAGGCTGTATTTGGTTGTGTGTGTTTTCATATTTTTTACTTGCTTTTACATTTTTCTGCAATGAGAACATACTGCTTTTGTAACAGAGTCGTGAGCACAGGCGCCCTCGTCCCTCTGCTCAGCCCCCTCCGGTCCGCGGCCCCAGGCACAGCCAGGTGGGTGCGCGTCCACTCGCGACCCGGCAGCCAGACTTTACGTTCTGTTTGTCGTTTTAGGCCGGAAGGCACCTTAAAATGCCGTTTTCTTACCGTGGCTTGATTCCGCAAAAATTGCGATGTGGGCTTGTGGCCCGGTGGCTGGGCGGCCTGGTGACGCTGATGCTGCAGTGAGCTCAGAGCGCTCAGCTCACTCACTTGACCGAATTAGTTTTTTTCATCCCTTTGAGAAGACGCTGCTCGGGTTGGCAGGCCTATCTCCTCGGCAAAGCGAGAGGCGAGGCCAGAGAGGGCTCGGAAGTGGCTCAGGGAAAGCTCGCCTCGTAAATCTCATTTAACCGAATGGACTCTGAAAACATTAACAAGCCGAATACTTTCTGCTGGAGCTTGGCTTGAATTAAAGCGTGTAAGAAGTATCGACTTTGCGGAACTCCATGGAACTACCTTTTGTGATCGAATGCCAGATTAAACGACTGGAGGACAGCCCAGTGCCAGGTGGTAGACACCGAAGCTCAGGGGCCACAGAGGACGCCCTGCCGATCCGGGTTGTGCCCTTCGGCTCCCACGGGATGTAACGTCTGCGCTCTCCCATTCCCTGGGTTCTCACCTCCTGGGGGGCAGCCAGCCCGTCTCCTCTCTCTGACACCTTGAGAGGAGCTGAACTGGGCTCAGAAGTCTTCACTTAAAAGATGAAATAGCTCATGAATCTGCAAAGACTTATCCTTGGGCTTCGTCCTTACCTGCTCCCCCCGCCCCCCAATCCATTACCTGGCTCTCAGGAGCATCCAGCTCAGCGATTCTTCTCTCTCTGAGGCTAGGCTCCAAGTCAGCAGTTGGCAGAAACCGAGCAGGAGACCGAGGTTAGGGACACGTTTCTTCTACTAACTCTGGTAAAAGCGCACACCTAATCTTGCGTTTAGAATAGATTCAGTAGAGCACAGAAAATGCTACTCTGTACGCTCAGGCTGGCTGTGAAAACTGAAATGTTCTTCCGGTCCCTCCTGTCCATGAGTGACCGCCGTCGCCGTTGCACAGGCGAGAAGCGTTTATGAAGTGCCCTGTCGTTTGCAAAATATATCTAATGTACATTCCTCAATTCAATGCTGACAGCACCCCTCGTTTTATGGCCTACCGCTAAGTTTCCCCATTTCGCATGTGGGAAAAGCAGGAGCTATGCTATTAGAGATGTTATGAAAAATTAAACTTTGGCTTTCCAATTGATGGAACTTTGTAACTCTGATTCTCACAACCTGCGGGCTCAGCGACTCCGGTCCGATGGTCAGACATCCCTGGCTTTAGGCTTGAACTCAAGACTTCGAAATCTATTTTCTAAGCGAACTCTCTGCTGGGGGTGCTGAAATCAAGCAAATGTGAATGACAGCATAGATATGAAACCGTATTTACAAAATGAATCAGAATCGCAGCTTTCAGCAGCAAATTTCTTATTGCTAACAAGGCTCATGTTATTTGTTTCAGCATTTGGGAATTTATACTGCTCTTAATTCAGTTTTCTCAGTAACGAGATTTATTTAGTCCCGAGGCGGTGAAGAGAGGACTCAGCTCCGCCCAAGTGGCAGTCACCTCTGAGATCCTTTGGGGAGTAGAGGGCAGGCGTCTCCAGTCCCTTGGGAAGGTGGCGGGAGGTGAGACAGGCCCATTATCAGAATGTCACTTCCCGGTGTTGAAAAATCTCATCAAGAGGCTCCACATTAATGCTGAGCAGCCTGGAGAGCAGAGAGGCCTCTGGGATCTTCTGCGTATTAACGCCTGTCAATGATTTTATTTTATTTTATTTTTGGAGGTGGAGAGGGCGGTTACAGTAAGTGTCAACTCTTATTATTACAAAATTCCACGAGGATATTGCCAGAACACGTGCCTGTGACATTCCATTTTTTTCTCATGACTAATATGTTTTTAATAACAACTTTTAACTCCCCTCGATAAGGAAAATATTATTATTACTTAGCGAAAGCGTTGGGGAATGACTTCCCGTGAAGCAGTCAGCTCAGGGACCTGAGGGGAGTGTAGCTCTCACAGCGAGTGCTCAGCGAGCCTCTGTGCTTTGATTCACGAGGCAGAAGAAGCCTGATTAGCGAACTAACGTATAAATTGGAATCGGTCATTATTTTCCCCAAAATGTCTCCCTTTCTCCAAAATGCAACGACCCAGTTGGTTTACACTCCAAATATGATTTGCTGTCTGAAAATTAAGTATTCCTATGTGGGTTCCATCCCTTTCGACCAAACGATGTACCTGTTTTCATGCAATGCTTAGCATTTTGCATTTCCCTGTAAAAATATTTTGTTGTCTACATTCGTTATGATTTACTTCCAAAGAAGTCCACTGTAACACTGTCCAGGCAACTGAGGTCATCATCGTGAGATAAAATGGTGTCACTAGAAGCCCGGGAGAGACCGAGATTCTGGATGTGTTTGGGATTTAAGGCAGTTTGGTACAGAGGAAGGAGTTGGAGATATGCATTTGTGCCCAGTGACAAGTGACCCTTCACAGAGCCGTGGACTTTTGCCATTTTCTGAGACCGATGGCCGTGCTGGCCTGGCGTCCACTCCGGTGCATCGCTGAGGTGTGGTCGTGCGGCTGTGGGTGGCAGAGCGAGGACGGGCGTCGGGGGCCAGTTCAAGCTGTCCCATGTCACTCCCAGGAAGCACGGGAGACAGGCCGTCAGGACCTCACCGAGAATGCACTCCAGTTCTCCACAGCCGTCGGCCCTCGGGGGTCTTCAGCCTGTATCCCCATAAACGTTCCAGTGTTCAGAGCGGCGCCTACACATAGGCTAGATGCTTGATGATAGAAACACACAGCCCGGGAAGGTACATGAATAAGCAAAGTTATGGATGCTGCTGTGACTTCACACAGCCCCAGCCTCACCCAGCCCCGGACGAGCAAGCGTGGCCCCACGGCCCCAGGGCTGCCCAAAGATAAGCTCTTTTAACACGTCCTGAAATAACTTATTTCTATTTTATTTTATTATTTTATTTTATTTCAAATTTTTTATTTTATTTTATTATTTTATTGTTTTGTATTTTATTATTTTATTGCATTATTGCACTGTATGTTATTTTATTTTATTATTGTGTGGTATTAGGAGGCGGGGCCTGTGGGCGGATCGGGTTTACGTGAGGTCACGAGGGCGGGGCCTGTGATGGGATCAGCGCCCTTGTAAGAAAAGGCGAGACAGGGAGAGAGAGAGGGAGAGACAGACAGA
>NW_006434835.1:1567459-1568846 GCF_000325575.1 Pteropus alecto
TCGTCTCGGCGTCTCGTCCCCACGCAGTTCCGTGCGTCTGTCTCTCCAGGTTCCCGCCGGGCCGAGCTGTCCGCAGCCCCGCAGAGCGCGCTCAGGCCACGCGGTCGTCACGCTCATCCTGTCTCAGCCCCGGCTTCGCAGGGAGCAAAGGCCTCGTCCCAGGCACGAACGGACTTGAATTTCCCTATTTCGACGGGTGACAGATGAGGAGAATTGTCATAGTTTCAGTGACCAAGGGGCCGGAGCTCGAGGGGCCGGCTTGGCGCGGACCGGCCCCGGTTAGTGGGTGCATCCGGGCTGCGTCTGGAGCCGGAACCCGACAGGCGCGTTTGAGCGACGGTCTCCCGCACCGGGCGAGGAGGCGGAGATTTTGAGCTGCTCGGATCAGGCCGAGATTCTAGCTCTACGTGGTCCTGTTTTGGGGGGAAACGCCCTAACTTCCTTGACCCTCACTTCGTATGAATCCTTGTTCCTACGGGACAAGGGTCCTGTCCGGCATTTAGTTCTGCACGTGGGACGGTCGGTGGTCACCGTCCTGAGCGCGTCGGGTCTGTCCGCCGGCCAGGCCTGTGGACGGACCGGCCAGCGGGCACCGCGGGGAAGAGCGAAGGAAGGAAATGAGCGCAGGGGCTGCTGAGGGCCTGGCCCGGGACGCGTGTCACGAGAGAGTGACGTGCGAGTCCCTTCGGGGAGCCCGGATAAAGCAGAGCGTGGGCGGCAGGGCCCCGCGGCGGGCGGCGGGGGGCGCGGCGGGGGGCGCGGCGGCGGCGCAGAGGGGTTTGGCTCGCGTGGCGCCTTCCCTGCTGTCCGTGCCATTAGGGAAGAGTGTTCGTCACTGACTTGTGGTCCCTCCGGGGCCCATAGCTTCGGGAGCATCAAGAGAGGATGCCTGGGTTTTCAGGGATGTCTCTGCAGCGGAGTCGGGGTGGGGGTCCTCACGAGTGGGTTTGTGGGCGTTGGGGTGGGGAACCCCGGGAAAACTGGAATAACTCTGAAGCACCAGCCCCGGGAGGAACCCGGAGTACCTGGTGGGAATTTGAGGGGTTGGGAGAAAGGGCAAGGAAGGTTTAGAAGACTTGTATTTTGGGGGGCCCATGAGCCCCTGATGATTGAGCGAGTCGTGTCCATGGCACCCCATTGGTGCCCGCTGTTGGGGGGCGGGGCTGCGAGAGAGTTAGTTACACGGACCAGGGTTTGCGGTTTTGAGGTGCTTGACTCATTTAAGCACTTGCAGCCAGGAAGGGGGAGGGGAGCCGCCCTCGAGGGCGATGACCAGAGCCCGAGTGGCAGGTGCTGGTGGTCACGAGGAGGGGCACCGCCAGCCGCGGGTGTCCCGCAGAGCTGCAGGGCGCCGGCCGATGTCCACGGAGGGAGGCAGGGCTGGGGC
>NW_006434835.1:1569044-1584205 GCF_000325575.1 Pteropus alecto
CCCCGGCTTCCCCGTGCGTGCCTGGTGCCCCCCAGCTCCACTCGGGGACACGCGGAGGCTGCAGTGTCCACGCGCACATCTCCACTGTTTGGGCCCCGATGGTCAGGTGTGTGACAAGGTGACCGCTTCTCCCGGCCACTGCGTTAGGGGTTACGGTTCAACACGTGCAAAGCAAATAATTAACGTGCGTTTATTTACCTCGAATAGAAACCTCTGGTGTGATTCCTTACGGCTAACTTTTCATTTCTCTCTTCTAAATGCCGCGCTAATTAAACCATTCTCCAGAATCCCGTGCTTTTTGACGAAATTAGAATGAATGAATAAAAACGTAGATTCTAATCGGCACTTCCCGCATATTAAAAGAATTACTCTCCCCCGCACTCAAAGAAACATTACTGGGAAGAGATAAATGACCTTTGAGATATAATTTTTCTTTTCAGATAATAGCGATATTCTTGGCAAGTGCGTTGCTGCAAGTGACAGATGTGTCCTCGGGCCAGTGCGTTCTCTCTCGGCCTGGGTGATGGAGGGACCCCTTAGAGCAGCCGCTATATTTACTGAAAGGAAAAAAAATTCACGCAATAAGCACTTTTTATAGGAAGCTCCGCATGGACGCGTTTGTTAAATTGTTTTAAATAACTCCAGCAGCTGATGAAAGCAGGGTTTGAAGGAAAGCTAAAGTTTCGTTTTACGGGATGGTAACATCTGCAGCCGTCGAATGATTTATCTCTGTGACAATAACTGAGCCTTATGGAAAAAACACTGACCTTGGGCAAGCCACCGTGAGACACGGCTGCTTCCAGGTTGAGTTCCCCTCGTAAATCGTTCATAGAGTTCTCCCCGTGGGGGTTCCCGTGGGGTTCTGGGCAGGTTTTCAACCCCAGAGCCTCTACCACTCAGACGCAGCCATCGGAAGCATGTTTATTTCATTAGCCCCCCCCACCCCGACACCTTGACACCGCATGACAATATGGATAGGGTTAAGTTCCATCAGTCGTAAAATGATCATTTTCCACCAAAGCGACATTATATTAAACATTTAATTATTCATGACGGCTGAAGTATTGGCCTTGCTAGTTTCGAAAGCACCAGCCCCCGTGTTCCTGCCTTGGGGGTCAACGGCTGGATGTCGGCCACCTCACGTGTCACTGAGCCTCTCTCCTGACCCCCAACCCTTACAGCAGGTGAAACCCATTCGAATGGAGGTGGCGGGGCGACCAGAGTTGGGGACGGCGCAGCTGTGTGGAATATTACCAATCGAGCAATTGCTCAGGGGCCCTGTTTTAAAGGTGCCGCGTCCCTTGATTTATGTAAGTTGCGTTTTGTGCACACCTGGCCGCCACTGTGGTGGCCAGGCAGGGCTCGCCAGCCGCGCGTGGGCATGGGATTTGAGGTCCCCTTACCGCAGTCGCGGGTGCGTACAGCGCGGGGTGCCCACTGCAGGACACCGGAGTGGTGTGGGTTTACCGATGGCGAAAAGGACTCCCCTGGGATCTGCCCGCCACACCTGATGCCGCCTCCCCAACCCTCCATGGGGATTGACTCAGCTAACAGAGGAAGGTCGCCTTCGTCGGTCTTCCCGGAGACCCCACTGTGCACCCCGACTGTCCCCGCTCTGCGGGCTGGCTTTCCCACGCCCGCCAAGACCACTGTGATCCGCACGGAGAGCTCCTGGAGGAAACGTGTGAATCAGGGAGCAGAGGCCCTGACAGCGGCCACGTCAACGAGCTCGGTGACCGGGGGACGTCACTGTCCTGGGAAAAGCACAGGCCAGAACTCAGGACGGCTCCGGTGCTGTTGTCCCCATCGGCCCAGGTGGAGGCCAGTCTCGGTCAGTTCCCACGGCTCGCCACAGGTCCCTGTCCACGGTCCTCACGCCCACGTCTGCAAAGCTCGTCACCGGGATGAGAAAGATGAATGTTTCATCGAAAATGTCTACAGCTTCCAAAATTATCATAGTTTTAACCAGTATCACTCTACCTTATCGTAATAAAAACAAAAGCCCGTATAAGGGAAAAATATGTATATTTGGCGTTATTTTACGAGACGATTTCCCCAATTTCTCTTTAACTTAGGCCGCTTTCTTTGAAGCCACGGATCAGCGATTTTGGTGAGTTTACCTGGATTACCACGAAGTCCTCCTTTTTCCAACTCTCACTGGGTTATGGTTCACACACTCTGCCTTATGGTTGAATCGTGTTCCCTCCTGATCCACACACGGAGGTCCTAACCCGCAGTGCTGCAGGATGTATGTGGAAATGGGGCCTCGGAGACAGAATCGAGGTAGGAGGAAGCCCCGGTGCATCTGGCGCCCTGTGAGGAGAGAAGGTTCGGACACAGACCGGGGAAGACCACAGCAGAGAGGGCCACCTCCGCGCCAAACGATATGTTTCATCAAACCCGTGTCATCAGAAGGCCTCCGTCACCTTGGGAAGACCCTCACGCCCCTCCAGTCTACTCTCGCCCCCCAGACAGCCCCGCCCGGACCCCTAAGACCCTAGACCACTCTGCCAGCCCTTGAACTTCACGTCCGGGAGAGGTGTGTGAAGGTCAACGACGTTGCTAATTTCTCTGCTTCTCTCTTCTGCTCGGGCACATGCCGCTTCGGGTGTTCTGAAGCTCTGTAGCTGGGAAGAGTCACCTTGGGGGACCGTTCTCTTCCTTGAGAGTGAGCCCTGTATTCATCATGATTTCTCTGCTTGTCCCGTCTCTTTGCCTTGAAGTCGTCTTTGTCTAAAGCTGTTGTCCCTCCGTGAGCTTTGTCCAAAGCTGCTGTCCCTCCGTGAGCTTCCTACGCACACAGCTGGCATCGCGTGTCTTCTCTATGCATCTTCCCCCAACCTATCTGTGTCTTTACATTAAATTAAGTCACAGAGGCACATTGTTGCTTCTTGCGCTTTTTTACTGTCTGACGATTTTGGCCTTTGGAGTTGAGTATATTTATATGTTAGCTAATTTTTATACAGTTTGTTATAAGTCTGCCATTTTGCTAGTTGTTACATATTTTTCCCAGCTGTGTTGTATTTCTGTTGTTTCTCCGCTGTCTTTCTCCCCCTTTTCTTAGAGTTTTTATTATTTTTGGTATTCCACGACAATTCTGCGAGTGCTTTTAAGCTGTAACATTCATTCTTAATGTCCAGAGTCTCCTTAGTGTCTATACTGTGCCACAAAGTTGGAGGGCCGACAGTGCCCAGGTTCAAGACTTACCATACAGCTGCAGTAGGCAGGGCGGGGCGTTGGCGAAAAGACAGACAAACGGACCCGTGGAGCAGAACGGGGAGCCAGGAACCGGGCCCACGCGAACATGGTCACTGATCCCCGACGAAGGAGCCAACAACGGGGCGAGGATGGTCTTTTCAAGAAACGGAGCCGGAGCGACCGGCCTCCCCACGCAGAGAATGTGCTCGGACACAGACCTAACGCGTTTCGTAAACATTAACTCGGAATAGATCACAGATCTAAACGTGAAATGCGAAACTATTAAACTCTTAGAATATAACAGGAGATCTCACAAGATCTTGGATATGGCAATGATTTTCAGACACACGCCAAGGCACAGTCCACGGAAGAAAGACTGGAGATGCCGGTCTTCACTAAAATGAAAAACTTCTGCTCCTCAAAGGCAAAGGCAAGAAGGTGAGATAACAAGCCGCAGACTGAGAGGAAACGTTAGAGAAAGACATTCTGACGAAGGGCTGTTATTCAAAATACACAAAGAACGCCCAAAGCTCAACAATAATAAAAAAAAAATGACAGGAAACTGGGCCAGTGACCTCAACAGACACCTCACCAAAGACGTAGAGACGGCAGATCAGCACATGAAAAGACGGGGAGCAGCAGGAACGCTCGCCTGGCGGGTGGGCACGCAAAACGGCGCGGCCACTTCGCAAGGCGGCTTGGAAATACCGCACAGAACTAACCGCGCTCTGGGCGTTTATTCACAGGATCGAAAATAAAATGTTGCACATGAATGTTGAGAGCAGCTTTATCCACAAGTACCAGACCGGAAGCGACTGAGACGCCCTTTAGGATAAATAACCTGAGGTGCCACCGGACAATGAAATATCATTCACAACACACACACACGAAAGATCTTCCCGGCCATGAAAAGCCACGAAGGAAACTTAAATACCTAGAACTAAGTGAAAGGAGCCAATCTGGAAAGGCTACAAACTACATGACGTTCTGAAGAAGGCAAAACTATAGGGTCCGCAAAAAAGTCAATGGTTGCCAGGGTTTGGGGCGGTGGGGGCAAATGCGTGGAGCGGGGTTTTCGAGGCAGCGAACCCCTCTGTGTGACGTTGTCACGAGGAACGCACATCATTACACACTCGTGCAAACCCACAGAGTGTCCACCACCAAGATCGGCCCCGATGTCAGCCACGACCTCGGTGGTCATGATGTGTCAGTCTGGGGTCACGGTGTAGCAGTGTCCCATGCTGGTGGGGGAGGCTGCGCCTCTGTGGGGACAGGGGGTGTAGGGCCCTTTCTGTACCTTCCCCTCAATTTTGCTCGGAACCTAAAGCTGCCCTAAAAATATAGTCTTTTTTTCCCCAAAGTGTGTGTCCTTCTATGAAGATTAAGCCAACCATTGCACCTTTTAATCCAAAACAGCCAATCTTAATCTATTACAATATGATATTACTAGGATTACTTATGAATATGGATAAGTAAAAGAATTATAGACATTTCTCAAAATAATCACTTGTTTAATATGGGAAATGTTTACTTCGTAATTTCAAATGCAATTCTGTTCTGACGTTGCCTTTTATAAATGTATAAACGAACCTGGTTCTCTTCCTCGATTTCTCCCTGATCATAGCATGGCTTCCTGTTGTTACCACGCAGCATGATGTAACGAGTGTGGGTGGGTGGGCTGAGATGCTGTCCTCGTTCTGGGACTTCCTATGGGCCTCGGTGGTTCAGACCCAGACGTCTTCCATGATCGACCGCACGGAGATCTGCCCGGGCCCGCGCTGTCGTAGCCCCATGCCCTGTTCGCTGTAAGGGACGACTTCAGGCTGTTGTTGGATCTCAATTCCCTTTCTAACCCTATAAGCTCCACAAATGGAAATTTTCTCTTTTTCTAGGACAGGAAAATTAAATGAGAAATATTAACCGTGCATTAACGAAAGACAAAGTGACTGTGCATTAAAGTCAGCAATTCCATAAACACGTAGAATAATGAATTACCAGGAAGGAAGGGGAGGGCATAATTACCGCCGCGTGCCGCGGGGCAGGTGACCGGCGCCAGTCGCGAGCACACACTCGGGGCGCTCCGCGTGCCCCTCTGCCTTCCTCAGCGAGAGAGAGAGTCGGAGGGAGACACGAGCAGAGGGAATCCCTCTGGGGCGGCAGCTTTTTAGGGTTATTCCATTTCTGGATTAGAAACAGGATGCTGAGCAAATATTCAGTATTTACAATGTGCATAAGTGCTAGACACCATAAGGCAGGAAAGAAATAAAGCCTCGAGTCCCTGTCCTGGAGAGAGATGAGGTCTGTGCCTGAAAAAGCTGGAGACCATTCGGCCACAGGAGGGCGGGTGCCCGGGGGCGAGGCGGGAAGGAGGGGCTGAGGCGAACAGCGCTTTGGAGATGGAGTGAGTGGCAGTCACCTCGGCCCTGTGTAGGAAGCGGGTAGAGGGCTGAGGCAGATGCTCTAAGACAGGCGTACTGGCTTCCTAGGGCTGCCGAAGAAAGCCCCACAGACCCAGAGACCAGAGCGGCAGCCGTTCACCATCTCCTGGTCCTGGAGGCCAGAAGCCCGGAGTCCAGACGTGGCCAGGACAGCGTGCCCTCCAGCTGCTGGTGGTTGCAGGTGGCCCTTGACTTGTTGGGCATCATGTTGGCCTCTGCTTTGTCGTCCCGTGTTCTTCTCCTTCTGTGTGTGCATCTTCACGTGGCTGTCTCATCACGATACCAGCTACGCTGGATTCAGGCCCATGTGACCCCAGTGTGACCTCAGCAGGTCCGAAAACAGCTTTCCTGAGGTATCTCTGACATGTAATGGTCACATTCTGAGTTACAGGGGGTTAGGACTTTCATATGTCTCTTTTAGGGACAGAACGAAACCCCTAAGAGGAAAAGAGGTGGGGTGCGCGCGCAGGTGGAGTGTCTGGGGGGACAGGAAGTGAGGGAGCTGCGAGAGGAACCGGTGACAACCGGTTGCTGACCACTTCTGGGGTGGGACGCGGCCGCGGCCCCGCGAACACCCCAGAGGTCGTCCTGGCACATTTACGCTTCTTCGCCTTTTTTCCTGAGTTTACAGAAACTTTGTTCATAAATCAAACCACTGCTTTTCCAGCAGAAGCGAGGATTTCCCCGTAGTGTACAAGCGGCCAAGGTTTAGCGACCGGCCGGGGACAGAACCCAGCTTAGCCACCGCGCAGTTCCCTGCGCCAGCGTCTGCGTCTGCGGAGTTACCTCCAAAAAGCCAGAAAACAAACTACGAAACAAACAAAACCAAAGGCGAGAAGGGACCTTCGAATGATGACAGAGCCATGCGACCTGCGCCTGGGCCCGTCCACCGGGGTTCGCGCCTGGGAGACTTCTCCTGACTCGGGGCTCGAACCTCGGTCCCCCCACCCCCATCCCTGCCCAGAGCTCCAGTTCTGGGTCCAGCCTCGTGAGCCTCGGGGCGCGTGCAGGGGCGCCCCCTCCCCCCGCTGGGCCTGTGCGTCTTAGGGAGCCGTGGCCAGGACATAGCTCGTGGCCCCGCAGGGTCGCACGCATGGGCGGGACAGTGGTCGCCCTCGGCCTGGGGCCCGTGGGGTGCGCAGTGTGGCGGGTGCGCAGTGTGGCGGGTGCGCAGTGTGGGGTGCGCAGTGTGGCGGGTGCGCAGTGTGCCCGCGGCGCGCAGCCACCTCATGGCAGCGAAGGCCCGTCAGGGGCGTCAGGAGCCCCAGAGCCTGGCATGGCGCAGCGGGGACACGCGGTGGGGACGCGGGCTCGCGTCGGCTGGGGTGGCCTGTCACCGCGCGCTGTCGGGAGGGTCTCTGTCGTGTTCCTTCCCAGGCGTGTCCGGCGCCTGGTGGCCGGGCGCACTGCCAGACCCACCGTGGCTTCCCGCGCGTTCATCTGGTCCAAGGACCGCGGTGGCCCCACACTTCTTGGGGGGGGGCTCGCGTCGGCCCGGGCGGCCTGTCACCGCGCACTGTCGGGAGGGTCTCTGTCGTGTTCCTTCCCAGGCGTGTCTGGCGCCTGGCGGCCAGGCGCACCGCCAGACCCACCGCAGCTTGCCGCGCGGTCATCTGGTCCAAGGACCGCGGTGGCCCCACACTTCTTGGGGGCGGGGGTTTGACCCAGGGAGGGCCGCGCTACTGCGATAAGAATCCGCAGCAGGTGGCAGGCGCCCCGGCCCGCGGGGAGACCCGGGGAGTGCGTGGCTGTTTTCCAAAGGGACCGTGGCCTCTTCGTCACCGTTCATGCAAGAAGCACACGGAGCTTCTGCGGCTTAAAGACGCAGCTGACTTGCAGAGGCGCGTAGAGCTGAGCTGTTTGCAGAGAGAAGGAGCTGGCAGGACCCCGGGTGGGGGCTGTGGCTGGGCGCCTCCCACGCATGCTTAGGCAGGTTCTGGCTGCAGCAGGAGTCACCCCAGCAGACGTGGAATGGGGCTCAGCCTGCCCGTCCCCCCCAGTCTCAGTTCCCTGGGCAGGTGAACGGCCTGGGTCAATGTCTGGGAAATAACGGACACCACGTGGTAGGTGTTTCGGGGGTATGAGTCGGCCCCCCCAAAGCTTACTTTGCATTTAGCTTTGATGCTCACTCATCGTGCGACGCAGGTGCTGCTGTCTGGGCCGCCCTAGCGAGACCCCACGACAGGTGGCAGGTGCGTGTTCTCACGGTCGCCGGGGCTGGAGTCCATGGCACAGCGGACTCTGTCTGAGTCTGAGAACTGCCTCCGGTTCATGACCGACATCTCCTCCTGTGTCCTCACACGGAGGGAGGGACAAGGGGGCTCTGGGATGTCTCGTCCTTACATAAGGGACGAAGTTCATCAAGAGGGCTTTGTCCCCGTGAGCCCCCAAAGCTGCTGCTGCTAATCCCGTTAGGTTATTAGGGGGTTGGGTTTCGGCAGATGAGTTAACGTGCCCGGCATCCCCTTCCCCCCCTCCCCCGCCCCAGGACGTCTGCACAACTATAAAACAGGTGGCACGTTCATGTGTCTGCTGAGAGCTTTGGCCCCTTCGACCCCATCCAAAGGGACTTGTCACGGCTCGGAGGGAACGGCCGGTCCAGGCGCTGATGCTGCTCGTGCGTAATTCCCGTGCTGTGTGACCTAGCGTGGTCCTTGGAAGTCATGTCGGTCACAGAGCTTGGCAATGGCGACAAGATGTCAAAGGTAACAAGGTGTGGAGAGGGTGTGTGGCTCCTGGAGAGTGTGTCGGGGGCTGCGAGCGAGGCCATGCCTGGAGTGAGAATTCCGGGACCTCCCATCGCTGACGCGCGCGCACCTGTCCGGGGGCTGGTCCTCGCGGGCGGGCAGACCCCAGACCTGCTCCGAGCCTCCTTTTCTTCCTCCTCCTCAGCAAAACGTGTCCGCATCTTGTCTTTCTCCGTGTTTCGGTCCCTTCTCTTGTGCCCGGCCACACTGGGTGGCCCCAGTGGCTGTCCTCTTTAGACGAGGCACTTCCTTTTGAACAGATGCGGCACTGCCAGTGCCCAGGCCCGCGCGTGGGATCGTGGCATTGCTTGTGCCTCTCCCGGACACCGCTCAGCGCGTTGCTTACTTAATGCACGCCCTTCAACGTCTTATTATGATCTCCGACCCGAGGTGTCGGACACGTGTCAAGGATGAGGGTTCCGTGGGTTTATGCGGGGATGGGGGGTTCTGGGAGGCGTGACGAGGGAGGATGAGTGAGGTGCAGAGGACAGTTGACAGAAGGCGCTCAGATCCTGGAGAGAAGGTGCTCACACTGGGCGTGGTCCTCCTGGCACCGCGCAGACGTGACCCCGTCATCCTCACCACAGCCTCACAAAGCGGATGTGAGCAATCTGGGGCTCGGGGAACCTAAGCGCCTTCCCCGAGGGCACGCAGTAGGAGAGTGGTGCTCATTAGACCCGGTGCCACGCCACACACAGCCCACGTTCCTGCTGGCAGCCTCGGTGGCCGCCCCCGGGGGACGCAGGATGCGATTTCTGACAGCATCCAACCATCAACTTGATTTAAAATCTGTCCCCAGTCTGCACATTTCGTGGTGAATTGGATATCAAATACACGCATTATCAAATTTCATGTTCTGAATGTTTAATTCTTCTCTGAGTGTCATGTAATTAGCCATTTGTTACATTCATTGTTTTCATTAGTGGCTCCAAATGGGCGCATGGCGTTGATACGTAATAAGCAGAAATCCCTGTAGGAGGAAAAGTCGGGAAGAACATGCGGAGCTGGTGGTCCCCGAGCTAAACCTTAGGCTCCTGGTCGCTCCTCTTGGGTCCCCAGATGGACACCTGTAGAATGTGCTGGCAGGGGGTGGGGTCCCCCTCCCCCGTGGGCCAACGGGACTCCCCACCACAGCAGAATCGCCACCTCTGCCCCAGCGCCTCTGGCCGTGCTGCGGTTACCGCCTGAGCACCTGCAGGGGCCAAGGCACTTTGTGCTCGTCTCCCGTTTTCACGTAATCCGTGCGATCCAGCTGCGACGTGACTGGGTCGTCGAGCTAGCTGGTGGCGTCAGCCACGCGGGCAGTCAGGGCCCCTGTTCAAGCCCGGGTCTGTGTGACGCCAAAGCTGGGCGCAGCCAGCCTGGTTGTTTACTGGTCAGCGGGATCTGCCTGGGACCTGGTCCTGAACGACCCCGCCTGGAGATTCGGGCCGAGGCTGGGGTGGCTCCTGCCTCCATCTCATGTGACCTGTCAGTGCAGGTATGGGGGACTTTTGGGAACGTTCCGACGTGTAAGATGTTTGTTGCTAAGACTGCCGGGTGTGCAGGATGTGCCCTGGGCCACGGGACCGGGGAGGGGGAGGAGCGAAGTGTCACGTCTGGGTCAGGCTCCCGAGACGCCGTCTGAAACCCAGTCTGGAGAGGGAAGGGAGCCTCTGGGTCCAGGGCAACCCCGCCGTATCTGGCTTCCGAGGCCCCGTCGTTGAGAACTGAGTGCGAGTCTCAGACGTCTGCCCCTCCCCCGCTCACAGCCTTGCCTCCCCCGTCTGGGTGGGGACCCTCAAGTTCCCCTCGGCGGGCCTCTGCCTCTGTTTATGAGCCCGTGCGAAAGCCGCAGACCCCAAGGCCATTCTTATCTCCTGACCCGTCTGCCCCTTTTGGGACCCAGCACCCCGGGCTGGCTTCATGGACATCCTCACCGTGGGGTCCTATTTGACATCAGATAGTATTTGTCTCCCTCTGGCTCATTTCACTCAGCGTAATCCCCTCAACGTTCATCCATGTTGTCAGAATGTCAAGGTTTCCTTTTTCCTGGCCGAGTAATATTCTGCCGCATATGGGCACCAGCTCCTCTTTATTCATTCGCCTGTGGACGGTGCCTCGGCCGCGTCCGCATCGTGGCTGCTGTAAACAGCGCTGCGGTGAACGTAGCTGTGCATGTGTCTTTTCAATTTAGTGTTTTCGTTGTTTTGGGTAATACCCAGAAGTGGAGTTGCCGGGTTTAGGGTAGTTCCCTTTGCAAGGTTTTGCTTCATTCAGTATCTGCTCGAATATCGGTTTCGCTTCCTTCAGTATCTGCTCGAATATCACTGTCGCGATTTCCCGGCTCCTGACCGTCCCGTGTCTCCCCTCCCTCCGCTGTCTTGTCCTCTGTTGTGCTCCCGACGATCTTACGCGCCCTGCGTGCTATGAATTTATTTTTATTTTCCCCTCGCCAGACGGCGAGCCGTGCGTCGAGGCAGGCGTTTTCGCCTGTGTTCGTCACTTCTCTATCCCTGCAGTCCAGAGCGAGGCCTGGTCTGTCCATGCTCACTCAATAACTAATTGGGAAAAATAGCATGATGGCCACAGTACAAAATCGGTGCCAAACCCGCACGCTGAAATGTACGTGCGTATCGTAGGGAGGCCGCTTGGGGCCGAGTGGTCGCATTTAAAGTCTTTTAAACCCCAAATGAGCTCGATTCTTTGGTTTGCTGGGCTGCAACGACTGGAGGGAAGTTGGAAGGGAGAGGACGAGTGGACAGAGACGCACCGGTGCTGACCTCCTGACGGCCCAGCACCGAGTGTTCCAAACGCACGTGAGGCCCTGGGGTGGATGCCTTACCTGCCTGCTCCGCCCGCTCCGCCCGCTCGCACGCAAGGAGGAGGTGCTCGGCTCCAGGATGTAAACGCGACCTCCCACCGGGAGAGAGGGGGTGAGTGTGTCCCCCGGTTCTCTTTAAGAAGGCGATCGCGTGCGTAAAGCGTTTTGGAAATCTTTCTGCCCCACGTGGTTAAGTTTTCTTAGAGCTTTGGTTCTCAGAGAGGTCAGCCTGCAGTGCGGGCGTCCCTGGATGGGCAACACGCCTACGCTCCCCAAAGCCGGGGCGTCCCTTCCCGGGGGGCACGTGGTCCTTTACGGAGTTTTCCAGCTGGGTGGCGGAGGGCAGCGCCGCTCGCTGTTAGGAGTGGGGCGCGCCCTGTGTGGGGCTCGACCCAGAGGAGAGGAACCGCGGTGAGTTCATCCGGACTGACCTTCGAGCTGTGGCCCCAAGTCCCAAAGCCCCGGCAGATGCGTCTGCCCCCCACGCCCCCCAGGTGTTAGGGAAGCAGCACCGGCTCCTGAGCTGAAGACCGCGAGGCTCCGCCTTGACCTGAGAGGCACGAGGACGGGGAGCCCAAACCACGGCTCTGCCCGGTCCGTCCCCCACCGTCTCTGTCCCTCCGTGCGGTCTTCCGCGACCGGGCGGTTCGCTCCTTCTCGGAGGTTGCGCAATAATGTCACTCCTGCTTGTAAACACTGAAAGGCTCACGCGAGCGGGTGTGCACACTCCCGCGTCTGCGCCGCTGTCCACGATTCTCCACTGGTAACGAGGGTTGTGCCGAGGGTGGAGTGTTCTAGAAGTCACGCCAGATGCAGAGGATGAGACACGGAGGAGAAGATGCGGCAGGAAGAGGACTAACCCCAAAGGGAGCTCCCTTTACTAGGCTGGTTTTCGGGTCGGGCTGGGCTCCCAGTTCTACCCGCACATGCGTTGCAAACAAAGCTGAACTGAAGTCAACCCCGAATGGCGTCTGGCGCTCCCACCTGTGGAGGGGGATAAAGCGGGGTCGCTAAGCCGGAGAGCCGATCCTTTCCGCAGCAGGGGGGACCTGCGGGTTCATTTCTAGCCTCCCCTGGGTGCCTGGGCGATCGTGGGACTGTCACCGCGAGGCTGGCTTTCGCCGCCGGATTCCGGGTCCATTCCTGGTCCAGCGAGCCTGTCACAGGGCAGGCGATTCGTGTCCACAGATGCTGCTTGCGGCTCAGCACCCCACCCTGGGTCACGGCAGGTCACGGGTGGAGCAGGGGACGCTGCGTGGTCTCGTTCTCACGGGCTCCCGCTCGGCCTCCACGAGCGCCTCCTGGCCCCAGGCAGGATGCTGTTCTCTCCTTGTCCTGCAGGAAACGAAGAGTGTCCTGTTTCTCTCCTGCGGGTTATTAACGCATGTCCACTCAGACAGGTACAAGCAGGTAGCCTGCTATTTACTCGGTCCCCACAAAACGTTAGGTCAAAAAATCTGGGCAGAATAAAATTCGTTCACAAGCTACTACTTTTTGGGGTAACGTGTGGTGTGTCAATGGCACCCTGGACGTGGCTGGGATGGGGAGGAGGCGAAGGACTAGCTGGGGGAACACGCTGGGCCACTTCGGGGGGCTCTGGGACGCGAAGACCTGGACCTCGGAGTTTAATCCGTGGACTGAGGCTTGGCACACGTTTTCTGTAAAGGGCCTTAGAGTAAACATTTTAAGCTCTGTGGGCCGTATCCAGTCTCTGTTGACTTTTCTTCTTCTTTTTCTTTATTTTTTTTACAATCCTATAAAAACGTAGAGCCATTTTTAGCTCGAGGACCATATAAACACAGGCGGCCGGCCAGATCCGGCTTTCGGGCTGGTCGGCCCACCCTGCTGTTGCCATGTGCCGCCGAAGGGCTTTGTATACGAGAGGAAACGAGTCTGATTTTAAATCTAACATCCACCGCTGGGAAAGGGCCGATTCCAGACGTCGTAAGGGAAACGCATCGATATGTCCCGTGTGCTTTTCAGTTCAAGAGCTGGAAGCAAATTGCGAGACGCTCTTTCTGAATGCGAGGGCTGCGTTCGGGTCGGATGTTCTCATGCGTGCTGAGCGGCCTCCGAAGGCCTGGGAAGGAAGCTGCCATTCTTGACGCCGGTGGGACCCAGGGCCATGTATTGTGAAGATTTTGAAAACGTCTTGTCTGCATAACTGATGCGTTTATACTTATTTCTAAAATTTCCTTTACCGAAAGTTTAATTTGAAATTAAGACTGTCAGATAGTGCCATTCTCTTTCTGCCCTGGGACGCTCTTAAAATAGGGACGTGTTCTATTTTTTTCAACGGAAACATTTTGAGATAAATAACGATCGTGGTTATTTATTTCGGTTTTGTAGTGGGCCATCTGTACGAGACACAACTTCGGGACGACTAGCTACCAAGTGCCGTAGCTTCGTGCCTCTGTCACGCTGGAACAGACACCGAATGTTTCCTCACAGAATGAAACAGTATCGCACATTTAAGTTTTCTTTAAATGACCAAAGAGATTAGTTTAATTTATTAGCGAATGGCGTGTCGATTAGATGTGCATTTCAAAGCTTCTGAAATGCATCTAATAGAACAGTCTTCGGTGGAATCATTTTTACTCTGAAAAAGAGTCCGGTGTTTAAGCTGTATCATTTTGCCGCGGGCCACCTGAGACAGAATACAATCAATTTCACTCAAATGTGAGATCAGAATTTCAGGTCGAATGGTCACTATAGGGAGATAAAGTGAAGGATGGATTGAAAAATATGTATAAAGGCTTTGGCCAGTTATTCAGTCTCTTTAAGCCCTAGTTGCTTTATCTGTAATGTGGAGATGGATGGATGGATGAATGAATGAATGAATGAATGAGTGAGTAAACAAACAGTCACTCGGCACCAGATAAATCAATGTCTGGCTCCTCTGCTGGCATGATCCGTTTCTTTTTTGCAATAGTTTCGTGAAACAGAATACTGTTTACGCTTTATTGACGATAAGGCTGACTCTTGTTTTTCTTGCTTTGTGAAGTAGTAACTGGAGATGGATGGATGAATGAATGAATGAATGAATGAGTGAGTAAACAAACAGTCACTCGGCACCAGATAAATCAATGTCTGGCTCCTCTGCTGGCATGATCCGTTTCTTTTTTGCAATAGTTTCGTGAAACAGAATACTGTTTACGCTTTATTGACGATAAGGCTGACTCTTGTTTTTCTTGCTTTGTGAAGTAGTAACCTATAAAAGAAGGTAAAACAGGTGTTAAGATATCGAGAGATACCACGAAAAATGTCATTTCCATCTGCATGAAAAATATTTACTTCACACCTCATGAGAAAGAATTGTTAATTTCTCATAAAAGTTGAATTTCTTTTGGCCAAGCCAATTAAAATAATACTTTTTTTGGTAGACTCTTCTGGTTATAAGCTTTTTAAAACACCTCTTCTGAACTGAGCCAAAGCCAAGCCGATCTCGATTCCCAGAAGGTGTTTTTCTTGGTTTTGTAAAACCGTGTTATTTACGGAGTGAAAGGTTCCGGACGTTTTCAGCCACGACAGTAACAGAAGCCACCGTGCTTCCTTCTGCAACTCCGTTTCTTTTTGTCCCTTCCCTTCCGTCCACGTCCCTCAGATGATGTGCTGTGCTGCAGAGAATTTAGCCCCTTCCCCCTTGACCTCCGGGACTCTTGTGACAACAATGGTGACCCCTGAAGGAGGCCTACCTCTCGCTGGGACCCAGAACCCGCTGAGGGCCTGCTTCTGCTCTCCCCCGCGTCCGGCTCCGGCCACCCTGCCCCTCTGTCGCAGCCACTCTGGACATCCCTCGGTTTCCAGCCCGTGCCCCCCGCAGCCTCAGCTCCTGGCGAGCCCTGCTCGCCTTTCAGACTCCGACGTCCACTTGGCCTCGCCCGGGCAGGGACCCCGCCTTCCCGAGTCCGGCATCTGCCCACCGCGTCCGCGGGGTCGGCTGCGTTCTGTGCTTCCCCCTCCGAGGCTGTGGCT
>NW_006434835.1:1584790-1590557 GCF_000325575.1 Pteropus alecto
GTCGCGACACTTGCAAGCGCTCGGTGCCGCCGCCCGCGTCACGCAGGAGGAACCGAGCCACGGCAGTGGACCGACACCGGACGGAGGAGTTCGTCCCCGGAGTGGCGACCGTGTGACCCAGAGAGCGGGGACCCCGGGGGGCAGGCGGCAGGGCAGCGAGCTCGGCGCCCACGGCAGCGCTACCTGTGCTCCGGGCACCACGACGACCCGGACGGAGAGGCCCCCAGGCGACACCTGGCCCAGTCGTCTGGGAAACGATGCTTGCTGCTCTGTCGGGGGAGAGGGGGTTTTCGGGCAGGGGTCCGAGGCCTCAGTGCAGAGAGGTGACGGGCTGCGCGGCGTGCTGAGCCGTGGAGACCCCTCTCCCAGCCGTCGGGTGGCCCCGGGTCCCTGCCCAGGAGGAGTCGGGTGTCACTCCGGACCGCGAGCGCTTGGTCTCGCCCGTGTCCTTTCTCTCCATGAAGGGGCGCTTATCTCGAAGAGTTAATACTAGGTCGCCCCGAGAGTCGCTGCCTCTCAGCTGTGTGTCAGGCTTCGCACTGAGCCTCTCGTGGTCTGAGCTCCCCAGGTTCCAGCTGTGGGGGGTCGCAGCGCGCTTCTCTGCGGTCGCCCTTCAGACCCCTTGACTCAGCACCCCATTCCCGTCTCGCCCTCCCTCCCGCCGTCTCTCCCTCCCCCGTCTCGCCCCCAGCTACCCCCGCGTGGGTCAGCGGACTCGGACGCCGTGTTTCTGCTCCTGCTGCGCTGACGGCCCCAAAGCCCCCTCCGGGTCCTCTCGGCCGGACCTCCCGCCGCCCTCGCCCACTTTGCTTTCCGGGGGTCTCCCACGGCCTCCGTCACCGACCTCCCCAAGTGCGCAGCATCTACCGTTCCCCATGCCGGCCGGGGCTCAGTGGCTGGTGGCTTTGCCCTTTTCAAATAATGAAGTCATGTTCTGCTCTCTTCAGCCCCCCGTGAATCTACTGAACTTTTCAAAATGTCAGAGAGAGAGAGAGTGAGCGAGCGAGAGAGAGAGAGAGAGACAGAGAGAGAGAGAGAGACAGAGAGCGCGCGCGCAAGCCGGAGCCAGGCAGAGCCAGTCACTGGTGAGCTTTCTCCGTCTCTAAATTCTGATGCGTGTTATCAGGATCTAGAAGTTTATCTTCCTTTGCACGTTTATTGTTTTAAAAAATTCTATTATGTCCACATTGTCTAATGGGACTTCTGCCCTTTTCCTGGTCTACTTTCTTTTCCAAAGGTGGATGAAGCCTTTCGATTTAACAGAGGTCAGTGACCGCGGGCCGAGCGGGGCCGGGCCCTCTTCCCACGGGGCCGACAGCGTTCGGCGTGTCCCGAGGCTGCCTCTCTGATCTTGTGCATAAAATAATTTCAGCACGTAACGATTTCACTGTGTCTTGACTACATTTTACAAAGTGGGTTATTTGGAGGCTGAGTTCATTATAAACTTAGTGCTAGCCGCTTCGGTTTTCCTTTGAGACCACGGGACGTGTTGTCCATTACATCTCACATGATGGTTGTTGACACGGTTTGATTTAGGGCTCTCGCAGTGCTGCTCATTTTATTCGGGAGAGAAGGTCTCACCTGATTTTCATTCCCCTGCTAGTTTTTTTCTTGCCCTCTTTTGGGCTAACAAACATGTTTCGCATTTCCTTTTAAATTCATTTAAATTTATTTCCTTTTAGTTTTTACTTTTTGCAGTATTTTAGTGTTTGCTTTATGGATTACGATCTAAAGCTCTACCACTATCTATTTAGAATTTTAAGTTACTTTATTTAAACATAGAAAATTTGCTCGTTTAAGTTTATATCTACGTATTTTGTTATTTTAAGTCTACCGAAAATTCGTTTTCCAAATTTTCTTTTTCTTCGTCGTGAGAATGAGGAATACAGCGTCCCCTTGTAGAGCGACCGCGTATCTGCGATCTCTCTCCTTCTCCTGGTTCCGAAGATCCTTTCTCCGCGTAGACGGTCGCCGCAGCTGTGAGGAAAGCAGCTTGGTTCCGCTCTGTCCACGCGTTACTTCTTTTTCTCGCCTTATTTCACTGTCCGGGTCTCGCCAACGTGAGTTTTGTGTCCGCGTCACACTAACACTAGGGGTACGAACATCGTCGACCGCAACACACTGTCGCAGTTTTTGTCGTAAACGGTAACGTGTCCCCTGCGTAAGTCGTGAAAACAGAAAGCCCACTTAGCGTCCTTCACATTCGCCGAACCCGGCGGAAGCCGGCGCTTCGTTCCTCCGGTGGGTCCACGTGGCCGTCCCTCTGGCGTCCCCGCCGTGGGCACACACAGCTTCCCCTGGCATTTTTAATAGTTCAGGTCTCTTGGTGAAAATCTGTTTGTTTTAAATCTGACATGTCTTTTTCAAATCCTCGTTTTTCAAGGCTATTTCCCTGGGTCTAGATTTCCGGGTGGATTTTTTGCTTTTAGTCAGCGCTTAAAAAAATAGGGTTTTATTATCTTCTGGCTTCTGTCATTTCCGACGAGGAGTCGGCTGTGATTCCTGGTATTTTTTACCCTCTGTGTGTGGGGTGCACGGGAGATTTTTCTCTCTAATCTTGGATTTTCACACGTTTATGGTTTAGCAAGATTTATGACGAGCTTAATTTTGTTTCCTTATTTATTTGCTCAGCTTTTACTGAGTTGCTTGGAGCTATTAGGTAACATTCATCATTATAGATCAACTCTTCAGCCCTTGTTTCTTTAAATATATTTTCTCTGCCCGCCCACTCCCAGTTCGTCTCGGCAGTGAGCCGCTCCCGGTCAGCGTTGCTGTGCGGTTTCACATTCACACGTGTGACGGCGGCTGTAAGGGTCTCACCTCCTCATCTCAGCGTTCGGGACTTAGAGTCAGTTTCTCCTGACTTTCTTTTTGTCTTGATTTTGGGTCACGTTTTTCTGTTTCTTTACGCGCCTCGTGATTTTTTAAATTGCAGTCTGAATATTAAGAATGACACATGGTGGAGACTGTATTTTCGTTTCGTTGCGGCATGTTGAATTCATTTTAGGAGGCGGTGAACTGGTCTGAGCTCAACTCAACCGCCATCTCCCCTAAAGTGACCAGCAGCTGAAATTCACACATGGTTCTTTCCGCTTTAAGCTGCTGCATTTTTGTGGGGGCCCCTGGGGCCCCGCACATGTGTGCTTAGCCGTCCCCCAGTGATTTGGGCAGAATTTATGTGCAGATCTGGGTGTTTGCCTCTCAGCGGCTCCCTGTTCCAGGATCTCGCCCTAACTTTCCAGATGCTCTGCCCTGAGCCACAGGTCGATTAGAAAACTCTGCAGATTCATAAATCTCATCGTTGCTTTCCTGTGTTTCAAATATAGTCTCCTCCAGTCGCTGCCTGCTTTTGAAATGCGTTAGCTAGGTTTCGTAGCTGTTTTCCGGGGGATGCTCTGACCAACCCACTCTCCACCACGACTGGCCGCGGGGCCCCCTGAGATTCTTTGAGGATTAAGTGCTTCCTGTTACCTCGTTCATGTTACACTCTTATAAAGGTGCAGTTATCATCAGCATCGTCATCATCGCCATCAGTTACTGTTTCGTTAAGCTCAGGGAGGACCGTATGATGCTCCTGTATTTGCTGTATAAATGAGCCATAGCGATTAGAGCATCAGTCGCCTTACCCATGGTGGGCAGCAGACGAAGGCCCTCCAAAGATGTCCATGTACAAACCTCCAGCCCCTGTGACATTACGCCTTCCGTGGTAAAGGGACGTTAAAGTTTCGGAACCGGGGACCTCCGTGATAACTCAGCTCGACACTCTCTTTTGAAGGGCAGGGCAGGTGAATGAAAGAGCGATGTTGGCCCCTCCCCCTTTCCACCCTGCGCAGGTGCAGTTCTTGCTCGGGGCCATTCTGCAATGCCTGGAGACTCCTGGCTGTCGCAACTAAAGAGATGCTACGGGTATCTAGTGAGCAGAGGGCAGGGGTGCTACTAAACGTCTTGCAACACATAGGACCGTCCCCACAACCAAGAATGATCTGGCCAAAAATGTCACCAGCGCTGAGGCTGACAAACCCTATGAAGGGACGCACAGCCACTGAGTGGCAGAGATGGGATTCAAATCCTCGGTGTCACCACGGCACAATGCGTCTCTCCAGAAAGGTTGCCGGCCACCGAGCGAGACGCTTGGGCTCACTGTTACCTGAGCAGTCGGGGAGCGTGAGAGCCGCGGAATGGATCATGTGAACACTCGCCTTTGCAGAGCTGTGAGCTGCGGGAGGACAGGGACAAAGCCGGCTCCCTCGGGTTTTCAGTGTCTGACACCCAGCGCCCTGCGGCCGGTTCTCAGGCGGCGTCTGTTAAGTCGACACACAAATCTTCAAGCGGCTTTTCCGTTCCCCTGATGTTGATAGTAGCTGTGGCCACTTGCTGAACGGCGTGCGGGAAATGCATGTCAAGCCCGCATCTTTTCCGTGGCCCACAAAATGTGCAGCCCCTGCGGTGGCCGGTGGCCTGCAAACCAGGTTACGGCCGTCGATGTCTCGGAGCTGGGCAGGCCCCGTTTCCCCTTCGCTCGGGGTGCACTTCCTCTCACGCTGCACGTTTATGGCTGCCCCCCTCCCATTTCTTCTGAGTCTTGTCATTCCCAAAAGCTGCTTTTAAAGGACACTCGCCACTCGAGTGGTCATCTGTCTGCGCCCTGGGTCTCTGTGGTGACGTCCCCTGCAGCTCCGCAGCGGGGGCCGAGCCGCCATTACTTGTCATGTCCCCTTGGTAAGGAGCCTCCTGTGCAGAGGTGTTTCCTTAATTGGCATTTTTGTGTTGGAGGCTGGAAGCCGGTCCCCGACCTGTCCCTTGTTCACCATCGTCGCTGCCTGACCCGCGCCCGCCCATCACCTCCGTGTCCGTCAAGAAAACTGACTCCTCAGTAGCTGGATTCCATCCCTCACTCAGTGAGTTTTCAGTAACATTGGGAAAAGCTATGGTAGAAATACTAAATTTAAAAAGAGACAAATCTTAACATATCATCTGAAAAATCCCTGTACGTAGGGAAAAATATCCGGAAAAATACGCCGACGTATTTATTAGTGCTTTGCTTTTGTGCAATGAGATCGAGAGTGTGTTTCGTCTGCTTTATATTTTTGTATTTAAAAATAATCGGTGATAGCGAGAAAATATTACCTTCGAAACTGGGCATGGGGCAATCCCTTTACAAAAGGTGTTAAGAATATATTTTAGGCCTTCCTTCTCCAGATCGTTTAATGGCACTGTGGTCATTGGAAGATCTGGGCCATCAGTATTTTATGACGACTGTCTAATGCCAACTCGAGTAGTAACAGAGTATAAATGAGAGTACTGCCCGCCTCTGTCCAGGGCACCTGTCCACGCTCACCGCGATTCAATTCTAACAATGTCTTAAGCGCACAGACTGGCGCACACGCGCTCAGCAAATACTTATTAAGTAAATGAATAACTAACTGTGTTAAACACGAGGTTAGTCGTCGAGCTAAAGTTCGCTCTCTGTAGTGTCATCTGATATTGAAAGGTGCCCATGCGCGTCCCCTGATCCAGCAGAGTGCGTGGGGTCAGGTCCCAGGCGTCCGGCTTCTGGGACAGTTGACAGCGTGGCCCCCGCGTGGCTCAGGGTCTGTGCGGTGACTCGTCCACACTGGAGGTTTCCCTACGCCTTCCCCAGCCCCGGGATTCTAAGCAGTACGGATGCCGATGACGGGGCTTTGCATCCGGTGAACGCAGCTGTGCGGGGAGCTAGTACGTGCGACACGGGTCGCCTCGGTCCCGGCGCGGCCGGGAGGACGAGGAC
>NW_006434835.1:1590722-1600353 GCF_000325575.1 Pteropus alecto
ACCACTCCACACCCCGCGCCCTGGTCCCCCCCGCCCGCTTCCCTCCTGGGAGACCAGGTCCCCTTTCTCTGGGGTGCCCCGCTTATTCTGTGATTCCGCTTCCGCCAGTGTGACTGTTTGACTGCCGCCTGTCTCCGCTCTGGTCCACGTGTTCCTCTTTTTATTTATTTTTTTTGGATGTGTGAAGCACATGGTAACCAGAAACCAAAAATTTATATGAGATACACGAAAACGGAGGAATCCGAACACAACACTGCAGAGTCATCAACGCACAAGAAAGGAACAGAGAAAAACTTCGAAAACAGTAAGAAAACAATAAAACGTCAGTAACGCGTATCTATCAACAATTATATTAAATGTAAATGGACTAAATGCTCCTATCAAAAGACATTGGATGGTTGGGTGGGTGGTGGGTGGGTGAAAACACAAGCAGGGTACACATGCTGGTTCCTCCTCTTCTGACACACTGACCCTTTGCGGGGTTAGAAAATTTGCTTCTTTCTTTCTTGTGACAGCTCTTGTCTTAAATTCTATTTTGTCTGATATAAATATATCTTTCATGGTTAATGTTTACATGTCATTTTTTTTTTAACTTTTAGTCTCTTAGTGTCTTTGAATCTAAAATTTGTCTCTTGCGGGTAACGTATAGTTGCATCCTGTTTTTTGAACCAGTCTGTCAATCCCTCCCCCGTGGCTGGAGTGTTTACTGCACTCACATCTTATGTAACTGGGGTAGCCATGTTTACACCTGCCATTTGCTATGGTTTCCTACATGTCTCATACACACACAGCCTCTGATACCCACTTACTGGTGTCTCACTTTGTGTTATGAACATTTTTTAAAATATACCATTTTAATTCATTTTTCCGCTATATTTTGAAAAATTTTTTTCTAATGATTGCTCTAGGGATTACAATATACATCATGTACTAGAACAACTTACTTCACATTAATGTCACCTTAAATAGAGAACTTTCGCTCCAATGTAGCTGTTTCCTGTTCCCTCCTGTATTACTGTCACATCTATCACGTGTGCATGTTATATGTCTAATAGTATACCTTTATAATTAGAGATCTCACGTCTTTTAAAAGAGTTACGAGAAAATCTGTAGAGTCTTTTATATGAAAACTCCTGTTTATCGTTTCCAATTCTCTTCATTTTTTCCTGTGGATTCAAGTTACCGTCTTCCGTCACTTGTTTTTGGTCCACGAGGCAGCTTTTACTGTTTCTTAGGAGGCGTGTCCGCTATCCACACAGCCTCAGTCTTTTGTCTGGGAATGTCTTTGTTTTACTTTCATATTTGAAGGAAAGTTTTACTGACTATAGAATTCTTGGTTAACACTTTTCTGAAAGCACTTTGGAAATGTCACTTTGTTGCATTCTGGCCTCTATCGTTTCAGTTGAAAAAAAAAAATCAGCCGTTAATTTTATTAGTACTTCTGTGTTTGTGATGAGCCATTTTTCTTTAAGCTTTTGAGATTTTCTTTTGTTTTATCCATGGCTTGGCTACGATGTGTCTACATGTGATGGGTCGCTTTGTGTTTTCTACACAGGATTCAATGAACCTCTTAAAAATGCATATTGGCGTTTTTTTTTTTTTTTTAAACTAAATTCAGGAAGATTCCAGCCATTATTTTTCTTCGCCTTTCTCTCACTCTTTACTCCCATAATTCCTGTTACGTGTGCTAGTTTGCTTGATGTTTTCTTACAGACACCTTTTTCCGATTAATTTTTCTCCACTTTTTAACCATTTACGCTGTTGTTCGGATCGTATTGTTTCTATTAATCTGTCTTCTCTCACATCCGGTTACTGACCCCGCCCACTCAAGTTTTCATTTCAGTCACTGTACTTTACAACTTCAGAATTTCTGTTGGTTATTTTCTATATTTCCAATACCTTTATGGAGCGTCTCTATTTGTGGAGTCATTTTCATCATTTTAAAAAAAATTTAGTTCTTTAAACATAGTTTCCATAATTCTTTGAATACCTATGGCTGCTTTGCAATTTTTGCCAGCTAAATTCCGCTGTCTGCTTCTTCCCCCTGAGTGTGGGTCATGCTGCCTTGATTTTGCAAGCCTCATAATTTCTTATTGAAAATGGGATATTTTGCAACTCTGAACTTTTCTTCTGAGCATTATTGTATTTTGCTATTTTTTGCTTTGTTTTGTTTATAGTAACTTTCCTGGACTCAATCTCCTGTTTCTGTCATATATATATATATACACTTACATAGTAATGCTTACTATAAATTGAATGCTTTACATATTTCCCCAGCACTTCAGTATGTGTGTGTATGTGTATATATATGTATATATATGTATATATGTATATGTATATGTATATATGTATGTGTATGTATGTATGTATTTGGTTGTCTTGCTAGGTGGTCACTCCTGAGTCTGCACAGTTTATTTTTCAGCTGGTGATTGTTTCATGGTTGTGCTCAAACTCTTTGTGCCAATAAAGTTTCTTCCCTCTGCTGACGGATCTGCGTGTAGGCTGGGAGCACGTTCAAGCTCAGGCGATTTCAGAGTGTGCCTGGGCGTCGTCTTTCCGCCATGTCCTTCCTGCTCTGTCCTGGGAGCGTGATTGCAGTCGCCGAGAAGGCAGGAGGGGTGAGAGCAGCCCTAGGAAGAAACACCACGGCCTCCCATCGCCATTATCCAAAGCTCAACAGTTTTTCTTGAGTGAACACATCTCCATTCGTTGTTTGCTTTTGGTTAGCATCCAGTGGCCTTAACTTGGTTGTTTTGATATTTTTGTCCAGTGTAATATCTGTTTTATCGGAAAGATTTTCTGATCTCCTCACTCTGACCCAACCTCCATCCCAATTTTTATCTATTTTTATAAAATTCATTAGTGTGTATATTGTACGTAGGAAAAAGTCAGCATAGAAAAGTGAGCATGGAGAGGAGCGTGCCGTAGAATGCTGGAGCACATTTTCTCTGCTATCTCTTACTTTTCTCTCCGACGTCACACTATGTCATTTTTCTTTTTACGGAAGGGACATGCCTAATGTAAATGTCTTTCCTCACGAGTGCTAGACGATGTCTAAGCCTGAGCATTCTAAGGCACAGGCTTTTCTCGTTTTTGCTCCTTTCCACTCCCAGCCAACGACAGGTGTTCAGGTTGGTGAAGCCCGGGCGCGGGGCCGGGGGGAGTGTATTGGTGTGTGAGACCGCACACACACGCACACGAAATGAATGACGTCTCGCAAATGAAGCGCGCTCGTTAAATAGTCATCTCCACAACATTCATTTTCTACGGTCGTCTAATTTTCTAATGAAATGGGGATCATTGCAATTAACCTTATCAGTCGTTCAGGATGTCAGAATCCATCCTGGGGACCCAATTTCCTGGTTCGGCAGGGAGCGTTTGTACATGGCCAACGCCACAGTGGCCCTGGACAAAGGACAGTGATAACGAACTCACTGGTGGTTGTAATAGCTTCACTTAGAGCAAGGAGAGGCAGCTGGACTGAGCACGCAGCAGCTCAGCTAAGTCTTGGCCAGTGGACCTGTGTCTTTCGACAGTTACGATGTTGAGATCTCATAGAGGTACCTTAGAGGCAAAGGGAACTTTGTGCATCTGCCGAGGTTTTTAACGTTTGGATTGTGCAGGCATTTGCTCCTGGGAGAAGCCGTAGGCCTGAATGCAGGCTCTAAGCAAACACTGGTTCGTTCTTTCTGTCTTCTCTGTCTGCCTGCCTTCCTTCCCTCTCTCCCTCCCTCCCTCCCTCCCTCCTTCCTTCCTTCCTTCCTTCCTTCCTTCCTTCTTTCTTTCTTCCTTCCTTCCTTCTTCCTTTCTTTTCATTAGAAACATCTTAGCTCTTGAGGCTCTCAACTGTATCTTGTCTTTGTTAAGTTACTTATTCTCACCATTGGATGACATTTTTATTCCCTTGCAGAAAAGAAATTGAGAATAAAAAAGCAGTTCTTTCTCCTATGCAGATCTTTACAGCAAAGTGCATTAAAAATCAAAGGGAGGAAAAGAACCGTGGCGAATGGAAAGCTAAGGATTCTGTCTGATCCACAAGAATTGAAGCGAGCGTTTGCCAATTACCAACAGTCAAATGTTAGTTTCAGGTGTATAAAATAGTGGGCAACGGAAAAAAAGAACATTTCATTTCAAGCGGCTCTTTATTCTGTTCTTTATGTTTTCTCCCACATTTAAACTGCCTTTTCTTTCTTCTTTTTTTTTTTTTAACTCGTGGGGAAACCGTTTATTTTAGCATGTTTAATAAAGAAGAAAAGAGCCTGAGGCGGATGCATTCGGGAAGGTTGGGTTAATTCAGCGGGGCGGAGAAATCACAGCTGCTGGGGAGGGAGGTCTCAGTGGATAAAGCGCTCATGCATCGGCAAAAGCATTTGTATAAAGTCAGAGCTGGAAGCAGCTACAGAAAGCACGGGCTAGGAGCTGCATTTGGGGTGCGCATAGACTGAACCAGGTAACCTTGGATTTCTGTGGCACCGCAGCACTGCGGCTCAAGGTGCTTTGTGGGACTGTATCTTGCTAATCTTCGCAGCTCTCGGGAGGTGGGCAGTCGGTAAATATCCTCTCTCCTTTAGACAGGGGGTGGACCACAAGCCGGGAGAGATTAAGAGATTTGCTTAGGTCGCACAGCAAGTTAATTAGGGACTTTGAAAGCTTTCCAGGTCGGCTTTCTCTCCTTCAGACTCGTCCCTTCTCTGCTCCGGGGCGTCCCAGCTCCTGACTGCGTTCCCACCACTTGCACTAATCAGTAACTTTGGGACGCTTTTCTTCACAGGAGGCTTAGAGACTGAGTCGGCCTGGGAGCCAGTTAGGGTTTTGTGACTCTGAAGCCGCTTCGCCTCTGAGCAGGTGTATAGAAAGTTGTTCGGAAGACCGAGGAGAGAACCTCGGTTTGCGTGGCTTTTCAGAGATGGCTGGGGAGCCAGCGCTTCCCGCCAAACGAGGGGAGTTGTGGGTCAGGGACCAGCAGCCGCTGTGTTTGCTGCAGACAGGGCTCCAGAGTCGTCGATGATTTCTGGGTGTCCTGGGGACCGACAGAAAACTCATTCGCCCCCCTGCGCCCAGCATACTTCTAGGTGTGGTGGGGGGCGCGGGCCCCCTGGACGGTGAGCTGTGAGCGAAGCCGGGATGCAGGCACGCGACCTAACGCCCCCTCCTCGCTCTTCCCTGCGGGCAGGCCAGCTCGGCTGCCCCGGTCCCCAGGCTGGGAGCCACAGACTGATCGCGAGCTCTTCCTCCTGTCTCCTCCGGGCGAGCAGCCACGACGGCCCGCGGAGCCCGCGTCTGCGGAGTTTCCACGGCGTCTGGCCCGCTCTCCCCCGCTGCAGAACCACGACAGGCCGGGCCTGTGGCCGGCTCCGAGAACCAGCCCTCCCGGCCGACCCGCCAGCCCGGACCGGCCGCGCCAGGAAGCAGACGGTGGCTGTGCCCGCTCCGCCCAGAGACCACGCCACTGACCACTCGGAGAGGCGTCCAAACCTTGAACTCGCCCCCACCTGCTTTTCTGTTTCCATTCTCTAATTATAGGACATTTGGTCCCCAAACGTCGCTGTCATCACAAGCACCCTTGGAATAGCAATGTGGTTTTTTTTTTCAAAAGCTATTAATTTGTACAAATCACTATTTTTAGCTTTACTATGTATAACCTTATTTAATCGTTATGACAGGCACCACCTGATCTTTACTCCTTGATCTGTGTGGTAACTGCCATTTTTTATCTTGCCTCGTTCAAGCTATCCTAGCACTTTTTTTTGTAACCTAAAAAGACAGTGATAGTCTCTGTTATAATTGAAAAAAAAATATTATTCTCTTATTCCCTGATTGTGAGCTGTGAGCACCCCCGTCACTAAAAAAGAGCATGTCGAAGACTGGAAGACGACACCAGTGTGGCCGTGACTGCTGAAGCGGGCACCAGACACCGGCCCTTGGCCACGTTTTCAGTGTTTCGATTTTGTTTTTTATGAATAGCTCAGCGAAAAGCTTTGCTAAGGTCAGAGATTATGTTTACTGATATTTATGTCTTAATCTAACTACTTTTACACTGAAGGAGATTAAATTGGGACAAAAAGTCTTATACGACTCGATTTCGTTAAATTGGGAGAGAGTTTCTGATATTTTTTCAGAAGCAGAATTCAATTTTATAATTTTGTGTTTTCGATAGCCACCCTTTTTCTTATTCAAACGGACAGCCTTCACGTCGAATGGAATGTTTTGTAGTGTGGCTGTCGCGTCTTGTCGTGATGCGGATGCTCGGCAAGGTTGTAAATACACTGACAAACACTGAAGCGGTATGCGAAAGAGTCGAAAACACAGTTTTGCAACCTTTTCCTTTGGTAAACGTCTAAAACGAGTTTCCTGCGGCTGGATGCTTCTGGGCTCCCGCCCCCTGTACGTGCTGGGCCTTCCCCGTCGCGGGCGTCACTGCGTTAGCATCTGCCTGTGCGCACGTGACCCTCATCTCTCCATGACTCGGAGTCACTCTGTTCCTCTCGCTGCCCCGTCCCCAGCGCACCTGCCCTGCCACGGCGCTAGGTCTGGAAGGCGTCCTTCAGCCCCGTGCTGTTGGATTCCAGCCGTGTTTGAGGGGCTGACCTGCTCCCTCATTCTTGAAACCCTCTCTTCGCAGGGTCTTCGCCACGATTTCCTGATTCTCCCGCTTTTCTGGCTGTCCGTCTCAGGTTCCTCTCGCGGGCTGTCTGACTTGGCAAAGCCATTCCCTGCGCAAACGCGCTCGGTCTGTATTCCGTATGTCGCTGACTTCTAATTTATGTCCTCCGGGAATTCTTCTTTGAGCTCAGAGATGGTGCTGACCCTTTGACCTCCATCTGGAGTTGTCAGAGGCATCTCAAAGTGAAAGCGTGCAAACACACACTCGCTGCTTCCCACCCAGAGAGCAGAACACGATCTCCTCTGTGTTCTCGGCCGTGTTTACCTGATGCCTTCGGCGAGGGAAAACTTTTGCTGCCCCGCCGTTCTCATGGTCGGCAGGACTACCTGGCTTCCGTTTCCCTTCTAGACCCTTCCACCCGCCTTTTCTCTGTGCCAGGGAGCGTGGTCCATCTACTCTGCATCACTCTGTGCTCTTGACGACGGCCTCCCGTTAGGTCCAGGTAATAGGAAGTAGGATGGTTTACTTTAACGTTTGAAATTCTTTATACATTAATTCAACCCCGTGTGGATGGTGAAAATTATCTCAAGATGGAGTCCTCTCTCGCCATTTTATGATTTCTTAACTATGCGAGGAACAGAATAATCCTTTAAAACATCAGATCAGGTCCCTTCTCTGCTGGGACCCTGCATTGGCTTCACATCTCATTCTGGATTCAACTCAAAGTCCTTCTCGTGGCCGGCGAGGGCCTGTGTGACGCTACCCCAGTTCCCAGCTGGGCCTCATCACCCACCATCCTCCTCGCCCGTCGGCCCTGGCCACGCTGGTCCCCATGCTCCCCAAACATGCCAAGTGCAGGTGACCCCAGGCCCTTCCCTCTCCTCTAGCCCCCTTTCCTAAGGAATCTGCAGGCACACGTTCGTGCCGTCACACCTGAGGGGACTTCCCCAGACGGGAAGGGGGGGAAGCACAAGGCAGATGCAAGAGTCTGGCTTTTCCACGGGACGTTCCCAGCGTCCCACTCGATGGCTCTGTGTACACCTTACTGTCCTGCCGTGGGTGTGACAGCGGCGTGACCTGTTACCTTCTAGCTGGGAGCTTACACCCCGGGTGCGGTCGAGATGATTTTGGACACGGGGAAGGGGGTGGGCGGGCAGCCAGTGTTGTCCACTTGGGTTGCTTCAGGGGTCAGTGAATCCCCGTATGTTGCTTGCAAAATACTTTCAATACGCGCATAGATGTTCGTTTTTCCTGGCTGACATCCATGTTTTCTGTGAGAGTCTTGGGGTGGCCCGTGGTCCCAAACGTGTTGCAACAGAGCCAGGGGTGCCTCTTGCCAAGGTATTCGAGGTCTGCTTTGCCGTAAATGCCATCTTGGCAGAAGGGGACAGCGTGGGCGTGTAGCGGTTTCCGTCCATTAACTCTTGTTTAGGTTATGACAAGAACACAGCACTGGAGCGTACGGGGTCACCGGGGCACTTATGGGGGCTCGGGCACCCACACAGAGCTGTGTGCGGGGGCTGCAGGAGCAAGGGGGACGGTCGGTGTCTCCCACACGGTCCCTTGTCACTGGCCACGCTGCAACCCCGCCAGGCGGGCTCGCTCTGGCAGTGAAGATGCTCTTCGTTTATGGAATTTCGCTGGCAGCTGTTCTGCAGGCTCCTGGCGGCAAGCAGAATAGCATCGAGAGGTCACCAATGGACCATGGGTCACAAAATCTTTGAAAGGACATGGAAATGGGGGAGACGTAGCATCTCGCAGTTGTTGTGGTCAAAGAGCCCAGGACAGTAATGCCCGTCAGAGCCCAATGAATGTCTGTTTCATTCCTGGTTTTCTGTTGGCAGATTTCTGCCCCTTTGACCCCTTCTCTTTCGTTCTCTAGGTTTTGCCTTTTCTTTTTCATCAGGAGCTCAATTATTTCATCCTTCATCAGTAGATTTTGAGGTGTACACAGGTATAAGATGTTTCAGCCAGTTCCACATATTATAGAAAAAAAGAGCCAGCACTTTTAGTAGCTTCACTTAAAAGTTTGCATGCTTAGTGAGGGTCACTTTTCTTATTAATAATTGTTTTCTTTCTCTAATTTTTAAAATTCTGCTAGCGTGCAAAAGGTAAGTAGCATGAAGAAACTTGAATCGTGCTAAATAACACAATGGTCCTTGGATGACAGCTGTGATAATTCTAGTTGTTAATTGTTTTCTCCTAAAGTGCTTTGTGCCTGTAGACAGTGACCTTCAATTATCAGTCACAAATGAGAAGTTTTTGTTAGATTTTCTCAGGCGAGCTGGTCAATGCACGTCTTCTTTCTCCATGAGCGTGAGTTAAAACAACATTTTAGGATCCATCTTTATTTCAGTAGGAAGAAATTATTCCGTCAACGTTGTCATTGCGATTCCATTGTATATTTCTCTGAAGATCGCAAGGCACTGCTCTATGCAGTTAATGTGTGGTTAAACTTAAAACACCACTTTACCGTCATTTACGATTCCTCCTCCTCATCAGACTCCTCCCAGATCCGCCCCCAGCCCGTCCTGTTAAGCTGCCTGTCCACCCCCTGCCAGGACTTCCCGACACCCGTGCTCAACAGGTTCGGTCTGAAACAGAAAGCACTTTCGATTTTCCAGTGCTTTCTCTGATAAGTGGATGAGGACACTGGCCTGATGAAATGTCAGTCCTGTTAAAGAAGAACTGGTAAGGATGAAAACCACATTTAACAATTATGGATGGTTTTGGTGTTTTCGTTGTGTCTAGCTGATTCAACTTTATTCACTGTGAAATTATAATGTAAATTAAGATGTCTGTTCCTCTTTGTTTTAGCTGAGTAATGCTATTCAAAATCGTCTTGCAGATAGTCAGAAAAATAGCACTTTTGCTCATCATTTTTGGAAGCATCTAGGGCAAACTAATCTGGCCGTGGTCACCAGTAGCTGTAGGCTACTGACTTCGGTAGATCCTTTACAAAACGGGCTGGCAAATCCCTCTTATCGAAGGGGAAGGACTTATAGCAAAGTGACAGACACCAAGCGT
>NW_006434835.1:1600378-1619906 GCF_000325575.1 Pteropus alecto
TGTGCTCTCTCCCCCGCGCCCGCCCACCCCCCCTCCCATAAATTCAACCCTTCGGACACATTGAAGAACAGGCCCCAGGAACAAAAGGGACAATGAAATGATGGCATCGGCCTAATTGCTGCAGTGTCTGGAGACAGCTGAGCATTGCTGCCACCGCCGCCGGGAGCAGACCGAGGGCACTTGGAGAAGGATGTGCTCCTGCTTTTGATGGTCTCCCCTCCGAATGGCCTCTCTCTCTCTCTCTCTCTCTCTCTCTGTCTCTCTCTTTCTGTCTCTCTCTCTCTCTGTCTCTCTCTCTCTGTCTCTCTGTCTCTCTCTCTCTCTCTCTCTCTCTCTCTCTCTCCCTCCCTTCCTCCTCCCCGACACACACACACACAAACATATGCAAAACGCTCCTTCTCACTGTGTTTCAAGACACTCTAAACAATAACAGGTCCCTTTTAAGAAAAATAATGGAAACAAAAGAAGAGCATGCATACTGTGCAAGTGCGCTACACAGAGCTCATAGCACCGAACATCGCCTGTTTCTTGTTGGAACTTTTAAGCTGCCTTTAGCTTAAAAGGCAAAAAGTCACATAGTTGAGATCTTAGGTTTTTTTTTTTTTTTATCAGTAAATTAACAGCGAATTGTCTTGATTGTGGTGTTCGGATGAGGTTGCCTGGCACAGCCTGCGGTATTTCATTTCTGATTTTCCGCCGTGTGCCCCTCACGCAGGAACGATTCTGGGTGGCGGTTGGTAATTTAGTCACCTCTCATCTGTAAATGCAGTTCAGAAAACCCATGGAACGCAGCCTATTCTGCACAGGTTTCATTACTCAAACGAATACTTTAACATAGATTTTTCTAGAGTGTGTTTCTGAGAGTAGACTTCTTTCCTTTTTCCACCTCGGAAATGCCTGCGGATGGTCACCAATAGTTCTCTTTATCTTTTATGCGATGGTGAGGAGGTGAGGCCCCCGGTGTCCCTATGCCCACACTTGTACCCATTCCTACAAACGCCGGGCGTCGGAAGAGGGGACAGTGCCCTATGGAAGGCCACATTTGTCCCCACCCGGGAAGAGTCAGCACCTCTGGTAATTGAAGGAATCCAGTCAAAATCATGTCTCCTTGCAAGCCTTCCCAGCCGGCCAGACTTCCCGATTCGAATCTCTCCTTTCGGTTTGGACACAAAATTAATCCACGAAAGGGCCGAGGAAATCCTGCCGATGTGGCTTTAGCGTACGTTGTTTCCCAGACGTAGGCGGCCAGTAGCCCTGCTCGTACGGAGGCTGCTAACCACATGCGAGGGGACCCGAGGACCGAGACACTGCCCTCGCCCACCCCGGTCTTCCGCCTCTGGTCGCCCCCTGCGATGCAGCCGCCCCAGCGGACGCGGGGTCCCTCCGGGTGGGCGCGGGCCACGAGCTCCTGTGAGGAGCCATGGGTCCCTGCGTGCCGCAGGCATCACCTACTGAAGGAGTAAAGCCTGCACCTTCGTCTTCGACTTTCTTGAAATGCACAAGGGTGCGGCTGTGATGTAGAAACGCAAAACTACTCGTCTGGGCTCTTGGCAGGTCTTTGCCATCGCACGGTTTCTCAGGCCGTGGGTGCTGGTCGTGTTCGTGTTATCAGGCGGCGCTTGTGCGAGTTCGATGTTTTGAAGGTCCCCGCGTGCTTGAGAAAGTTTGGAAATTTGCGTCCTAAACGGAGGGCTGAGAACTGGCAGGGAGCCTGGCCCGTGCCCCGGGGTCACCGTGGGAGGCGGACGGCGGAAGGAAGGGGGGGGGTGTGGGGTCACCCAGGGTCTCTGGATGTCACCAGCCACAGGTGCCCAGGTGTGGTTTCCTCTGTCTCTTTAGCAAAAGAGCTGAGGGGAGCGATGTCTAACCAGCCCTCTCCGTGGCGGCCCTGAGATTTCTCATCGCAGGAGGCAGGCTGCGCTCCTGGGCTTCGGGGGGCCATGAGAACACCCTTTTCTTGCTTTCAAGAGATGAAAACTTCTTCCGTTCAGCTGAAATTAGTGAATACGAGTACATCACAAAGTATTTTTTTAAAAGATAGTTTGTTTGTACATAACACTTGCCCATACCGTTTTCTGCGTGGGGATGAATGACATCTTGGCAGTGGCTTGGTTTGCACACACCCGAACTCACAACGTCCCGATTCGACACGGACTTGACAAACCCATACCGGATCCTTCAGCTGGTTTTCATAAATCGGCTCTATTCAAATAATAACAACACTTCCTCTTTTTAATAGAGAAAATCTGTGTGCTTTCAGGAAGCGGTGGCAAGTGCCTCCAGCTCGAATGTGTTCTGCGTTTCCTATGTGTGCAGCAGGACCCGCGGCGGGACGTCCGCCCAGATGCCACCGCCACCGTTCACTTAAACTGCTGTGCCCACGTCTAGTATCGACGGCAGAGCCTCGGAAGACAACCGTTTAACTCAGAAATTCAGAAACAGGGGCACCATTTTTCTGTGGCTTTATGTCCCCTTGAACGACACTGCGCTGTTTGCTTTGGCTCGTCCGGCAGGCGGCAGGTCATCTCGATGCGTTTCTTCTGTCCTTTTTCAAACAGGTGTTCCTGTGAGGCTGTGGGGTCTGTGCCGCCACACCTGGCGAGTCGCCCGCTGGCGGTGAGCCGGCTCGCGGGGGAGGGCGGCTCGGGCGGCCTGGCTCGGGAACCTGCCCAGGCTGTTCCACACCGGCTGCCGCGTCCGTCCCCTGTACCAGGTCGCCGATGGGACTCGGGGAGCACTTACCGAGAGCAAGGCCCGGGGCCTTTGTCGTGTGTTCTCGGAGGACGTTGGAAGGAAAGAGACTGGATGCCCCTGCGTTCTTGTCTGCGGCACCTTTCGGCTCCGTCGACGTGGCCTCAGTGACCGTGACCAGCGTGGGAAGTACCTTCTGGGCCGCAGGGGCCGCGGACCCCGTGCTGAGTCCTGACCCGTCACCGAGTAGCGTGTGGTCACGGCGGCACCACGTGGAACTCCTCCGGGTTCGGCTTCCGCGTCCGTGAACCGGGCCCTTGAGCGGCCCCTCGAGCGGCCCCTCCTTCCCTGGGGCGAGGAGAGACGCAGAGGGGGCGCTTCGTGCGCAGCGCTCGTATCTACGCGCTGGGCCAATGTCGACTGCGCACCTGCCGGGCGCGCCACGCAGTCCGAGGCGCCTGGAACGCGCTTGCGCAGCACAGACGGCCCTGCTCCCCTTCCCAGGCCGGCGCTTTCCCCGGAGGAGAGGGGCGGGAGGGCAAGGAGAATAAGCGGCACGTGTGACGAATAAGCGAATTTCCTGCAAAGTCACGAGTGACGGGGGTGAGGAGAGTGGAACAGGGCGCGTGGGCTGGAAATATTTGGGGGAAGCCGGTGCCCGTTTTAAACACGGGTGTCTGGTTCGATCTCACCAGGAGGCTGACGCTGGACCACGCGTTGGGGGGAGGCGAGCTCGCTGGCCTCGTGGAGAGCCGGGGGCGTCAGCCTTCTCCAGGGTCGGAGGGCGGGAGCGGCAGCGAGGCAGGCGTGGCTGGTGGGAGAGAAGCCAGCGAAGACGTCCGGCAGGTCACGGGGTGGTGCCCTCGTCGGGACTGTGGCGCTTACTGGCTGCTCTGGGCGCCACCGCAGGGCCGTCACCCCACAGGCCGTGTGACACAGCTCCTGTTTGAAAGGCTGGCACTGGTGGCAGTTTGGAGAATTGACATTGCAGAGGTCAGGATAGAGATGGTGGCTGCCACAGTGAAGCACGGGGGATTAGCAGGAAGTTGGGGACCAGCGGCTCGCTCCGGAAGGAGTTGGGGCTCAGCCAACGGGAGGAAGTGGGGTGGCTGACAGGAGCCGCTGGAACAGCCATGGGGCCAGCCGGGCGGTGAGGAAGCCGGGGAGAAGCTGGCAGGGGTTGAGGTGCGGAGCTCGGTTTTGGGGACACGCGGTCGGACTGAATGTGGACACTGATATTCAACTAGAATTCAAAACACAGTCATAAAGGCAATAGTTGGTCACCAGTGTCTAACACGATGGATGTGGAGGCTGCTCGTGCTGTACAGCGAGGACACGGGCCAGTTGGGAAGGTGACAATGTCTGTCTCTGGAGACATTTGAGACCATGTCTGTTTTCCAGACTGTCATGGCGTCACCGCTCGCCAGTCCGGCTACTTCCCTAGCTTCCTCGAGCTTGTCCCCGATGCTCGCTCATCAACAAAACGGGACAGTGCTGTCTTTTCTTGTAAAGCGATCGCGCCCTCGGAAGACCCCGGGGCGGAGAGCTCGGGCCCGCCCAGGGGGACGGCTGATCCGCGGGAGCTGAGAGGGGACGACCGTGTCGTTTCAAGGCTCCACGGTTCACGGCGATTTGCAAGGCGGCGCAGACGACAGCACAGTGGCCAGCGTCACGTGAGCCCTCGACCTGCCTCCGTCCTGCTTTCACGGTGCCCGAGCTGGCTCGGCCGCCCGGCCGCCTCCACATCCCTGTTGCGCCCCCAGAGTTTAAGTGGGTTCGTGAATAGGGTGTCAGAGACAAACATGCTCTTGGGAAAAAATTTTGGGGGTTCCTTACTCATAACGTTAGAAGGGATGGAGGGAGAGAGAGAGGGAAGGAGGGAGGGAGGGAGGGAGAGAGAGAAAGAAAGAAGAGGGAAGGAGGGAGGGAGGGAAGGGAAGGAGGGAGGAAGGGAGGGAAGGAGGGAGGGAGAGAAGGAGGGAAGGAGGGAGGGAGAGACCCTCTGGGGAGTGAGTGGTTGGCAGGTGGAGGTGGCGGTGTAGACGCAGTCCTGTCAGTGCTGACCTTCCCGTCTTGTTACAACACCGGCACCTGTTCCGAATTCGGAAGTGAGGACCTATATTCTTGGGAAGCCGTTCGAGACGCATTTTCATTTCCCCAATTTTCTAAATGATGCGACAGATGCAGTACTCACTGCATTATTTTTTTCCAAATTGGTACGTTTTTCTTTTGTTTTGGTTTATTTGCGCGTTAGGAAGAGATGTCGAAGCATCACCGCCCCCCTGGCAGGCGGCGAGGGTGGCTGGCTTGCGGGGGCCGCGGAGGGCGCCGGGCCGGCGGCGGGGCGGCCCACCCTCCGCACGGAGCAGGGAGCGGTCGGAGGCCAGGGGACGTGGTGGGGACGCTCTCCACGTGTCTCGTTATTTTCTCGCGGAGCATCGATAACCTCCTTTCTCGCGTGCTTTCCAAATCGATCTTCCTCTTTTTAAATCTATGGTTTTGGAGGATCCCCTAAATTCTGGATCCGCCTGACGCATGCCGCCTCAGGCAAGACGCTCAACATTTCGAACCTCGGTTTCCCATCCGTAGAGGGAGATGAGAATGCGTACTCTCGAATTTGTCGTAAAGATTTTATGACACAGCGTGTGTATGGGTCTATTATAGTGTTTGGGACATGAGCCAAACCCTAAATAAATGCTATTTCTATTCCTTTCTCGATGCGACTATTGCTTGTCTCCAATAAGTCACATTTTATTTGACATCTGCATGCCAGTTTAAAAATATGAACCCATAATCACAGTCTGGAGCAAAAGTATAAATGATTTTCAGTGAGATTAAGTTCATTAAATAAAAATGCCTTTTATTTTTAAGGCACCGTATTCGGCACAACAGAGAATAAAGTCGAATGCAGCATAATCGCTTCCCTGACGCATAAATATTCTGCTTGACCCCTAAGGGGAGCGTCCAAAACTCGTTAGCTTGGTCAGCAGGTTGGATCGTAGATGGACGATGCCTGATGTGGACTGTCGCTTTGGTGGTTAGAGTGATGATCCCGAGGCCAGGCATCCACAGAAAGGACGGCGGTGGTCCAGAAGCCATCAGGGGGCCTTCCTCCGGTAGCTACTGAGTAAAGAAATGGATCGATGAATTAATTGAAGACAAAACAAGGCACATATAGACAGCCCTCAGTTGAACTAGGGACTGAAATCTAGTAGCAGGATTTAGATTGTATTTCAAGTGTTTCACTTAAAAGCTTATTTGTTACTGTCCCCAACATTTGGAGCCTTTGTGGCTTTTCTGCGTTTATCGCTATAAAAGCTTTTTCTGTTGTGATAACGTGTTAGTCTTCTACCGTTAATATATAAACTATTTTTTTCTTTTCACAGGAAGAGGTATTACCTTTTGGGACTGCAAATGGTGGTTGTTTTTTTCCATAGAATGAGCATAAATGACATCAAGACCCCGTGAGAATACATTTGGACTTGTGAAAGGGGTCCCTTTAAAAAGAAAAACCTGAGTCCAAGATGAAACCTGACGAAGACTTAGCCTTTGAGCATAATTAAATGCCAGCTAAAATTAGATGAGATTTAAAAAAATACCTGTCACAAAAAAGTTTGAAAGTTATGACAGGTAACTAAAGAATGAGATAACTTTGAAATTTAGAACTCGATTCTCATAATTAACTTAGAAAGGGAGAGATACATCTTTTATAATTGGTGTGACAAGAGAAATTATATATTAACACGTAGGAAAGAGTCCCAACCTTACAGAGAAGGGACAGTTAATTACAGCCAGAATTCGTTGGCATGAGTCTACCTTCCATGCTTTACTGAATGGGTAGGTTGCTTTCTTAGATGATGCCCTGTGTGGTATGGAGGAGGAAATTGGCTTTAAGCTTAGACCACATTTGTGGTCGGGTTCTTGTTTTAAGTGTACGATCTGCTCTTTAAAGAGTCTAGAAGCCGGTGTGGGATAATTGGAGCTCTGTTAAGCTGATTTTTACATGCCGCAAACATCGTCTTAGTGCCTGGTAAAAATTACTCTCTCCCTCCGATGGAACCTTGGGTATCGGAGTGACCAGCGAGCATTCTCCACGTACCTTCTCTACGCTTCTTCAGAATCGACAGGTTATCACTGGATCCTGTCCCGCCTGACAGCGTGGGCAAAAATGTATACTTGAAGGTAATGACAGACAGAGGAGTTTTGTCGAAGGGACAGATGATTAAGATACCATCACCCCCAATTGTTATCATCGTTTAAAATCATTTTTCTGTGCCTGACCATAAGTTTATGAAACACTGACTGGAGTGTATAACAATTCTGTTTCTCGGATGCCCGAATTACGGTAGGACAAAAAGTAGCCCGATGGTGTCTCCACATATTTAATTTCTTATTATGACTTTTATTAGGAAAGGTCACTATCTTGCATAAAACTGGAAAAAGAGATTACCATAGTTTTTTCCAGAGCTGGTGACTGAGCTCTGTCGCAGGCGCTTCGGTGGGGCCGGACGGAGACCCGTGGACCAGCCACGCGTGTGCAGTGAGCTGGTAGAAACCACGCCACATCCAGGAGCTACAATGCGGGAGGCGGGAGGCGGGAGCGAAGACCGAGGCGGCCCCTCCACGCTTCCGGGGTTTGGAGGACGAGGAGGTTTTCGGGGTGAGGCGGGGTGGGCGTCGCAGGCAGAGGGAAGCCCATCGGCCCCATGGGAGAGTCGGCGTATGTAGTAACTGGTGTCACCCATAACAGCGTGTCCATCATTCATGCGTTTAAGTGTCGTGTGAGCCCTTATTTTGTGTTTAGCATGTGGCGAACATCATACCGAGAGAGAGAACAGCAACGGAATCAGAGACAGTCCATGACTGAAGACAAAGCTGCGCTCTGATGACGGGGACGTGACAGCTCGTTAAGTTCCCAGAAATTACACCTGATTACCACGCAGCATCTTTACAACCGAGTTCATGCCGCCTGTCCGCGCCTCTGCCTGCTGAAGCAGCCGCGTCTCTGCCCGGGGTCAAGGCCCCGCCTCTGCCTGTCGGTCACCCGAGGAGCAGCTGCTCCCCAGCCCCTGTCCCTGGGGCGTGTCCCTTGGCCTCATGCTGCTCAGTGCCCGTGGCCTTCTCCAGCCCACGGTCTTCTCTGCGTCCCCCGCGGTGTCGTGTGTGCCGCCCTCTCGGGAAATGGTAGCGCCCGCCTGCACATATCTGAAAGGTTTTCCCGTGGCAGAGGCCTGAGGCATTTCAGTGTGTGGCTTCAAGCGATAGGAAGAGGCCGGAAGGAGAGAGCGTTCAGGTCTCAGAGGGAAGAATTTTCTGTGACATCTCAGATCTGACAGAAAGCCAAACCTCTCCCTGGAGAGGTCCCGTTTCCTGTCGCAGTCGTGGAAGCAGAATTCGGGCTGTTGCTTGGGCGGTTGGACCCTTATAATTCCTTCCGACCGGGGGTTCTGTGAATCGCCTCCGCGTTCTCTCTCGGTAACGTAATTAATTGTGTCTACGCAGCAGCGATCAGCTGTCACGTACACTCATGGCATCCAAGGAGTTTGCCTGGACTCTGATACCTTTGTCTAGTTTACATTTTTACGGCAAGACTATTAGTTCTTTTACCACCAGATGAATTCTGTGGTTCTATTTCTATCCAAGTTTTGAGTTAAAAAGAATTATCACCATCTGAACCTAAGTTGATAGCAAAACCTGAACATTCTTTTTATATAAAAACGTGCTTTTAGAATCAAAGTCCATGCTCAGTAGCGAAGCGCCTATTCAGAGGAGAGAAGTGGTGATCTATTTCCACGCTAGTTAAAGTCCTTGATGCAACAATTATGCGACTTTCCGGTGTAGGCCGTCAGGTTTGTCGTAATTATTACATGTCACATTTTCAGAATAACTTATGCCTGGAAAAATTGCTCACTAGTTAAATTTCAGAATAACAAGCATAAGAGCTGATGTTCGCAGTATATTTAATTGCGATCCACATTTGTTTAAAATAAGCTCATTTATTAAAGATACAGTAATAATAACAATAAATTAGTAAGTAGTAACAACTGTAGCTTTATACTTTTTAAAGTTTTTTCACGCATAGTATTTGGTCGTTATCACGCACATCCTGAGGCAGCCGTGGCGATCACTAAAACTCCAATTTCATGAACGAGGGGAAACCTGGTGTTAAGATTAAGGTCTTTCTGTCTTTTAATAACAATAGAAAGTTTCCCACAAACGTGGCGCCAGTGCGGGCCTCCAGGACTGAACTGGCTTTTGTGGACTGACCCTCGTGCGAGGTGACCCGACCCCCTCGCCCCTCGGAAGCAGCCTGAGCCCTGTCTCAGGTCCTTCCTTGAAGAGGCGGGGACCCTCTGGCGAGGGGCTTCCGGGCCAGCCGATGTCGCGGGCTGGAGGAGAGAGACAAATGGGAGCGTCCCGCCCACGTCCCCTCGTCCACTGTCACTTTAAGTCAGAACATTTGGGGGGGGGGTTAATGGCCAAGGAAGACCCCGTACTCCTTTTCTGGAATTCTTGGGTTTTGAGGGGTGTTATGACCCGCATGTGAGGATTTATGCATAAGAGCCCCCCCTCCTGTTTTACGCAGGGCTCGGCGGGTAGGAATCATCTCTGGCGGGAACTTTGAAAATGACCAAGTAACAGAGGCTGTTGGTGCAGTCACGGATAGTCCCCCATCCTGGGGGGCATTCGGCCCTGTCGCCCAGGGGCTTCCCGGGGGGCTGAGGGCTCAGCGGCTCACCTCTTCCGTTCTGCGCCTCCACCCGGTTCTCGTCTACACTCTACACTCAGCGCGTTTCCAGCTTGTGCCGAGCTCGACCTTGTTCCGGCGGCGAGCGGGGAGAATCTGGCGGTCACCTTCAAAGGCGGGGTGACCGGGCTCGCGGGTTCCCAGACAGTGAGGGGTCAGGTCTGCGTGTGGGATTTTAGTCATGAGAGCGGTCACCACGTTAGTCTCAGATGAAGTCAAAATATGTCTTTTGAGCACCGAACAAATGCATTTTACATGTCTAGGGGATGCCTTCCAAAAAGGCGTATTTACTGATTTATTGACACGCTCCATATTTATGGCAGCGCCGCCCTGAGCAGGGCTCCGTGCGTGGACGGGACGGGCTCTTCTCGAAGTCTTAGCGAGGTACGTTTCCTTCCGCAGGGACTCAGGACAGGAACTCAAACCCGGGCCAGTACAGAGCGTGGATGTGCAAAATGTTAGGGACCAGACGAGACCGCGCTTGAGCCAGGACCTACGGGCCAACGTGTTTGCCGAGGCGAGAAGCCACAGCCGGAGGCGAGGTCGGCAGAGGCACAGGTCAGAGGTCAGAGCTCATCCTGACAGTTATGACGGTCGTCAGTGCCGAGCTCGGCGTGAATCCCTTTACATGTCTTATTCCATGTCACGCGAGTTATGGCCAGCTGCCACCGCCGTTGACAGCCGATCGCACTGACTCTGGAATGATCCGCGTCTGTGATCCAGCCGGCGAGTTTGAGTGTCGATCTGAACATGGTCTGTCTGCTCCCCAACTGGCTAAGGACCCCAATACGCTGCATTTCGGAGGTGTCCCATCGTAAGGTCCTACCCATGAGTAGCGGTAGAAACAGCATTTTATCCAGCTTCTGGGGTTCGGTAGCCAGCGGGACACCCGTGTTCAGAGAGAATGGACAGTGGTTTCTATCAAGTCAATACCGAAAAATGTCGCTCTGCTTGGAGGAACTCAGTGGACAGGAGATCCGATGACCGCCCGACAGAATCGTCTTCCCACGGCCGTGACGCTGGGCCGGGGGCCGTGTGGACCCCTCTACCGCCCGGGGCTCCTTGCCCACCCCCTACATGGGCTCGTTTCGGGGACACGGACGGGCGCTTCGGCCGGGAGCGGCCGCCGCAGAGGCAATGCGCTCCGTGCTTCGGGGTGTGAAGTACGAAGCAAACTTCCCGTCGAGCCGCCTACTCGAAATTCCGCACATTATTCGTTACTTCGCTGAGAGAAAAAACTAGAGTTTGGACCGGATGCCTTGGGTTTGAACGCGTGCCTGTCACTCAGCATGATCGCGTGTCCCGCGGCCGGGGTGGTGGCCTCTCTGAGCTGCAGTTCCCCTCCGGTGTAAAATGAGTTGACAATGGATGGAAAAACTGACCTCCACACACGATCAAGATGAATACTCGGAATCATAGTGACAGCCGACCGAAAAGATACAGGCTTATGCTTTCAGAATTTAGCGAATAGTTAAAAATGTAATTTCTCCATCGCCCGCCAGTTTGACCCAACCTGAAGTTTCGTTAATTCTATTTGTTCTATAGGTTTAGTGGTATCTACACGTATAAGCAGCCTAACGAATAACTAGGGATGATCATATTAAACTTTGAAGAAAGAAAAAATGCCATCTTTCAAAGAGGAATTTTAATTCTGAGCTCTCAGAATAAAAATCTAAATAAATCACACAATACTGGCTTCGAGTAAGAAACGACAAGTAACGCGGCCATCACACGGAGATTTGTGTGGCCGAATGATGCAGAAAAGAGACATCAAAACAACCACCAGACAGCGGCCGCCCCGGGCCTGACGGGCGCCTCGTACAGGCTGGCGGCGACAGGTCTGGGAAAGAAAGAAGGTGACGTTGGGAATGAGTGTCCTCAGCGTCCACACACGAAGACACCTGGGACCCATTTCCTGCAGAAACAAACCCAGAAACGGGTGGAGAGCGGAAGTGGCCTCGGATACGCAGCTCGATGCAATGACCAGATTGAACGAAAGAGCAACGGTTAAATCTGAAACCCGTCCGCGACTCCTTCGCGGACGTGACCTTGATCACCAGTTCAGAAAGAGATAATTAGATGCATCACCCAATGCAGTCCCTGCACATTTTATGAGACACAGAACTAAATATTGGCGTTAGCTCGGGCCCTCCGAGAGCCAGGCCTTTCGGAGAAGCTGAGGGCCCATCTTGTGTTTTAGAAGCTGTCTCTGTCAGCAGCCATCCCACAGTCATTTGTGAAATTGCCTTTGGTCTGGACTATTGTACTTCGTTATTTTTCGATACATCAGTTTCTTTTTTGATAATGACTGTTTTTCTTTTTCCTTCCAGGCCTTTTAGAAATACGAGTCAGTTCTTCACAGAACAATTTGACACCTATTTTGTAAAGCAATTAATATCATGTCATGTGTATTTCAAGACTATTTCATAATCACTGTTTTTTTTCAGAGTTTTGTTGCTGTCTGTTTTTTCCCGAAATCAAAAGTCAGCCTGTGGGTGATATCTGTGTCCTCCTGGCTCATTATGTCATCATGCTCTGGCGAGCACTGCTTAGCCCTGGGATTAACTAGCACAGTTGGGCTGTGTTTGAACAAGTACTTATTTTAATTACATACTATGAGAGCTAGCTGGCTTCTTACTGAGAAGGGCGATGGTTGTTTGCTGGGGATTTCACAAAAAATGAGAGATTCTGTAATTTTTTTTTTAACCAACGTTGAAACTATTGAATTCTCTAAGAGTTGGAAATAATAAAAGTAGATTTATTTATCATCTCCGTATGAGAAACGCTCTGTAGGTTTATACAATTGCTTGTAATCAAGTTGTGGCTAGCCACCCCGGGGGGCGGATGCCTTCCAGAAAGGTCCCTACTGCCCTCGATCTCCAAGCACTTCGAGGACCCCCCACCTGTGACTGAGCGGGCTCCGGGGCCCACACAGCCCTCAGGCCTCAGAGGCGGGTGTCCGAGGCAGCGGGAGCGGGGAGCGTGCACGGAAGGCGGGCGGAGCGCTGGCCGCGTCCACTGCGCGCGGCCCGAGGGCGTTGGCCGTCCCTGTGCTGGCTTTTCTTTTTCGTCCTAGTTCTACCGTGAACCACGATAACGCCTTGTGTTACACAGCAATTTTCGCTCGACAAAGCACTGTCACACACCATCTGTTTTAACATGAAATAAGACCCATTTAAGTCCTGAGCCGATCTGTGAGTCTTTTATTTTTTTTATGTGAGTGTTTAATTGGTTTGTTTCTTATGTACAACCACATTGAACGTGGCTGGTGACACCCACTCGTGGACTCTACTGCCAGATTTCATCAGAGTCCGCGGAAGCTTGACGACATTGGACACATGTGGGTCCGGAATGCAAAGGATCAGCACGTCTTTGCTGCCGGATGGCGGGAGCGTGGCGTGGCCTTGACCTTCGGAAGCTGCCAGGCTTTCGCCTTCTCCACACACTTTGCTGTCACCCGATTTTCCTGACTTTGAAAACACTGCTTTAGCCAATATCTGTGCCATTCGAGATAAGTAGGTGAGTGTTATTTGCAATATAAATTCCAGTATGTCATGTCTGAATGGCTTTTGAATCCATCAAGATAGGCATCATGTCTGCAATCAGTAATAAACAGTTATTTGATAACTTGTTACTTTAAGGTAAATATTTTAACTGGATATCTGAAAAGAAGCTCAAATACATGCTGGGAAATTGATTTTTTTAAAAAAATTCTGATTCACTGAAGATGGAGTGAGCTATTCTCATAAGCTGATAAGATAAGCATTACAGCATCTTGGCTGTGAGCATAGCAGGCTGGGTAACTATTTAGTTATTTAAAAAAATTTTGGTATATATCATTGCTGGTCGAAGTACTTCCATCCAGCTTTAAAAAGTGTGATTATCCTGTGATAACTGCCAAGACGCATATTACGGAAGCTGCTGGATGAAGCGACTTCTTTGACCAAAACCCACCGTACCTGGATCTTACGGGGAGTCTCCTGGCGTGTTCGGGGAAGTGGCTGAGGTGTTCTGCTCATGGATTCGCCAGATTGGATGGAAGAGACAGCTGCTTTGTGCTCAGGGCGGAAGAATAGTCTGATTTTTTTTTATCTTAAATTTTAGAATGGTTTAAGAGGAAAGGACCATTCTGACCCTGAATGCTAGACGCAAAGCTATTTTCACTTTGTTTCTAATGGACATCGTTCACGTTCGTTCGGGGCGTGAGTTAGCACAAGCGTTCCAGCCATCCTTCATGTTCGTAGAGAGGACGGTTTGCTCATGGTGTTAACATTTCACTTTATTACTTCGGACTGCAGGCACTTGTCTGGGGTCTGGGGTTGTCACCCCTCGTCTGTAAAAGGAGGAAAATATCTTACCCTTCTTTGTACCATTGGAGTCGTGCTCCGCACCTAATAGGTCTTCAATATACTTGTTAGGTGAGTGAATAAACCATCGTTAAAACATAATGCAGCTGGAAATCAGAAATAGCTTCAAAGCCAAAATGACGGGAAATGATCCATCCAGCCTTACAGACGTGCCAAATCTTAACGCACAAAAACGCGCCACGGGACATGATTATCGGGCTTCTCGGGCAAACGACGCAGCGCCTACGTCACTGGCATGGGTGGTATTTCCGCCGGCTGACCATCATTTTGGTCCACTTACCTCACTTTGAATCTAACGGAGTCTCACAGTTGAAACTAATGGTGTAAATATTGGGTGCTTTTAATAAGACATTTGCTTCTTACCAGCAAGAGATGGTTTTCTTTAAATTTATGTTGGTTATCCGTGTCTTGAAGAAATGGTTGCGTAATTTATTTTTCTTGGTTGCTGATTATAAACCGACTGGGGCCCGTGGTCTCACCGAGACAACTGCTCTCGTAATGATGTTCATTCTGACGGGTCTAAATATTGGCTTGAAGAGTTCACGACCCACACTCGCTTTTCTAGCCAGCGTTTTTGTTAGTTTTTCGGGCCGGCGAATTCCCCTCACCGATGACCTGGATGATATTCGTGCAGGTAAGATTTCCCTCACGCTGCGGGTTCGAGAACTGGCCCATGAGCGCACGTGTGGCTCTGCGTTTGTGAGATTTTTACGTTGCAGGAGAGAGAGGCGGGGCCGTGTCACAGATAAGCAGACATCTGAAATGGCCGTATTTATGTTTATGTTGACGTTATAAATTTATATGATTTATATTGATTTCGAAAACCGAGAGCAACATGCTCATTTAATTAAAGTCAGCCAACAGTTATTGAAAAAATCTGCCTCATGTCGCTGTGCTACGTCGCTCGTGTGTGTGAGTGTGATTGTCACATGTGGCGAATGGCTACATAAGAGAGTCACACGTTCTCTGCTTCATTAGATTGACATTCTGCTGAAACATAAGGTAGGGACAAAAAGGAACCAGGTGTCACCCGACCCCAGGCTTTCGCATGATCCTGTCTCAAACTCCCCAGCCAGTCAGCTGTCACCAGTATTCTCTGTCAACAAGCCGCCTGTCCCCAGAGAGAATCGGACAGAAACAGCCCCACCTTCTACCACCTGCTTCGACCTGAAGTGACGTCGTCGGTGCAAAAGACAATTACATGTGTTTAAAGGTTCGAATAGTCCGAGGTGTTTTCCCAAGGCCGAAACACTGCATGCTTTCTGTCAGCGCCCTGGAGCCCGACCTATAATTCTCCTTTGCAAAGCAGCACAGCGCCGTGGAAGTTTCTGGCAAGCTCGCCAATAAATCAAGTGAAGATTAAATGGATTTAACAGGCTTTGCGGATACATGGAAAAATAACTGTTTTAGAAGTTTAAAACCAAATGATAGTGCGTGCTTTGCTTACACTCTACAAATAAAATCTATTTTGATTCGCATTTACTTTTCTAAATTAGCAGAATCTGCTAGGATGGCCGAGGGTTCGTAGTTTATTAAGGTGTCACAGTTCTGGCTTAGGAGATCTTATCATCCAAACTCAGAGACGATAGGTGGCAAGGAGTTTGACCCCACGCTTTATTCTACGAAATTCAGCAGAAGCCACTTCTCGGGGTTAATAGGACAATTCCGCTGCCCAGTTCCACTCCCTTGGGGTGTTTCATTTCAATTCTTCCTTGTGAAGAAAATGTGTCAACTTTGGTACAGGAAACTCCACTCATGTTTGAGTCAATACCTGTACACTGGTGTGGACGCTAGGGAGAGGTGAACGCGAAAACTGTGTGTGGTTCTGCCTTCACGGGAACGTTCCTACGTTGGCATTTCGAGCGAGCGAAGTCATGTATTAGAAGCGAAGAAGCCGTGTCCACCACGCAGGGAGCAGGAAGGCTCTCGCGAAGCTCGGTGACATGGTGACTGACGCTGTTGTTCTTTGTCCCCTGCCCTGGCTGGGCGCTGGAATCTACTTTATCACTACTTTCTACTCTTTAAAAATTACAATGTAAAATAAAAAAAGAATCATCATCTGATTCTACTGGATAGAATTAGGCAGAAGGAAATCATGAAATTGCACAGGTTTCAATAATCACAGAAAAGATCACTTTGGCGTGATGGGGGGAAGATTTGAGCAGTTTCTTCTTTTTCGTGTGCTTCTCACGTTTGGCAGCTGGCACATGAGCAAAGATGGTTTAATCGTGGATTTGCTCTGCTTTCCTCATGGTATACAAACAATTCCCTGCAGTCCTAGTATTGACTGAGTCCAAGAAACCTCTTTAAATATTAGCTCCTTCAAATTAGTGAGCGGCTGCCTCTCACGCCTCGATGTTCTTAAGTTCAGGAGCCTAAAAATCATACGGAACTAGGCTTTTTTTTCTCAGGGACCCACTTTTTTTTTTCTTTTAAAGTAAATTAAGAAAGGGATTGATAAAAGATAATTCCAGGATTTCTTGATTTCAGTAACATTTGCTTCTTTTTTTTATCATCTTCTGAAAACTGAAGTTCAGAACGATGATGTCGATACAGGTCTAGACATTCAGCTGTCAGCTTCTTCCTTGGGACTAAAATGTGTCAACTTTCATACAGTAAACTCCAATCATTTTTGGAGTTTTAGTGAGAGTCACTCTGTTCTCACCCTCTGGGAACAGTGCGGGCTCACGTGTAAAAAAAATTTTAGTTTCACTAAAGTAAAAGGACTAGAAGGTAGAAAGTTGTTTTTTTCTTTTTTGTTTTTTGTTTTTGATTTTATTTTGTTTTTTTGGTTTTTGTACTTAAATCAAGACTTGGTTAGCTTTGTTCTACTAGTTCCATAAAAATAATTTATTTTCCTATTCTTCAATTATATTCCAATTGTACTGGTATCGTGGATATAATGTAATGTTCTCAAGTTCGGCTAAATCCTATGATCCTTAATCTTCTCGGCAAAACTTAGCAGTAAAGTACTGAGATCAGGAATATAATTTTGAAGGACATACATTTATGGTTTATGGAGGAAAACGGTTTTGGGGAGGATCGCGTCTTCCCATCTGACGATACATCCGTTACAGGCTAAACCCATTATTTTTAGGCACTTTCCTTTATCAATTAGGGACTCACGAAAAACATCTATTATTATTTGTGTGTCCAAAATAATTACAGGCTACCTATAGCCTACTTCTGAGAAGTCGGAGTTTCTGGCCCACTTGAGCAGGGTTTTTCTTCTGAGCTTTGTGCCCGAAACAAAGCCGCCTTCACAGAGGCTCCCGCCGAGTGGGTCTCAGCGGACAGCGCTTTGCCTTTTTCGTGGATGGGGTTTTGGCTGCTTGACCCTCTCTGTCTGCTCACATCACCCTCGTTATCTTTGCTCTCTGAGAACGCAAACAGCTGCAAACCTTGTGCGGACAAGCGAACGCTTCAACCCCAGCTGCTCGTTATGGGCCGAATGGGGTACCCCGAAGCTCACATGTTGAAACTCTAGCCCCCAGCACCCAGAAAGTGGCTGTATTTGGAGCCTGGGCTTTGAAATAAGCGGCGAAGGTAAAATGGGGTCACATGGGTGGGCCCTAATCCAGTCCAATTGGTGTCCTCACAGGAAAATATCGGGCACATACACGCACGGAGGGACGACCTCGTGAGGGCGCGGGGGAAGGTGGCCATCTACGCGCCAGGAGAGAGGCCTCGGGGGAGCCAGCCCCGCCCACGCCTCCGTCTCGGTTCCAGCCTCGAGATCCGGGAGACAGTGAGTGTTCTGCTCACGCCCCTGGTCTGTGGTACTTCGTCGTGGTGCCTGAGCCGACCACGCGGTGTGTGGGGCGGGCGGTGGTTCCAGAGTCCACCTTTGTTTTGCTCCTAAATTCATGCCCTCAGCCCAGCAACCGTCCTCACAGAGAGGCTCAGACGCGGTGGCTCTGGGCTCGCTTTCCCCGCCGCTTGGCGGAGCGCAGGTTGGCCCAGGTGGCCGCGTCCGCCTCCACGGTCTCTCCCTCCTGCGGGGTCCCTCCGGTGGCCTCGCTCGCCCAGGACCTCGGACCCGGCCGGGGGACAGCCGCTTGACGACTCACGAGAGAATAGACTGTGAGGCTGTCTCAGGATCGCCCTGACTTCTGCACGGCATTTCCTAGTCACGAGGACCTGGAATATTTTTCGAGTTGGTAGAACATAGTAGCCGGATGCCGGAATCTCACCCAAAACTTCACCCGTCGGCTGCCCTGGGCGTCGGCTGGCACCTCCCCAGCCGCCAGCGGACAGGCGTCATCGCGTGTCCCCGAGCTCACCTCCGGGGGCCACTGCTCATCCTCCTCCTCATCTTCCGTGAATCAAATCAGGTTCCGACACTACGTTTCTCTGTGTGATGTCCACACACACACACACGAAGCACGCAAAGTTCAACGAACAATTCCAAACACGCTCGGAATTCTGACCCAGGTAGAAGATAGAGAATCGCCACGAGCCTGGGCGCCGATCGCACCCCCTGCCCCCGCCATATGCAAAGTAGCCCGGGCTTCGTGACACGCTCTCCCGCTCTCCTTTCTGGCTTTGGCACCGGCGCGCGTCCCGAGCACAGTTTCGTTTTCCGCTTTTTGACCTTCACGGGACCCGAAGTGTGCTCCGCGTATTCCTCAGGCCCTGTAGTTGTCTTTACCACCGCGTTTGTGGGGTGCTGCTGTGTGTGGGGTGCTGCTGTGTGTGGGGTGCTGCTGTGTGTGGGGTGCTGCTGTTCGTGGGGTGCTGCTGTTCGTGGGGTGCTGCTGTGTGTGGGGTGCTGCTGCTTGTTGGCGGCCGAAGTTCTCATTTTCACAGTGGCGTATTAGCCGACCGTGAAGAACACAACATGTGTCTAACATTTGAGGAAGATCGTATCATCACTCCAGATATTTAGTTCCCTCCCCTATAAAATTACGCATCACTTCTCACTGCACGGAACGCTCAGCGTGTCTTCGGCGAGCTCGTCCATCTGCCCCCCGTGGGCCCAGCCTGAGCCGTCAGCCTTGCTCGGCCAGCGGCACTGTGTGGACGTGACACACGCGCGTGTGAACAGAGCCGTGCTGCGTCTCCTCCAGCCCTTTTGTTCGGCCGACAAGGCAGCGCTGCTCCACGTGGCTCCTGCGAGGAAGGCTCTGGGTGCGGCAGCCCCACGGGCGGTCCCGAGTCGCTGGCGGTGACTCGCGGCGGACACGCAAAACGAGGCCGAAGGGAACCGCGGTGATGACACGCCGCCGAGACTTCGGTGGTGTTTGTTCCCGAAGCCAAGCTGACTGCCACATCGATCTGCCGCTGACCAGCTCTTGAGTCTCTTCTGCTTTTTGGTGGCTTCTGACAGCTCTGCTGTGACCCCACTTGTCTGTTCGACCTTGTGACCTTGCGCAAAAGTGCATGAGCTTGGCATGTCTATCTATTTATATAAACACACACACACACACACACACACACACACACGCACACACACACACACAGAAAGTGAAAATTTCTGGATCTGAGGAGGCGCATAGTTAAAAATTGACCAGCTAATGGCAAACCATTTCCCGACGTGGCTGCACCTCGTTCACAGCCGCGGCTACAGTGTCAAGCGTTCCAGTCGTTTTACTTTCTTGCCGATATTTGTTGGTTTTTAAAAAAAATTTATTCATTCCCTTTGGGCAGATTTCATATGCTTTTAGGCTGCTGGATATTCTGCTATCCTGGTTTGTGACGTGCTAGTTTAAACCAGATGTGC
>NW_006434835.1:1619952-1627718 GCF_000325575.1 Pteropus alecto
GGGAATGTTATTTCTTACTCCAGGGAGCATTTTTTAGTTGGCTGTGCGAGCTGCAGATACCTCCACTCTCCCCCCGTGAAACAAATGATCAGATATAAGAGAGCATTCATTTCTGAGCCTCCCACGTAACGCACCGTCTAGTGTGGCTCGCCACCCCCGGTAAACGAAACCCAATTAAGCCATTACACCTAACACCGGTTAATACCAGAGGCGGAAGTTAAACCTCGCCATCAAAAACAATTTACACGAGTTCAGAACGTGCGACATTCTACCAGATAACCGGCCTCGTCTCTTCAAAAGGTCAATACTATTAGAAAAACGTTTAGTGACTAATGTAGATTTAAATAGACTGTAGAATAATCATAAAATGCAAATGTGTAAAAAGTAATTGAATTTAGGGTGAAATCAGCCATAAGAATAAATGTTGGGGACAATTTTAGTAATTTCTATCTAAACTTACTATTAGATATTATGTAATTATTGTAAATTTTCTTATGTGTGATGTTGGAATTGTGCTTATGTAGGAAAGAATATTCTCATTCGATCATTTTGAGAAGCATCTTGATATATGCAACTTCCCTCTAAACGGGCTAGCATAAATGTGTGTGTGCGTGCGTGTGTGTGTGTGTAGCATATTAGGTGAAAAGCTAACCACGGTTAAGTGTACGTTGTGGGTTTTAGGTGTACATTGAGTATTCTTTCATCTTTCTGAATGTCTGAAATATTTCAAAGTCAGAAAAAAAGCTGGAGAAAAGTATGTTCTCCCCTCTGCGGCTTTTAATTTTGCTGTCCTTTGATGAATGGTGTCAATTTCTCAGTTTCGTTGTAGTTGAATTTATTCTTCATTTTATTTTTGGGTAGTGCATTTTAAAGATATTGGTTAAGATACCTTTCTTTACCTCAAATTTGTGAAGTTATTCTTCTTTATAATCTTCTAAAATATCATAGCTTTTTCTTTTATATTTACATTTTAATTTGGGGACGTTGCTTTTTTAAAGTACTGTCTGTCAGGAGAAGGTACTTTTTTTTTTTTCTGATGGACGAGAGAGCCTTCCAGAACTATCGAAGTCTATCTTTCCTTCCTTCCTCCCTCCCTCCCCTCCCTCTCTCCTTCCTTCCTTCCTTCCTTTTATGAAAATTATTGGGATGACACTGGTTAATAAAACAGGTTTCCAGTGTACAATTCCGTAATCGCCATATGTATATCGCACTGTGTGTTCACCACCCGAAGTTAAATTTCCTTCCGTCACCAAAGATTTGACCCCCAAGTCTACCTCCCCCTCATGGCGCACCACGCCAATTCCCTTACATGTCAGGTGCCCATAGGTGTGTCGGATTCTGTCCCGAGCTTTCTCTCCTGTGCCATCCTCCTACGTGTCCATTGCTGCACCAACACCACAGGGTCCCGGTTATTAAAACGTAATGACAGTTTTTGAACTTTGACTCGTTATTTCTCGTTCCTTTTTCCTGCTATCGTCCATCCTGATGCTCTTCCTAGTTCCCACTTCATGCCAGCCGGCCCCGTGCATAGCTCTACGAATGTTAGAAAAAGCTCGTCCGATCCCCCAAGTCTGCAGTGTTCTTCGCATTTTTAAAGCTCCCCGAGCCCTTAGCACAGTCTCGCCACGTTCTCCACAAAGGTCTCGTGTAAAGGTCTTATTTTCTACAGTTTTGTAGTAGCCGAAGACATTTTCCATCTTGCGTTTTCTTAAAACCAGTGAACAGCATTATTTTAAAATTCCTATTCGTCGATAGTTCCAGGAGCCGAAATTTTCGATGACGCTTCCCTCATGTTCACCTGGAGCTTTGACTCTTTCATAGCTTATGGTCTTTGAGGAAAGTATTTGCGAGCGCTCGTGGAAGCCTCGGAAGAGGAAATGCTTTTCTAGAGAAGATTTGCAGTCATTTCTGCCGAGGGCCTCGGTACTGACGCTTCAGCTCCTAACAACCCACAGGTCTCAGCTCGAACGTCTCCAGGCCGCACAAGCTACACGAAATCCCTCTGCAGACCCGCGGCGGGGAGGCCGGTGTTCATTCACCCGCGTTTCTGTCCGGTCCCCTTCACGCCCAGGCGCCTCCCTCTGAGTCCCGTGGGAGAAAGTTTTACTTGCAGTTTTCACTTACCTTGAGGGGTCCCCTTCGTGGGCCCCGTCACGGAGCAGGGGCTCGGCTGGGCCCCCCACCCGGGCGGAGCCCGACCTCTGCCTCCTGCACGCCTGGCTCCGCCTGGAAGCCAAACTCGCTACGTCTGCACAGTCTCAGGGGACAAGCGCGTGTCCTTGTGCTCCGCCTGCCTGACCCAGGCCTCCCCTCGGCCACCTGCTTGTCCTCTCAGCTGTTTTATGCTCGAAGGAGCATCTGAGAGCGTCACGTTGGCACGGTTACTTGTTACCAGGACGGTGGCTTTGTGCCATCTTGCCCGTCGTGGCCGGAAAGGCCGTCCCTCCCCCGGCACTCGGAAGCCTGCACACCTCACACGCGCGGAGGACGCCCTCTCCGTGTGCTAGGTCAAAGGGGACATCAAAATGCAGGAGCTCAGCCTCACGTATCGTCATCACTATAACAGCTGGTTTTGGAAGCGGTTCTGTCGTATTTAACATCTAACTTTGATTTCTCCTCCCTTCGTGATTCTTCCGCGATGGTCTCGGTTGTAGGGAATGTTCCCGTCCCCAAATCCGCAGAACTCTCCACACATCGCATTCCTTTGGGATTCTCTCGCCCTGTGCTCTTACTTGTTTTTTATTGCACTATTATTTTTCGAGTTTTATGTCCCTCCAACCATCGTCCAAACACCTGACACTGTTTAATAAATGCGTTATGGAATTAAAATCAGATTTGCTCATAATTCTTTCTAATGCCTTCAACATGTGTGTTGGTTGAAACTCTGTGAAAGTCGTGATTCGTTCGTTTTCTCTCTGGAACCTGGAGGGAAATTGCTTTCTGCTTGGCTCGCGCCCGCGGCGTGACAGCGTCGTCCGAGGGAGCCCCGTCCGCACGAGCCAGAGCAGCCTGTCTTATGGGGGGCCCCGTCCTGGCACATACGCCCTTCACCTTACGACCCTGGCTTCAGTATGCATAAAGATGGGAGGCTGGGCTCAGAGCCCACAGTTCCATCCCGATTTAAATATTTGGGGTGACGCCGTAGGCCATCGCCGTCCAAAACGTGCTCAGCACCATATGGGCACAGCGTGAAAATCAAACTGTAATGATGATAATAAAGTAAGAGATTTAACTTAATTGAACTTTCTTGTTAAGTCGGAATTTTGATACCTCGTGAAAACTCTTTCCAAAAGCTGAGCCTGCCTTCCTGCCCTCCCGGTCCCATGACACTGAGCATAACTGTATTTTTTGTTTGAGGACTGAGGCTGTTAAAGGCTTCGGGTCCCGATTAAATAATATTCCATGTAAAGTAGGTAGCGTAAGTGAACTGGTTTTCTTAGGATTCATCGTCTTCGTCGAGAAGCAGAGGCTATCTGTCACTTTCAGATGCTCTGCGTCGAGGTTCCGTTTCACCGAGCTTGAGGGCTTGTGGCACTAAGGTTGCATTTTTCTCTTGCTTCCCTTTCTGAAATTTCGTGTCACAGAAGTCACATTTTTTCACACTCTCTTCTCCACTGCCTCTCTAGCTGAATCATCGTTCATCGAAAACCTCACACGTGAATTTACCTGAGTTACGCATGACAGAGTTTCTCGGGACCCATCACAACCAGCGCTAGGGACCTGCATGCAGCTTTGACAGACGTAGCTGCTGTACCGTAAACTACAGTTTTCCTAATTTGAAACTTATTGAAACTTATGAAAAACGACACATGGGTTTTCTGTGGAGAAATAATAATATTTGCAGATGACTTCGGAAGATAAAATTTGGACTGAGGAAAACACTCTTCCTGAAATCATTGTGCTGTGACAGCCCCAAGTCCCTAAGTTTGAATTGCATTTGCAGACGCCACAGAGGGAGAAGTTTCCACAAACGCAAAGGTAGTTTGCTTAACCGCTTGGAACTTCGAAATTTAAAAACTTCTGGCGAACACAAGACAGTCTGTGGGTGCAGGTTGACAAAGGGATGTGAAAATACACGGTTGGGAGCTAATTCTCTGTGGGTCTGGTATTCCTACACATCTTGCACAAAGGGTATTGACAGCTTTGTTCAAGAACGTTCTCACAATAGGCAGTCTCAGAAAGACAAAAGCTAGCATCTGCGTCTGGGGAGATTTAGAGACGTCTCTGTCCAGGCGTAAGTGGGAGCCCTCGCCGTCCCCCGCCTCCGCAGAGGCACCCCAGCAGCGAAGAGCTGCCTCTCTCCGGAGGCGGGAGGGGCAGGTTTGCCAGCAGCGCCCAAAGACCAGGGTCTCCTAATTTGCAAAGCTCCTCAGCTGTGACACAGCATCTACCCGGATGAACTCCGTGACACCTTGGGGGGTTGGGGGCAAGAGGAACAGAGCGAACACAAAACTCCTGTGTCCATTTAGGGTCTTGTCTGCCTGAGCAGCCCCCCGGGGGTGCGGTCGGCCCGTGTCGCAGAGGCCTGTTCCTTACGGCTGCTCCGCCCCTGGGCACCTGCCCGATTCATCTTAAAAGAAAGAGGTCATAAGTGTTCGAACAGCAATTCCTGCACCTCCCTGATTCAGCTGCAGAGGAAAATTTTCAGATGTTTATAAAAATTAAAAAGTACTTTATGTCGAAACACATAAAAATGCCTATTTTACCTCTAAAATCCATAGAAAACTTTCAAGCATTTCCTTTAAAATGCACTCTAGAACGCATTTTGAAAACGCACTGTGTTTTGACGAGTCCTGGACCAGCTGACCGGCCGAGTGAACGAGGAGGCTGCGAGCGCTCGGCCGTCCGTCGCCACGGGGTCTCTGTCTGACAGCCTCACACTGCACTGTAATGGGAGGAGGCTGCGAGCGCTCAGCCGTCCGTCGCCACGGGGACAGAGTGCCTTTCGTCAGGTCTCTGTCTGACAGCCTCACACTGCACTGTAATGCGAACCGACAGCGCCCCTGTCCCAGGATGCTCTTCTCCGTGGTGCTCCCCACAGCTCCCACGACTTCCGGGGTCCTCAGACGAAAAGTAGAGCTGGACGGCGGGATTGGAAGGGCTCCCGAGGTGTCCCCACGTAGGGCGAAACTGGGGGCCGTGGGCTGCAGGCCGCGCCATTACGGGGAGGCCGGTGCCTGCACGTCCTGGGCCTTCGGGGGTTTGGGCGTGTGTCCTTCATTCTGCTCCAGGGAGCAACAGGCCAGAGTTTTATTTATTTGCTGCGGTCACAGTGTGAAAATAAAGAGACGGGTGAGGAGGAGCAGAGCGCCTTGGCTTTCGGTAAAACGTCTGAAAACGTTTCATGTGAGACGGAGGACGTCACGCGACATGACTCGAAAGCGCCGCTTCCGAGGAAAGCCGGTTCCCTCTCCCGTGATGGCCGGCAAGTTGCCGCTGGCGTTTTTAAGGCGCCGCGGGATGTGATGATGTCATTTCCCCCCCTTATACCTCGCTCTTTGGCAGAGCAGAACAACAGGATTTTCATAACTCGGTTTCTGAATATCGGAGCTTCGATCTGGGCTCCGATTTGCATGATTTCAGGTTTTCGATTCTGTCTTCGCAGATGCTGAACATTTCTCGCACATGTCACAATGATTGCAAGTCGCCTTCCCCGCTTCCCGGCCCGGCCTCCCGTTCGCCTGTGCGACGAAGGCGACTGGAAATGATTTTCTGCTCAAGAAAACGCCATCAACGGAGCTGGCCACAAGCCATGGTTTTTCTCTCAAGGCGTCTGAAACAGGTAATTGGATTGAAATGTTATTTTCTTTTAGAAAAGCAAAATGCATTGACCTGTAAGAGGCCATGTTTTATTGAAAACACCTCCTGTAAAGTGGGCACAGTTGGTGCTGGCCTACTGTAAAACGGTAATTGAACACTTGGGAATTGTAGACCCAGAGACATAGTCTGCTACGGGACATTTGGTAATGGCATACTTTTCCTGGAAATGACAGTCCTTCTGAAAACCTGGAGGATTATTGGGCCATCAGACGTTGCAGGACCGCCTGTGGCGGTCCCCTACGCGTCCTCCTTGATTGAGAAGGTGGGTGGACAGTAGATGTGTCCAGGAGAAGGGTGTAGGGAGGAAGCGCGTCAGCCTCCTTGGCAGAGGCGCATTTTAGCGCAGAAGCAATGGCATTAAGGCTTCCCGTGTCCCGTGTCCCTTCCTTCCGGGGCCGGGCTCCAGCTCTGGGCACTTTGCTGGACGCTCACCGGCGCTTCTGTCCCTCACGCCGTCATTCCTTAATTAAAATTTCACAAATTACTCTGCAAGTTGTTCTTTATGTGTGCAGACTCGGTCGGACAAAAATGGCTACTTACTGATTTAAAGCGGAGGGCTCGGCACAAAAGCTTTAGAATAAAATACGTCCTCCACGAAGAGAAAGACAGAAGAAAAGTTGAGACACATTTGACATAAATCGACCTAACGTATTAAACTTTTAAAATTTAGCGTTCATTTTCAAAGGGCAAAATAAGAGAGGGGATCCGTTTAAGGTGACAGCATAAGAGCTGGAACTTAGAACATCTGTCGAGAGACCGGAGGACGCTGTTCTGTCCCCAGCCTGATCCTGTGTGTCTTCCTCATACTCGAGTCTTGGTTGCTTTACAAGCCAACCAAGACCGAGAGCCATGGCCACCATCCGCCACTGTCCACTGAAGGGGCTCCATGGCCCTGGCCCTCTGAGTTGGCTCTGACGAGGCTCTCCCTGTCCCCAGCCAGGTCCACTCCCCGACTCTGGGCTGGACCCAGCCATGATCCACGGCCGCTCTGAGATCTCTAAGATACGGTGTTAGCCGCCTCGACTCGCCCGAGGGTAAGGAATCATCCACGAGAAAAGTATAAGGTAAAAAGTGCCCAAGAGTTTGGTCCATTTGGGTTTAGACTGTGTCTCTTCTCCATCCGTCGGTTGGGAGAGCTTGGTCCAGCCCGTGGTCTGGCTGAGGCTCAGCTTCAGAGATTCCACGTGCTGCTGCGTTTACCACGCCCCGCCTGCTCCCCGCATCCGCGACGTGACACCGACTGAGCATTTTGGACTGACGGGCTCTTGAGCTATGAGACCGTTTCTCTCTGACGGGTGGGTGACCCTGTGTGGCCTGCTGGCTGGCTGTCGCCGTCTCTGTGTTCCAGACCCGCGGGGAGCAGAGGCTGCCACAGGCCCGAGGATGTGTGTCGGGTCCCTCCCGCGACGATGGCACAGAGCGTGGTGTGAACAGTCTGCGCTGGCTCTCCTGGCCTCTGTCCCAGGGGGCGGGAGGGCGCCGGCCGGAGCAGAGCGGCCCCCGTGTCGGTCCCGTCCTCGGCGAGCGATGCTGGGCTGGCGCCGAGGCGTCCTTCCCCGTGCGCTGCCTGGACAGCGTCCCTCAGGTTAGGGCCCAGGAGACGTTCCCGTGTCCTCGCGAGACCCGGAGAAGTGCTGCTTCCCGCGTCCGTTCAGTGGACTCTCAGGTCACGGATTCCAGGCCGTCCAAGCGGAGTCCGCACTTGTCCTTGGGCGGCTGTCAGGGCGCTCAGAGCCGAGCGCGCGTGGCCCACCGTCACTGCCACGAGCGCCACGTGCCGTTCACTGCCGCGGGCGAGCCGTCCCGCCCCCGCCGCCTTTGTGTCCCCACTGCCCGGCTCTTTGCTCGTACGTCGTTTATGTCACACCCGTTACCACACGTCATGGCGAGTCTGTCTGTTCTCAGTGAGAGGGACATTGTGTCGGCGCGGAGTCAGATTCAGTGGC
>NW_006434835.1:1627763-1646301 GCF_000325575.1 Pteropus alecto
CCGTGACCTGACGCTTCCAGGGAGAATCTGGAAGGTGGTCCGGAGGGGGTTGGTGCTGTCCTTGGTCATGCTACGGTTGCCACCGTACGTGCACGTGGCTGTGCATCTGCCTCCAGACGTGAGGAAGGGGAGTGGGCTGGACGAAGGCTCCCCGCCGACCGAGTCCGTGTGCTCGGGGCCCCAGCCAGGGGCTCACCCCACGTGACCAGCGGGGACTGCATGGCGACGTCTCCGGCGGACGCTGTCTGTTTCACGATGAACTCAAAGCCCCCGAAGTACAATCGATCTAACGTTAGTAAGGACAGAGGTGATAATGGACACAGAGGAGACAAACCGCGGTCTCCGGCGGGGCATAAATAAACAAACAGGCCCGGGTTCCTGCGTGCCATCGTCATGCTTCACGATAAAGAAATTCAGCGTTCACACAGCACTCGAAACCTTTTCAAGTGACTTTATATCTGTTTCCATAGCTTTAGATTAGTTTGCTACCCTTTTCTACTAAATCGCTGGAAATGTTTGTCTTTTTCTCTATGAAAACTAGAATTTTCACTGGGATGATTAACGCTGCGGTTTTATATCTTTCTCCTTGTTATTTATTTACTTTCTTTAACCCAATTTCCCTCTGACAGCTTTTCCATCGCTAGACTAGATATTAACTTGACAAAATTTGCTAAAACCTCTCACAAATGCCACAAATCCCATTAGGAATTCGTTATTCGAGATATGGAATAGAACGCGTTTTACAGAGCTTTTAACAGAGCCGCTGAGCCCGAGGCCACGGCCCGGGCTTCTGCCCCCAAATCGGGGCCTGGGCAGCTGTGACCCCGACTTCCCTGCTCGGCAATGGGGATGCCATCTATTGCCGAATGGAGAAGTATTTGTCGTGGAAAGTGGGCACTAAATAAAAAACGCAACAAGAGCACCCTTCCCCTCAACTTCTTCAGAAAGGAAACCTCGAGGCGGCAGGCGGCATCCGAGTGTGGTTTTATTTTCTCCTTCTTCTTCTAATACGGCATTTGACAGGTGCGAGAAAAGCCTGAGAACGCGTCTCGGATCCCCCGAGAGCTCAGCTCGGTTCTGTTTTCCTGGCAGAGACCTCCTTTCGCCCTGGGGCTCCGGAGTGTTTCCCAGGGTGGCCTCCTCGACGCCTGAGTCTTCCTGCCTCAGGCTCCTGGACGTGGACCCGCTGACCCGGGTTTTGCAAATCCGATACTGTACCGCCCTCTTAAAGAGGAGAAGCAGGCGGCTAAAACGAGCCACGAATTCAGCTCTCCAGCAACTTAAACTAAAATTACGTCACTCCTCTCAATCTTGGACTCTCTTTTCTAAGTCTGAAATACAATTAGTTTGTATTTTGTTTTTCGGAATTCCACTGCACGTTGATAGCCTATATCTCTTACTTAAATGCATGGAATCCTGTATTCCCTATGCTTTTTTTCATCTCCAATTTGTGTTCTTTCTTTATTCTTTTTCCTGGAATGCTGACTTAAAGATAATTTTGGTTTAAGCAGGTGTTATATATTTATTAAACCCTTAATAAGTCAGCATGCATATTTCATGGGTCGGTTTCATTTTTAATATCGTATTTTACGCATGGAGAAACCACGTTCATTTTCATGGCAAATTTCTTGTTACCAAAGGGCTTTAGATCCATCAACAATATTTTCATTTCTGTCTACATGCGCATAAAAATAATTAGTACTTATTTTAACTAAATAATACCGATTTCACTAATTTGGATCACACAAATACTAGTATTAAAATTCTTAAAGCCCATAGCACAGCACCCCGATAAACAAGCGATATACACCCCGATAAACAAATGATATACGAGTGTGCGTTCCGTGATCCATCACCATTCCACACATCAGAAAAATGCTCCGAGCGCAGGCTTTAAATAAAGTTGTTGTTTAGAGGGGGGATGAAGGGGGGGGATCAGAGTAAACAGCAAAGGGTTCGCGAATATCTGGCATTTTTCTAAGCAAAATTTTGACAGATTCTCTAGTATATTGTTTACTGAGCACCTAATTCAACTTTGACGAACGATTTTATTTGGCAAAAGAAGATGGCACAAAAATGATTTATCTGGCTTACCTTTAAGACACGGTTTTCTGTTTGTTATTATTTATACTAAAGACTGACAAGGTTTTTGAGAGAAACATTTAAACCATTATATTTTGAATAAAACCGTCAAAGGACACGTGAATGTGAACTTCTCCGGACTTAATCTTTACGTGATGAAAAATAACCAAAGGGTTGAGGCATTGAGACGCGGCTGTCACAGGCACAGGCGTGGACTTGGAAGTTCCCAGACATCTCGGGAGCCCAGTTCCTCATTTTCCTAGAAAGGGAAAAACGAGCACTTACCTCGTGGTGTGTCGGAGGTGTGTCCTTGTCATTTATTTGTTCCAAATTTACTAACTTGGAAATGCGAGCCGAATTAGTTTTTCCGTGAGTAACCCCGAGTTGTAGAGTTTGTTTTAAAATAAACCTTTATTTAGAGTAGTTTTAGATTTACAGAGAGGCTGCAGACGTGGTACGGGGAGCCCCCCACACCGCACGCCCGTTCCCCTCGTGACTGACACCTTACGTGGGTGTGACCACTTCTCAAACTTCTTGTTTTTGATGACCTGGGCCGTTTTGAGGGGCACCGATAGAGTGTTTAGTAGAACGTGCCCCAGCTGGGGTGACCGCTGTTTTTTTCACGATTCAGCTAGGGCCGTGGGACGAGGGCCACAGGGCCATCATGACACATCGAGGCCTCGCTGCCAGGTGACTGGTCACTGTTATGTTTTCCGTGATCATCCGGCCGAGCGAAGCGTGTTTTTCCTTATAAAATCCAGTTAAACACTGCTCTTCCTACAAGCCGACGATTAGTAAGATGTTTAGATAATTTTGTCGGAATGTTTAATTTTCTCATTCTTTGGGCTTAGTAAAAGGAAGAAAGATTTGGTTTTAAGCAAAAGCTTTACCTGTGGACATTGTTTTCTAAGTGAAATCATTTCAGAATTTTAGAAGGAAATGTATCGCTTGGGAGTTAATGCCTGAGTTAGCTTCTCTACAGAGCTAATGCTTTCTCGCCAAGGGCAAGTGACCCAAACACACTGGTTCAAGTGCAGCTGACATACGTCCCTCCAACATCCTTGTCTGCACAGCATACGGCGAGGACGTTTATTCCGAAACGCACGAGGCCACGCGAGCTCCTCTTTAAATGCTCCTTCCTCAAACCACGGAGGACCCGTGGGGACATCGGGGTTCGGCTAACACAGGGGGGCGGCCCAGGGTTCTGCAGCTGCCTCTCCTTCTCGCTGTCTCTTCCTGCATTGTTCTAGCTTTCCCGTTCTTCAGTTAGTTTTATATTTCTGAACGGTATTCCTGTTCCGACGCTTCGGCATACACAGATCGCAGTCATCATCTTTGAATTTCTGTTACGGACGATGGAAATTCTTCGCCGTCACGAACGCTCGAATCTTCGCCCCTGTTTCTCTACTTCCCTGCCAGTGTACACGGGTTTAGTCTCCGCGATACTCGTTATTTACCTTTCATCGTCCGAGTCGAAAGTATCCACTCCCGGCAGGTGTTGCTCTGCAGCGTTTATTTTTCTTGTTTTACTCTTTGCTTTCCTTGGAATTAATTGACTTAGTTTTTACATGTGTTTAATTTTGATTTCACTATGACGTTTTAATTTCCAAGAAATCTTTCTAATTCAATAAATGTTTCAGTATTTGGGTTTCTTAAGATATAATTTTCCTGACCTTGTTTCGCGAAGTACCCTCTCTTGTCTCTTTGAGAAAATGAGATTTTCTTTCATTTTAAAGTTTGCTTTTGCTCCTTACGTTTTTCTCATTTCCCCGAGGGGTTTTGTTGTTGTCGCTGATCTTATTTTGTTCTTCTTCTTTATGGTTTTTATGCTTACGATTTTTCTTTCCGTTTTCTCTCTCAGGCTGGAGGCTTTTCTCAAACACTTGGTAGCCCTGAGTTATCTCTTTTAATTTCAGAGTAAGACTAAAGAGCTCTTTAGGAGCTTCGTATGCACGGACGGGCTTTTCCCACTGATGAGCTTTGCTGCGGGTTAATTAGCGGGGCGCCAGGCACATTACGGGGCGATCCCTAAATGCAGTCATTTTCCGAAGCCTTGGGTTTCTGCAGGGTTCGCCGACGGGTCGCCAGTGCTCTTGGCCTCACGTGGCACATGGATGTGGAGGTGTCACTATTCAGAATGTGATCGTTCACTCAATGTCTCCGTTTTGGGCGGTGTGGCCCGGTCCTGCCTCCCACCGTCCACAGCTGCCCGCGATCTGGAGTGTCTCATTGAGAAACGTCATGAAAATTAAGCTCCACTTAAGCTCTTTGTCCTTATTTCTAGTTTTCGTCCTCTGTGCATCTCTGATGCTTTCTTCGCTGCTCCCCTAGTCCAATCGGCGAGATAGTCGTGGAACCTGTCATTTACATTCAGACGATTTTTTCCCTCTGTAAACGATTTTCAGCAATTCTCCAAGTCGGGCTTTTTAAAGGAGCCCTCGCCCCAGACACTTACCCACCGTTAGGGCACAAACGGACGCGGCTGAGTGAGCAGTACTGGTGTCCACCCTGCCTCGATTTACCCGGTATCCAGCCCTTTGAGACAAGCCCTGTGAGAACGGCCTGGGCGGGGCGGGCTCCGGGCACCGTCCGCGGCCCCTGCGGCTGAGATGCGCGTCCCCCGCCTACTTACCGGGAAATCCTCTCGTCCCCCGACCGCAGCTCATCCTCTGCACTCTTGGGGTGCCTTCCGCGGCGCCCCGCCGGGTAGGGCTGGCCCCTCCAGTTAAGGTCACGGTTCACGCAGTCCTCTGCGGGGACTGAGCAGAAGGGGGCCCCGACTTCTGGTGACAGCAGGGCGAAGCGGGCTTTCTCCCAGGGCGGGGTTCCCGGGGTTCTCGTGCCACAAGTAACGCCGAGGCCTGGGAGAGGCGGAGGGACTGCGCAGGGCCACCAGCTGTTACACGCCGACGCGACAAGGTCAGCGCTGCGCGGTCGCCGCTCAGCCACCCTTCCAGCGTGAGCCTGGCGGGCTCCTGCCACGAGCCCGCCCCTGCGGCACGAGCCCTGCCCCCCGCAATCTCGCTGCCCGAAATCCCCGCTCCCTGAAATCCCCGCTCCCCGAAATCCCCCCTCCGAAATCTCCCCTCCCCAAAATCCCTTCCCACGCCTCCCCACGCCGCCCTGGGCATAGCTCTGCCCCCCGAAATCCCTGCTCCCCGAAGTCCCCGCCCACGCCTCCCCACGGCGCCCCGCGCATGCGCCCCTGGGCTTCTGTAGCAGGGCGCCAGGAGGGCGCGGTGTCCCCCGCGAGGGCGCTGGCCCTGCGCCCCGACCAGCGACCAGCGAGCTCGGAGGACATGGAGGACACGCTCGCGGCCCCTGTCGCCTGTTCCGCCCGCGGCCCGGCCCCTCCTCCGAGCCCTGCGGACGCCCTGGCCCGGGTCCTCCTTCTCCGGGTGTCTCTGTCCCTCTCCCACGGTCTCCGGCCTCAGTCCATCTCCTGTGCTCTTCTTAATGCCTTTATTTCCACTGGGTTTTTCCCCCCTACAAAGTACATTCTCCTAAGTCGCATCATCGCTGGACAGTGTTGCCGGCCCCCCCGCGCTCCTGACACACCCGCCACTTCTCTCTTCACTGTCCCTGTCACCTACACAGGCCTGCAGCTCTGCAGGAGCAAAGGCCTCGCACGGCGGGATCTTAAAGCTGGGCGTCCTTGACAGAGGCTCAGGCGCTCAGTACTTGTTTGTTGAGTGAATGCCAGATCGTACATATCAATTTTTCCTTTTTCATCTGAAATCTTAAATAGGGTGGTCGAGTACAATATATTTTCTTTGAAACGCTCTGTGAAACTGTTCATTATGTAATAATTATAAAAACGAATTCGACAGGTCAGTAGCTGGGAGGTGGAAGGCCCTGTTTGTTTATCGGTCCAGATGTTTGAAATTCTCTCCATGATTCTGAGCTGCTCCCGAATGCCCTCTCCCGTTTCCAGATCCTTCATTAAATCATCTTCCCTTTCAGCTTCTGAGGCGAGTAACTCACCGTTTACCGTCGCGGTCATCCGTGCTCCTTCACGGGGTGTCCGACGTGCCCACCGGGAGCTCTGCGGAGCAGGGGCCGTGGCGAGTCTGCGCGAGGAGCTGCAGGCCCATCTCTACTGAACTGTGATTAAAGTACAAGTTCGAACAGCTGCCTGCGGCTGGCGCTTGTCACCCTGGACGCTGCAGTCCTGGAAGGCAGTGCCCACGTCCAGGGCAGAGCGCCGGCAGCGGCACGGTCACGATGCTGTGTCTCCCTCCCCCACATGTGCCTTCTTTGTCCTCTGAGAAATCGGGCCTTCGCGTAGAAGTGGCTGTATTTGACGTTTTTGGTTAATGCAAAGGTCATTTATTTTCAATTTCTGACAACTTCCCAGGCATTCTTATATATTAATGACGAAGTAAGAGACAGTGAAAATCCATAGCATAAAGGCAAAGTAATTTTATCTGAGTTTATTTAAATTAGAAATCTGATTAAAAATTAACTAGTTGATCTTATGATTCATTTCATTCTAAATGATGGTTTGTTGTTTTAGCTGTAACTTTTTCAGTGTTTATTAACAAAAGAGTCACCAGAAAGTGCTTTTAAATGGGTTCCAGAGTCACCAAGTTTTTATTTTAAATTTTTTTAGTTCTCAGGCTAGCGTTTTCCTTTAATGAAACTAAAAACTTAGCTGCCTTTTCCTGTCCTGACCTCTGGCCTGGCGCTCACCTGCACGGGCGAGCAGGCTCAGAGGCGAGCGTGCAGCCTGACACGTGGCTGTGCGCCCACGCGCTGCACTCCGAGAGAAGCAGAAGGGAGTCGCAGGAGGCGGCCTGCCTTCGTCACCACGCCAGAAACCCCAGCGGATGATGCCGGTGGCGCTACCGCCGGGGTCGCGATGTGCCTCGTTTTTAACGCAGACATTTTGCTTGTAAAAACGTGTTACTGGGCGGAAACGTGAATGCCTCGTGCGTCACTCTTGGTTCTGGCGAGGAGTAACTGGTATTATCCAGTGAATATGCAAACAATGTGGCTGTTCTCACTCCGTCTGACCGTCTGCTCCTGTCACGAGCGCGTGAACATTCGCCACGTCGCACGAACGTGAGCAGAGGACACTGGCAGAACTTGGAGCAGTTAATCTATACTTTTTAAAGAACCTGTGGTTTTATGACCATCCATAGACGAGGCAGCTTCCCTAAACCGAAATTAATGGCTCCAATGAGATTATTTGGGATTGATATTTCAAAGGAAAATGTCAAGAAGAATATCGGTGTTTTAAATTGCCAAAGCTGTGAATTTTAGGATCTTAAGATTTGGAATAGAGCCAATTTATGGGGTCTACATCCACCAAATTCGGTTCTGAAACAGGCTTGTATTCCTCCTGTAGACACGTAACTAATGCACGCATTCACATTTATTTAGGAAACCCACAGTATGAATTATTGTCTGCTGGTGTCTTATAAAAAGTAAAGCACAGCTTTGATTTTTTAAGGAAGAATGAGATAAAATAGAAATCATATGCCGGCTGTAAAACACATCCAGACCGAAATGTCAAACAGCGAAAGTAAGTTCGAAACGTTTGCTTCTATTTTTACCTCACTCTCCCCAAACTGACAGTTCCTGACTCAGTTTTGCATGGCGGTGGACTGTTTTCCATAAACTGTGCCCCACGATCCGAGCCGACTGTGTGGCAGCCTGGATTAACTAGGCGTTCGTGTCCTCCATCCGCAGGGTGAGCAACGAGCAGAGTAGCGAACGGTGCTTTCTTTGGCATATACGTCTGCGTGAGGACACTTGTATCTTTTTGAGATTATAATCTAATGAATTTTATTATATATCTGGGGTACATTTATGCTTAAACTAATGAGCACTTCAACACATCGCTATCTTGAGTAAGAATTCTTCTTTGCAAATCTTTGGACTTGTGATTTGTGTTAGAAAACAATAAAATTTATGAATTTGATACACTGTTGTCTCTGTTGAATACAGCCTGGGCTGTGCCCTAGACCCAGGAATAAACTAATAACTTTTAAGGATGGAAAGTAAGTTATTTTCTGAATTGAAAAAAATTTTACTTCAAGATTCCGTAATAAATCATAAAATTATGCTGCTATATTTATTACTATTCAAATTAATCTCGATAATCATAAAGATATTCCACACCGTCTCCCGACACGGCTTATAATTATCATCTGTTTGGTTTCTACTGTGCAACCTTAGTACAGGAGAGTACATTATAGCATCTGTTTAAAAACTGAAGAAATACAAACTTGGGACACCGTTTGTAGCCTCTGTCTGACCACAAATTGTGACATCAGGCTTCTAGATGTCACACATTCCTTGTCGATAGAATCAAAACATAACAATAGCTCCAGCCCAGCCTATGTGAGCTTAAGAATCAGCGACGAGCATGTAAAATATCTTCGAAAAACCCATATTTTTGTGCCCATGGAAGGTGGTATTTTTAAACCACTGCGCATGTGGTTAAATGATGCCCTAATGTTCGTGTGCTCACTTTAACCAGTCCGTGGTATCCATGTGTTTTCTCTACATATAATCTGATGAAAGCAGTCACTACCGATGACCTTGCTCACTCCATTTTCCCCCCAGCTTTATTGAAGAATAATTAATAAATCAATTACTCTATTTGCAACACTTAGGATCAGAAAGAATAGGCAAGCAGCCTCCGACAAGGCCAAATTTTCCTCTAATCTTCATATGGCTGCACTGGGCTTATATTTCTTCTATGAAAGTGGAAACGTTCTCTGATACCTAAGTATCAATAACCACTCAGGAATGGGTGGTCATTCCCTTCAGGATACACTTTATCGGTCAAATTTTAGAAATATCCGTTTATGACAGTGTTGTGACTTCTTTCTTTTTTCCAGAAACGTCAAAGTCGGGCCGTATATGACACGTTATGGTCCCATCGCTTCATTTACATGCCATTTTCGTTAGACTCTTAAAGTTTCCATATCGTTCGGTTAGTTAATACAGAGACAAATGCGGTTTTTCATTATTTTCTTGTCAATGACTCCCATTATACCATTTTTTTTTTGGTTTTCTTATTATATTATGCAATTGCTTTTTTTGAAAGTTGTTTTAGGTATTTGCTGTATTTCCCATGATTGGATTTCTCCAAATAGTATAATAAATGTTGGCTGTTATACCTTAACGAGCCCCTTATGTGTTCTGCCTTTTTTCTTTTTTTCTTTTTTTTCTTTCTTTCTGGCTATTCTTCTGCCTTTTTAGGCAAGGCAACCCTTGGTTGACCTCACAGATTGCAAGGACCTTGTCAGCTTATTTTTTAAATTTTTACGCCTACAGCACCTGGTCTTCCTAGGTGGTCTCCCATCCAAGTACTGACCAGGCCCGACCCTGCTTAGCTTCTGCGATCAGACGGGACCGGGCGTGGCCGTAGACGGCCTTTCTTCAAATTCCAGTCTCGTTCACGGTTTTGTCGCCCCCTGCCGGTAGGTGCTTCTGCAGAGCTTTCCTGCCGTGTCTCTGGCCTCTGCTCGACACCTCTTTGGTCCTTCCTAAACAACCTTTTTTCTGTAAATCGATGCTGTTCTCATACCGCTTTGTCTTTAAGAATCTCGCAGAGGCTCCCACCGCACACCACTTTTCAGCTTGGCGTTGGACCCCTTCCTTCCGTCCACGGCCCCCGCCGCCTGGGGCAGAGGAGGCTGACGGGTGGCAGCCGCGCGCTCTTCGGAGCCACAGTCGCTCTGCATTTGCTGCCCCCCTCTGTGCCCGAGCGTGTCTTTACTTCTCCCTCGAGCTGTCCCGCACTGTCTCTGCGGTTTGCTGCGATAACAAAAGGCCAATATTTTGGTACGTTTCACAGCGCTTGTATTTGACTTTCATCTGCTTGTTTCCCTGTGAGCTTGTGAGTCTCCGAAAGTCGGGACTGATGTGTCTGTCAACAGGTGCGGAAGTGATGACTTGTGTCGCCTTACATTTGTCCCCTACGAAATAGGTGCCAGGAGAACATTGAAAATGGACTTAGCTGCCTACTGTTCATAACTCCGAGAAAATAAAGGAACAACAAACAGTTTCCAGCCCTTCGATCGTGACTTCTATTTTTCACATATATGCATTTTCAATTCAGAAGTATAAATAAGAATATCGCCTTTCAGCGAAATATGAATAAAAACATCACCTTTTAGCTATACCAGGTAGTCTGTTAAAGAGAGAAAGTACTGTGGGCTGCTCAAATGCCATCCGACGCGCAGTGGGGCCAGGCCACCTGCGTCCACCACGTTGGCGATCCTCGCTTCGATTCGGCACTGTTAGATCAGGGCCCCGTGCTTGTGTGCCAGGTCTAGTGCTAACGGCCACCCCACAAGGGAGGGGTTCAGTAGTTACAAATATGTAATCTGTTGTGAGCTAGAGGTTCAGTGGTTACAAACATCCCACAGAGGGAGAGAGGCTAAGTAGCTCAACCAGGTTCCACATCTCATACCCAGTTAGAAGATAACATAATTGGGAAAAAACTCAATTTATTCTAGAAATTATACGGAGGCCTGAGAGCAAAATAAGAAAAAATAAAATGGTACCAAAAGAAAATAATAGACAAATTTCACTTATGAATATAAATCAATATTCTTACAACATTCCCACATCTAAATCCAAGAGTCCACTCAGAACATAACCAGGGGCAAAACATTGGTAAGTCACTTAAGAGAAGCTGAATGCTCGTTTCGATATCTAGAAGGATTTTCGCGATGTTTGTCTGTTAGTAAGAGAAAATGTGCTTTTTGGTACAATAAAACGTATTTACTGGTAGCCTGCATTACACTCAGTTGTAGTGCAGCCTAGACGTGACCAGTAGGAGTTCGAAATCGGTGCCCGCCGTCACCTCCGTTAGTGTTGACCGGGCAATGCTGGCCAAGCCGTTTAAAACCCTAACAAATTCCTGTGCCCACTGAGTCAAATGTTACACTTCTAGAAAGCACTTTATCTAAAAGAAATGGTTCTAAATTTAGAAGCAAAGCCCAGTGAGAGGTCGATAGTGGACCCGCTTGGGGCTCTGATCCCAGGTCACTTTGCACGTTGTATTTAAATGGTTCATTTGAATATTTACGCCCACTAGAGCAAGCTCACCGAGGGTAATATACTTTCGTGTTTATTATCAGTGCTGAGTGGCCGCATATCACACCTTCCAGCTATGTGTATTGAGGAAAATTATAAACACTGAACAATGCAATGTTTCTTATGATTATGAAAAACTGGGCACCCCCGAATTATGCAAATATTTGGAAATGCTATATAAACTATGCGACATCTTTCTCTTAAACTATTAAAATTACATTCAAGCAAAACACTAGTTGATAAAATAGGCTGGACAGACGTGATATATTGGTTACTGATATATTGGTTACTAAAAGGGAACACATCGAAATGTTAACAGTGGTTCCTATGGTTTGTTGTGATACTTATTTTTCCTAATTCTCTTCCCAGCTCTGCTTTAATGAACATGTTCGCGTGATTTAGATAGGGAAAGCATAAGCACTTAAAAATAAAAATGGCAAGTCATATCTTTTTTCTGTTTACTCTTTAAGGGCTGTACCTGACAGATAAATGGTCTAAAATAATTAAAACACAACGTTGTTAGTCTATAGGAATGTGTAAGACACCAGTAATTTGCTGCATTACCTAAGAGAGATTAATGTACCGTATGATTTTGTGCCTCCTACAAAAATAAAATATGAAATAGTTTGTTCACTGTTAGGAAGGGACTGACTGTATACATATACGAAAAGCAATGGTCATACAAATGTTACTTTATAAAGTGAGTAAAACATATTCATGTGAAGATTTAAGAAGAGAAAATTTACTTTGGTGACATTGTACCGAGGTTACAATTCTAGTTTTTATTTTGATATAATCTTGATCTCTCATTGAATCTACAGAAAATGCAGAGGATTTATTTATAACCTACGTTTTAAGATACAGGACATGCCATGTCCATTTTATGGAATCATTTTCTGCAGTTTCTGTAAAGCAGATTTCTGTCGATGACATCCCGAGGTCACGTGTGACTTTCGTAAGGATTTAAGATGTGTTCTTCTAGAAAGAATTTTGTCCCAAGGACATGATGATACTTTAAAATCAACTTTCAAAACAATCTTCTCTGATGGAAAAAACAGATTTTCTTATATGTTGCTCACTCAGAATGCTATTGCAGTGACAGTGGCTGTTCCATATTTGATACAGAAGCTTTTGAGAGTTGAAAGCCAATAAAACAGCTGTCTAAATAGATTTCATCTTATGAAAAAGAGTTAGCTTCCATTAGTTTTTCTTTCTGCCTTGTCCTCCTCTGAAAAATTCTAGCTTTGCAACAGGGATGTGTTTTTGTGCATCGAAGAGAAAGTTAGTGTTTTCTGGGAAAATGGCTGAGGCGATCATTATGAAAAGTAATGCTGTGCCTGGTGCAGGCTTACACTTGCCTGTCCTGTACACCTCCCCCCGCTTATTAAATGAACCCCTGCAGTAATGAGGCAGCTCTGCCGCCGTGAGAACCTGCCACGTGTCGGCTGGCCGAGCAGGAAGTGGAAAAGAGGCGAGCTCCTGCGGAGTGTGGGGTTGCATAGCGACCTGGCTTCAGGCACCCACCGCTTTCCCAGCTCAGAGAAATGAACGTGCATCTAACTTCATCAGCGATCGAGAGCTTGGTACTAAGACATAATAAATTGAATGTAAAACATGACAGTTTGCACGGGGGAGGGAGGGGGTAGGTTTGGTTCCTCATTGTGTAATTGCCCGAAAGCAAATAAATTGGAAGCTTACCAAATTTCAGAGAACTCTACTACCGTGGAAAACCAAAGTCTGGTCTTTAACAGCCCGCGGAGCCTGGAGGCCTTGACCCACGCTAATAGGACATAGGAGGGTCCTTGCTCAAAGCCCACCCCGGCAGTGTCCTCCCGGAGGGCAGAACCAGGGACCACGAGGGCCAGGCTGTGGCCCTCGGTCCAGGGGGAGAACCTCGGCTTACAGACGCGTCCAGCTGGCCCTCTGATTTCCCAGGGCGGGGAGCGCTGCTGTCTCCCACCTTCGCACTCCCCACCACCTGCCGCCTTCGCCACTCGACCCCGCTCCTTCTCCACCCTGGTGCGTTGGACGTTCTGGGTCAAGACCCTCTGTGTTCGGGTTTCTATCTCGCAGAGCTGCGAGGAGCTGCCTGTGAACTTCACCTTGTACGGCGTGGCGCCCAGCCCAGCCCAGCCCACAGGGCGTGCGCTCGCGTGCTGGCAGCTCTCTGCGGCGGTTCTCCAGGAGCTCGGCGCGACGGCTCCCTCTGTTTCGAAGTGAAATATTTGCTATTATTTTGACATGGCATCCTCGGTAAGAAGGAAGGGGCCAGGCCCGTGCCCCCGATGCTGGCGGGCGCAGTGTTGGGATGCGCGGCCGTAGCCAGAGCTGTGTGGTCCGCAGCGGCCGTACACCCCGACTTACCCGAGCATCGCCTGAGCTTACCCGGCAAGCGCCATCGTCCCAGCCTAGAGACGAGTGACCTGAGCCCAGGGGCGGTGCAGTGACCTGTGCGAGCTCCTCCAAGTCTAAGGGTCTGCAGAGAAGTTCACTCTCATCTCCTTGGCTCTCGGGGTCCTGTGCATGTGACCACACAATCTTTGCGCTCCCCAAACACAGCGATGTGACAGGCGTTAGCCCTGGCCTGACCCACACGTGCCTCGCAGTGTCCCGAGCAGGGACAGTGTCATGTGTCCCCGGCTGCGATGGCACTGAATCTCGCTCGCACCTGCCTGCCGCTGAGACAGAATCACCTGTGTCTGACCACCTGCTGCCTCAGACACGGTGCCGAATGCGGAGGCTGCGCCTTTAGTGAGCGGATACGGCCTTGGAAAGGACATGAACCTTGCTCAGCAGCTCTGATGGCTGTTCTAAAACCCTCTCAGCTGCTCAGGAAGAGGCCGTTGCTGAGGTAAATTACGGGCATCTCACAAGGCGTAGCCATTAAAAAGGGCATTTCATGAGACTACTGAGTAACATTAAAATTCACTTAGGATCAACTGTAAACCGATATATCATTTTACTCTTTTTATTTGAAAACATGTAAACAAATGTGTAGAGGGATAAACGAGGGAAGAATCCACATGGACACGGACGATGGTACGATTTATGGGATTCCTGGCTTTTTTTTTCAACTTGCTTTATTTTCTAAAACTTCTACTTAGTTAAATGAGACATTTTTAAATGAGAAATATATTATTTATTTGTTATTTATTTATTCGAAAAAATAATACGTGCTCTTTGGAAAATATACAATAAGGAAAATATGAAGAAAGGAATAAATATCCCCAAATCACATACCTACAGGAAACTCGTGGAACGTTGCGGTCAGCGTTTTGACCAAAGCTTGAATCATCTCCCCGCACATATTCTCACTGATCTTTTATAAACGGGGTTGTACAGCAATTGCTTTTCTGTAACCGGTTTTCACTCAACAGCAAACCGTGAGAACTCTGCGTTTGTCAATAAAATAATTACGTCATCAATTTTATTAGACCAAAGGGCATATTAGACGAATGTATTTTAAGTTTCTTCACTAATTCCTTATTAATGCCAATTTATTTTTTCTAATTTTTTCTCACTTAGTAAGTATTCTGCCTATATATTTTAAAAATTGTAGTGTATGCTTTACGTTTAAAATGGTAACACTGTATGAAGGGAGGGGCGTGTGCGTCAGGCTTCAGCGTGAAGTGCCCGACAGACGCGGTGTCCTGCGTTGTGACCCGCCGGTCCCGAGTCCTCGCTTCTAAAATCCTTTCGTGCACTGTTCTCTTTTCTTTCCCATTTTACTCGTATGTTCAGAGGGAGGTTTCCCGTACATGTACATATCTCTCTCCTTTCTTTTCCTCGCCCGGTTTGAGATCAGGGTTCTGTTAGCATAATCAACGAGTTGAGGGTAGCTTTCTGTTCTTTTCAACACCGTGAAACTATTTATATAAACGAAAATAATCCGTTTTAAAAGGTTTGATGGAACTGGCCCATAAGCCCACGTATTGTCTTACTTTCTAAGTGTTCATTGCTGTCAACAGGACCAAAAGCAGGTGTGGTATGCTAGTGATATTTGTATTTGTATACAGTTTACGGTATGCCTGTATTTATTTTATTATTATTATCATCCTTTTTAAACTTCTGGTCTGTTGCTTTTCTGAAGACCTGTCGGGCTGGCCCGGCTCCAAAGCCAAGAGCTCCTGGGATGGGGCGGTGGCCGGCTTGCAGCCCACGGTGACTGCCCTGTCACGAGCCATCGTTCCCAGGTGGGCGTCCCTCGCTCAGCCCGCCATCTTCATCCTGAGCGTCCGTCACAGTCACTCCGCTCAGGGATGCTCCTAACCTCTTGGGCGAACGAAACCCTCACTCCTTGGTCTAGCCTCGTTCGAGGTGAGGGCAGGGGCGGCCGCGGGGCCATCAGGGTGCCCTCCTCAGAGACTGAATGGGGACACGCTGCGAGCTCTCCGGCTCGACAGCCGGGGGGTGTCGCCTGCCTGGCTTCGTGGCTGGGAAGACCCCGCCTTGAGACGTGGCTTCTGTTCGAGAGCCGCTGTACCCGCCTCGCCAAGGGACCCGCGTCCGAGCCACCTGCGCACACGTGCCGTCAGGGCGGGCCTCTAAGTCACGTGTCATGCTCTTGCTCCGTACCAGCGTGGCTATGATTCTGTGCTCCCCTGAAATGTTTGATTTAAATGCGCGTGCCAAATTTACAACATAAAGTTTCCCAGACAAGCTTCGAAGATGCTCGGAAACGCTTCCGATGCCCAGGGCCTGCGCTCGCTCGGCTGCACACACGCCCAGGACGACCGAAGCCCCAGCTAAGACACAGCCGGAAACTCAGCTTCCCTGACTGCAGGGTCTCGTCCTGGTCTGGGCTGCCACATAGAGGAAATGGAATCCTAATGAGAACATCCCTTTTTACCTAACGTGTTATTTGGATAAATGAGGCAAAATGATGAAGTATGCTTTCTTCCCATTCCTTGGCGTTCGAGTTTGTTTGTTGATATTGTTTTAATAGACTTTATTTTTTAGAGCAGTTTTAGGTGCACAGCAACATTTAGCGGGAGGTACAGAGATGTCCCACACGTCCCGCCCCCCCCATGCCACCCTCTACCTCAGCATCTTCCCCAAGGTGGGGCATCTGTTACCATCGATGGCGCCATCGTCACCCAACGCCCATAGTTTACGCTAGGGCTCGCTCTCGGCGCTGCATGTTCTATGGGTTTGGAGAAATGTATCATGCCATGTGTCCGCCATTACGGCAAATCACATTTTATAGTCGTATAAACGTCGTATGAGGCACACGGGGTCATGTTCCGGGCGTGGCGAACCCAAAGTGTTCTCCGGGAACAGCGGGCTAATTTGCTGTAGGTCTGGCTTCTTGGCTCATGTTTTCTGTTGGATTCTAGAATTTCTACACATCGTTATAACCGTCCCAACCCCACCCACGTTTGTAATTTCTTGAGAGCTAGAATGTGTCAGAGGAAGATATCTTCCTATCCGGTGGAAGACAAACAAGCTGCTCGTTACCACTGAGAATCCGGGGCTCAGCGTCACCCCGAGAATCTGGGCCTCAGCGTCACCCCGAGAATCCGGGTCTCAGCGTCATCCCCGCAGAACGGCATTGATTCCGTCCGAGGAAGAGACTGGAAGGAGCCATCGGCTCTTCTCCTCAGAAGGGGGAGAAAACCTCAGTTACTCCCACATTCCTTTGGGGAAAACGCGAAGCCACGAGGTCTAGTTTTACCTCAACGACCGGTAACTGGAAGTCGCCCTTTCACGTCGCCCAGAAACGCGGGGGGTTCCCGCGTCCCTTCGACCTGTCGCTCTCGATCTGGGAGGCTTCGGAATCTCTCCCCTCCCTCCTCGAGCTGTGTTCGCCTCGGCCTCCACCCTCGTGCTCGCAGACGATTTGCTTCCTAATCCACTGGGAAGATGAATAGAATAGAAAGGACTGTGCCCGAGCTCCCGGCAGCGCCGGACACAGCCCGCCGTCCCTCGGGGCGGGACCTCCCCCCACCCACGGCCTGCCCGAGGGCCTCACTCCCACCGGAGTGGCCCGTCCCCGGCCGCTGCGCCCAGTCTGTCCCGCTGACTCCTGCTCTCACGACCATCGCTTTAATTCCTCCTGACTTAAGAACAGCAACCGCAACGGACAAACCAAACGCGCTTGTCCCCTCCCAGGCCTTACCCTGTCTCCGCTCTCCGTCCCAGCAAAACCCACTGGGAGGACAGTGTCCACGAACGGCCTCCCCATGGGACTGCGCCGCGTCCCGCGGCCACTTCCCGGCTCACTCGGTCTACGGGCGGCGTTTGGCGTGGCTGCCACCAGCGTACCCTAGTTTTCACTTCGACGCCGGGACACCGTTGGCTGCAGATTTCCAGTCCCCTCCCTGACGCCTCGTGCACTTAACTTCTCTCGCTAGATGCACCTTGTCTCTCCGCCAGAGGGACACGAGTCACAGTGCCTGATCCTCTTCTCTCTCACACTAATTTTCTTAGCGATTTGTTCCATGTCATTCCCGCAGCACTGCCTGCATTCCGGGCGGGCACACGTTTGACCTTCAGCATAGGCCCCTCCCCTAAACGGAGGACTCGAGTCCAGCTGCCCACACAGCTGTGCTGTCTACACAGCAGGTGTCTCCAGATTAGCCCGTTCAAAACGCCTGATTATCCCTCTAACGTCCTGCCTCTCTACGGCCGTCCGGGGGTCAGTAAGCGAGACTCAGCCGCTGGTGGCTCACGCCAGACGTCCGTCTGCTGGTCTGAGCTTTGTTCTTCCTTCACGCCAGTCCATCTAGTTGGCTCTTCTTCTGGAATATGGCACAGCCGGAGTCTGGCCGGCGACTGCCGCCCTCACCGCGCCCGACCGGCAGCCGCCATCCGCTCCTGGCTGTTCCCCTGCGGCCGCCGTGCAGACAGGTCGGCCGGTGCCCTGGGGCAGGCGCCACGGCCTCCGGGCTCCGGCGTCCCTCAGCCACAGCCTCTAAACTCCGTCCGTCGTTCTCCTGGCCGCTTAGAGTGCAGCTGAAACCATTTCAACGGTCTTGAAAGGTCCTCCACGGTCTCTGCCACCCCCTCTCGCATCCGTGGCCACCCTCACACCCCTCCTGAAAAAGTGTTGCGTGATGACAGGGTCTAGTGTCAGTCAGGGCTTCCGACACCAGGCTAAGAATGAGCCAAATAACAAACAGGCAACGATTTCCTTTGCTGGGGGACGAAGAGACTGAGGATTTGTGTGAATCACTTTTCCAAGCGCAGTCCAGGGATATGATTTGTATTATGATACGTTAACCCAAATACGATGAAATAGTTACACATCCATCTCAGAACCAGAGCTCGACCACAGCCGTTTGCCACTTTCGTCACGAGATGTTACCGCTTCTGACAGTGAGCTTCCATTTGCTCCATTCGAATGTGAGTGATTTAGGAATGTCACATCTAAGCTGTATTCATGATACCTCATATC
>NW_006434835.1:1647037-1650047 GCF_000325575.1 Pteropus alecto
CCTTGGCAGTTAACCCCGGGAGCCGTCAGCTGCTAACAATGCCCCGCCCGTGGGCCTTAATTACCCTGTGAAAAATGTAAAGTAATTATTACGGTGTAGAGCAGAAGTCTAAAAAATGTTCAGCTTCCATTTTCCAAGGATGTACTGTTCTGAACCTGCTGATTTCCCACCAATTAACAGCGATCGTTTTATGTTATTCTCTTTCCTTAGAAACCACTAAACCCGTTTTGAAAAGCATATGTATTTGTATGAAATATTTCTTAAAGGCATTTTTGGATTAAAAATTGGGTATTACAAATGAAATCATTTTTTTTGGTCATATTTTTCTTAGTTATAAAATAATGCTCATGGAAAATATAGAAAAAATCAGAGGAGAGAAAAACTTGAAACCCATACTGTTAATATTTTATCGAATTTTCTTCTATGTAGGAATAGACATTTATTTAACTTATCAGGAATGAAAGGTTATAAATGTCTAAACTCATATTTTCACTTATTTTTATATAGTGTATATTTTTTAAACCGTTAAAGTTATTTCCAAACTTCCTTTTAATGACGTCTGCGTCCCACAGTGGAAGGATGACAACTTACATGACTTCCTGTCAGAGAACATTTAGGATTTCCGATGTTTCTGGGGTGACAATAGCTAAAAGCCGCACGTTTCAGGCGCTATCCTAGCCGTCAGTTACGTTTGGGAGACGTTTTGCGGTTCGTGGTCTCCACTCGCTTTTTCCGGGCTGTCCGGCGTGGCCCAAGGATGGCTCTGCTCCGCGTGTCCCCGTGTCCTCTCTGCGGGAGGAGAGGAGGCGTGTGCTCAAACCGCGGGATTCCGGGGCTGCGCGCAAAACGAGTCTGCGAAAGAGCTGGCCGCGTTTGATGTCCCCAGGAGGAAGGTGGACCGTCACGCCACATGGATGCCCCGGAGCAGGCGTGGGCTCCTCCCAGCTGTCCGTGGGGTGACGAGGGCGGCCGCGTGGGTCTGCAAAGTCAGTAAATCGTGTCTTTGAAGTGAGCGCACGTGCGCGCCGGGAGCGATCCACCTGGAGATGCCAACTTCCAGGTGGGTTTAAGTTCTCGACGGGTTTTTGAGAAAAAGAAGAGGGTGCAGTTGCTGCGATTCCCACCCCCAAAGCTGAGCAGCCTCACGCTGCTCTGTGCTGTTTATAAACCACCCACCTGGGTGTGGCGCGCCCTGCAGGCGTCGGCTGATCTGCGTCCCCAGCCTCGTGAGAGCAGAGCTGGCCCAGTGCACGGGGACGCGGCCGTGCCCTTTCCTTCGTGGTCCCTGCTGTGCCCTCGCCGAGGCGCGTGGCCCCAGTGATGGCGGGAAGCTCGTCGGCACACGAGGTCGATTAACATCGAACACCCCGTGTTTCCGCCACGTTCTAATACATGCGGCTCTGTCTCAGCGTCCACACACGCAGGAGCTTCGGCGGGCCTTCGTTCGGCCACGGTTCTACCGTCCAGTCCTGGGCCGACCTGCTGGCCAGCGTGACATGCCGGGGAGGTCACGACCCTTCACCCGGAGCCCCAGTGACAAGCGACGACCACGGATGACGTTGGTATTGACGAGCCTGGCGCCGTGTCTGGGCTCGTGACAGCCGAGCGAGGTGCGCGGCACGAGGCGGTCCCCACGCGGAAGCGTCCCCTCCACGCATCGCAGTGAAGGTGGCTGTCAGCTGCGTGTTTCTCCCGAGAGCCGGCCTGCCTCCCAGGGCAAGGGACGTGCACGTCTACGGCTCTGCCGGCCCCTGGCAAACCCGGTGTCTGGCACCCAGTCGGTGCGACACGCGTGTTTATGCAGCGAGTGCCGAGTGAGCTGAGAGGCGGTTAGCATCGGGGCTCGTTTGGTCACCGCGGCTTGGCCCTTCGCTGGGACCCTGACTAGGAGAGCTTCGCCCTGCAGTTCCCTTAGAGAAGGGTTTCGTGAGCTTTTTAAATCTAAACAACCGTCACCCAGAAAAGGCAAAACTACAGGGACCGCTTCTTCACGAGAAAAGGCAGACGCGGGGTCGTGACGACGTGGTGAGCGGCCGAGCGCTCCCCGTCCTCTGCCTTTGCCGCTGGGAAATGGCGGCTGAAGCCCGGTGTCCGTCCTCAGCGAGCTGAGCAAACTTCACGCACCGGGACTTCCTGCCTTTAAAGGTGTCACTCTCGTGTCCCGCTCAGCTCGAAAGGTTTTAGATCTAAATATACGCGCCCGTGAACGATCTTTACACTTACATTGTTAAAATCGCCTTGATTTTGCTTTTTGATTTTTCCAAGAATGAGAGTGGTGTGGTAATGTCTGTGTTCCTGTTCGGTTTCCACCAGCCTTTCCCTGAATTTCCCCCACACCCCTCAAATATTTGCTTTATGTATTTCTAAGTAAAATTGAACCGAATATAAATGTTTATGGGAATATTTTCATTGCACCTTTTATCAATAAAAATGATTGTTTTACTCACTTACATTTTTATGCCAAAATGTACTCTGCTTTTCAATGATATTGCTACATCTGGTTTTTAAAAAATTTACATTCACACAGTATATCCATTTGCGCTGACTCATTTTTAAACATTAGTTGGACTTTTCTTTCTTTCTTTTTTCTACCAAATCACATTTTCTCAGAGAGTGTTCCACTTAAAATAATTTCAGTGACAGGTAAAGTTGACCTTCCTTTTAGACATGGTTATTCTATTTTTAGCCTAAGACACTGATAACTTCGCTTTCAAAATTTCGCTTTTTGTGCATTATATCTTTGACCCATGTTCTTTACTCTGGCAATCTGGAGGTAAATAAATCAATTTTAAATTCACAGTCAGAATTGTTCGGTTATGAGTGGCAGAACCGTCGCTCGGATGAGCTTGGTACGACGGTGGCCACCGGCTGGGTGGCCGAACTGTGAGACGCCGGTGCCGCCGGTGCCGCCGCGGGCCTGGAAGGCGGCGCAGGACGGGGACTCTGCTCCGTCTCTCGTCTGCTCCCTTCGGCGGGCCGGCTTCTTTGCGGGCCGGGGTCTCCCGTGTCA
>NW_006434835.1:1650240-1671769 GCF_000325575.1 Pteropus alecto
TAAAGCAGAGGGAGGGGTTTAATTCCACGATTTCACTCCATAATCGTGTATCCTATGTCGACTCGAATCTTGGCTGCCGACTGTGCTTGTTCGAGAAAACCACGAAGCTGAGCAGATTCGCTTCCCAGGCAAGTGTCAGGAACGGTTCGGTCCCCACCATCTGACTAAACCCAGAGCCTTGGGCCGATTTTCATTCCTTCCGGACGGGCGATGCCTTGAAATGCCGGTCATCGTATCCTGATTCGTCAAAACGGAGTCCCCGGTTTCACCAACAGCACGTTTTTCTTCGTCTTTAGCGATCTAATTTGATTAAAACAAATCCCCGCGTCACAACTGATTTTTGTTTCTGAGTCTGACCTTGCCGTGGTGTCGCCTGTGGCTCACCCCTAAATTCTCGAGCAGAAGTGATACACGTTTGACTTCGAGTCCTGTCCTCGCCCGTTTGTGAGCAAAGCAGCACCACGGTCGGTAACACAGCGACCTTGGGGAGGTCGTTTGCAGCTGTGGAGAGGCGGCGGGTCAGAAGAGCGCTTCCTCCAATCATCAGATCGCAAAGCAAAATAAAGTTTCAGTGAATGAATTCTGTCGGTAACACGAATGGCAACGTAAACACTCGGGGAGGTCGTTTGCAGCCGCGGTGGGTTTGAGGCAGGTGGGTTCCTGTGACGCGTGACTATGCCAGGATTTCCAACCGAACGTCTGGCTGCGCGTGAGCTCAAGGCTCGGTTTCCTCTCCTCTTCACGGCAACAGTCTCCGAGAGAGGTGGCAACTGGTGTCACCGTATGAGATAGACGTGGTCAAAATTCTGATCTGGCCAAAGATTGATCTCTGACCCTGGGCAAGTGATTTTGTGTTTCTAAAACGGGCGAGAAGAATACGATTATTATGAGGATTAAATGTGAGGATATATGTTTAACATAGTGGCATATTGTAGGTCTGCGATGGTCATTGAATATTGATTTTAAACATTTCTCTTAATGCCTCCCCAAACCCATTTATCACTCTTCATTATACTCAGCCCCACCCCCACCATGAAAAACAAAAACATGACTTAGAAAATAAATGCAGCTCTCCATGTTTACACGGAGCTCGACAACTTTGTCCCCCATTCAGTTTGTTTTGAGACATTTAGAAGAACTGACACTTAAAGACAAATATCCCATATTTATCTCCTACTCACTTTAAGTTAAATGCATGTCTCTGGTAAATATGGCTCTTGAACTCTTGGGTTTAGATTTTCTATAGCTTTTTCCTATCTGTAATAAAAGCTCTAGGTTTCGAATATTAAGAGGAAAAACTTTAGAAAGTTTTATAAACTTCAACTTTACAATTTCATTAAATGTGTTTGGCATATTGAAGGGACGGATAATTTACTGTGAAATATCAAAATGTTAAACACTGTAACCTTCCCAGAAAAGCTGGCCGGATTGTTGGAACAGAAGCTGAGCTAATTAATTGTAGGATACATTGTAGAGTCCACAGAAGGCTTTAGATAGTTAAAGTAACACAGATTAGTTTGCTATGATTAATAAGGTTCTTCTACATATCAAAGGAATTAAAGCTGATTAGATTAGCATTTCCAAGGGTGATCCAAGTTTGATACATTTCTATAAATCAACATAATAAAACTGCAAAGGAAAAAATTGGAACTAGGTGTAATGACATATAAAGCAAAGATTTACCATTTTTCTAGTCTGTACTGTGCTGTGAAAGTAATACCTCATATTTCATCATTTTCATTCCAATTATAGAGAATGCTGATATTTTATAAATGCAGGAGCAAGGTCATATTTTCTTTGAATATTATATTTTTAATCAAAATCCCATACTTAATATCCTCAGAGAAATGTTCACATGCCTACAAGCAAATTTTTATGTTATCAAGTGGCGGATTAGTAGAGATTTGGGTCTATGGTCATTTGTATAAACTGCCCGACACGAGGTATAGAAGTTGACTTAAACACGGAAGTTAGAAGGATGGAAATCTGGGAATAGAATACCTAATTACGAGACATTATTATTTGCACATCGTTAACTCCTCGGTCTCACCGAATTTAACAGAGAAGATGTTATCCACAGCAGCGGGACCCGCGGGAGAGGCGCGGGCTGTGGGCTGGGGTCAGCGGGCCACGCCCTGGGACGAGCCTGTCGCACCAGCCGCTTCCACAGAAATGTTGGAACAGAGTGGCCTCCGTGCTTCAGCCCGGTGAGGCTGCGAGCACAGGGCCCGGCAACCCGGTGCGGGCGCCCGATCCGCTACGTGATGGCAGCGTGTTATGCAGCCAGGAAACCAACAGCGACCCGTGTACCGGAAGCTGCGTGAGACCTTTACAGAGAAAACTTGTAACGCTCAGCATCAGGATAGGAATTTTCACCAAAGTCGTGCATCGGTCCAATGATACGTCAATCAAAATAGGAACATATCCGTGTTTGTACTTGAAGGAAACATCTGAATGCCGGGTGGGAGCTCGCACTGTGAGGACGAGCCAACTCGATTTTAGAATGAAGAGGGATGGCTTACTCCCCTTCTGTTGGTGAGCGTATCAATTGATAAAACCTGTCTCGAAATTCCAAATCTATGAATGTATCATAACAAAAAATATAACGTGCGCATGGCCCCCTCCCAAAATAGTAATGCACAAAAGCTATTCGTTAAGGAATAACATATATATACATAAAACGTGCGTTTTCCAAGTAGAGTTATTAAAGAAATTGCACAGCATCCCAGCGAACGAGATATCGTCCGTCATTATTGAGCCGGAATGGCATCTGCAGTGTGTTTTATGGGAAATCAGAGAGTGAAATGTTCTGTGTGTTAGAACATAAACGTGGATCTCGTTCCCGATCAGGTCTCTGGGGGAGAACTTCGTGTATGAGAGAGCGTGACTTGGGGGCGTGGACCCCCCAGGGGCACGGCGTGGGTCAGATGCTTGTCTTCCAAGGAGAGCAGATGGTTCTAAACGTATCAAGACGGGTTTGGAGGTCTAAACTATGGGGCATCAGCTAAGGAAGAGCCAAATTCTTCCGCATGACAAAACGGTGAGCGATCCGGGAAGAGGGGTCGGATGTCGGTGAAGACGTGCGGGGAGCCGTCTGACCTGGGCGGCGTCGCACGTGAGGGAGAAAACACACCGAAACGGAGAGTTTCGCGTTTCCGTCGTGGGACGAGCAGCACAAACGGCCTCCCTCGTCCCGGTCCCCGGGGCGAAGAGCTCTGTGTAGCTGCCGCCGAGCCTTCCGCGGGCAGCAAGCCGGACTGCGGCCCGCGCGGACACAGCCACGTGGCGCTGACCTGGGGGAGGACGGGGAGGAAGGCGTGGCAGAACCCCCTGCGGAGCACAACAGCGTTCGGGGCGGTGAGTCCCCGTCATCGCAGCCCTTCTTCCTACGTTTACCTGTTACTGAGTCTTAACAACAGACAAGTGCTTGTGGTTAGAAAACACGTTACGGTCAGCAAAACCTGCGCCAGTCGGGGGCTGTGTCCTACCCCTTCATCGGACTTTGACGGGTGCCGGCCGGGCGCGGGTCACACGCTGAGCACCGTGCACACCTCGGCTTCCACATTGTGCTGCACTCACAGACTCCCCAGGAGCGTGGCCAAGATTTTCCCACGCCGCGCAGGAGCCTGAGGCTCTTCCTCCCGACCCCCCCCCTTCTGCTTCTCCTGGTGCAGGTGTCAGCCCCACCTCATGACAGCCAGCTGTCTGCACCTTGTCCCTCTCCTTCCCCCGCGTCCTGCAGAGAGGTTGGCCGCACTGCATGGCCGTTTTCAGCCACTGTGCCTTGGGTCCATCTTCATGCTGTTAAAAGCGCCCCGTGCTGAACGACACGAAGTGTCCCAAACAGAAGCGGTTCGGGCTGAGACAGCCCGGAGCTGGCCGGCTTGCGGGTGGCAGTGGTGTCGGGTCTTAAACCGAACTCCTCAGGCGGTGGCTTTGTGACCCCTCCGTTTGCTACAGCAGGTTTTGTGGGATAAAAAGCAGTAGCGTCGGGGAGAGTTTGTTAGTGACGGGGCGGTGCTCCGTCGTCACGGGGAGTGCCGGGGCGTCTGCCGTCACACTGAACTCCTCGCGTGGCTCGGCCGTCGGAGGCTGCCATGGCGCCTGGGTCCAGGGTGATGGGCGCTGGCTCGGGGTGTGGTGAACGCCAAATGTAAGGGCAGAGCGGCAGCTTCGATCCCTCGGGATGTAAATGCTGTCTGAAACCTTTAAAGGAGGCTGAAAGACACTCAAGTTTCCCTAATTTTCGATCGTTCCGGGTACCAGTCCCTGTCCTGTGAGGAACTGGGCTGCACAGCAGGAGGTGAGTGGCCGGAGAGCGAGCGAAGCTCCACCTGTGTCTGCAGCCGCCCCCCGGAGCCAGCATCACCGCCTCGGCTCCGCCTCCGATCGTCAGGCGTTGGATTCCCATAGGAGCGCCGGGCCCTGCGGCCAGCGGGCGTGGGGACCGCTGTATAAGTAGTGACCCTTTCCTCTGAATGAAGGAAAGTAAGGAATGACATTTGCCAAGTCCTGTTTCCGCCTTCTCCCTTTTAGGAGAACTCAAGCTTTCCCCAGAGCCAGCTACGTGGCTAGAGACCCCCCGCCTCTCTCCCACCCGTGACTCGGTCTGGCCGCCGACCAAGCCCAGGCCCGCGGGCTGCACGGGGAGCGACCGACACAGCGCTGGCCTTAGCGTCTAAAGACACGAACACGGACTCGCACGGTCTTCGCTGCGTTTCTACTGGTTTAAGTGCAAAATGAAAAAGCACAGCACAGCCAAACAAAACGTGGTGGGAATTGAGCTGAAGTATCCAACCGAGACCCCACAATGGAGCGAAACAAACGCTTACGCAGTTCGCGTCAATGTAACCTGGAGTTTCTCTTCTAAACAGCTGCTTCGCTTGTGCTTATATTAGGCTAATTCCTATAAACACTAAAAATACGAGTTCTTGCCTATTTTTCGCTATGGCCACTGTTAATATTATTATTATTATTATTATTAAACTTGAGGGACAGAGGACCGAGCTCGCCATTCTCCTTGGCTCATGGCTGGTTTGTCACCACCGATCTGCATATTTATTTGGCACTTCGCTACCTGTATTATCTGGGCCTGCTGATTTCACTTTCCTGTGCTCCAGTTTTCTCATTTGTAAAATTAGGATAATAATAATTTTTTAACGCCTATGGCGTTAAATAATAATTTTTTTAAATAATAATTTTTTAAATAATAATTTTTTAACGCATAACAAGGGGCGCGGGAGTTTGGAAATTTCAGTTTCTATGGCAATGGAGCATTAACTCCCGTTTTCCTTTTTTAACTCCTTTTTTATTTATTTTTTATTTTCATCTTTTTATTTTTAACGCCTACGGCACCTGGTCTTCCTAGGCGGTCTCCCATCCAAGTACTAACCAGGCCCGACCCTGCTTAGCTTCTGAGATCAGAGGGGATCGGGCTTGTTCAGGGTGGCGTGGCCGTAGAAAAATTAAGATAATAACAGCTTTGATCTTTTCAGTTTGTTCTGAGGATTAAAAATTTTAATTTGTGCAAAGCGCTCTATCCACCACGCAGTGGTGGCTGACTGTCATTTTTTGGGTTTTTATTATTTATTTCTTGTGTTCTCATTCCCCAATCCCACTTCCTCTGCTCCCAGAGCCCATGTTTCTTACATGTTCATGCACATCCTTCTGTTCATATCTGTCCTTGCACGGTCTGCGATGTTGGGTTATGTGCATTATTTTTAATTTACGTAAATGCATTGTACGGCATATGTCAGCAGCCGAGTTGTGAGGCCCATTCACAGTACCGTAGCGACATCTGACCTGTTCTGTGGGCCTCCGCAGTGTGCCCACCACGGGCCCCCACTGCCCCCCTCAGGGCCAAAGCCCCCTAACTCCCCCTCTCCACCAGCACGGACAGCAGTGTGAGGGACAGCTTCCAAAACGTCTGCTTTGGGTCTGTTTGAGAGTTTAGTTTAACGTAAAACCGTGAGAAGTGCCGTTTACTTGTAATGTGACCCAGTCTTCCAAGATTTACCATCAGAATGGCTCTACGAACGTGTATTCCCTCCAGCGCCTGACTGCTCCCGTGTCCCTCTGTGACACAGACACGTCGCACTGTCCAGATCTTGAATTGCTGACTCTAGTTCAGGAAGGACAAAGCCACAGGACAAAGTCATCGCTGAGCAGACACCGAGGAAGGTCCGCTTTGAGTCCTTCAAAGGGCTGAAGCCACGGTGCAGCAGAGGCATTGAACTTCGGTGTCAGGGTCCGTGGAGAAACAGGACACATGTCACGTGTCCCGCAGAGGCCGCGGGGGGCGGCGTGGAAATGCACAGTGAGCGCCGTGGGGGATCACGTCCACCAGTGCCCGATTCCTGGCCGTCTGTCCCCATGCGGTGACCGCGGAGCAGGACCCTGAGGAGGCGGGGCTCCGCCTCCCGCAGCACGTAGCTGGGTCAGTAGTGGGGGATGAGGGGACACTGACCAAGCAGGGCCCTCTCTTCCTGGGTCCGACCCGCTCTCCCGCGAGTCCCCGATGCGGCTTCTCCAGCGGCCAGGGGCCGGGGCCAGGCAAGGCAGCTCAAGGCGGCCAGCGGGTCCCCCCGGCCCCCGACATGCCCGCCCAGGTCACTCTGCAGTAGGCTTCAAGGCACCGCACCTCTCTGTGGCTGGCTTCTCCCAGAATCGAGATGAAACACAAAAATGTGGTCTATGGGGAAAAAATTAAACAAAAAGGAGAAGCGGCTCAAAATTGTGAACGCGTTTATAACCACGCGAAGAAAACGCGGCAGCAGACAGACGGCCACGCAGCGCCGGCCCCGGGGGTGCGTTACTTATTTTAAACGGTCCGGGGGAAAATACGCGTGCAAAAATATGTACATTTGCCTCAACGGAAGCTATGTTTTTATATTGTTTAGGGTATAAATAGGGTGCTCGTTTTCTTTTGACTTTTCTCTATCTAAAAAATTCAGAATAAAATCTTGGGAGAAACGAATACACGGGGACGAGGACAGCTTCGCCCTACTATCCCCGAGTCATCTTTATCCGTGTTCCCCACGAAGCCCGGCACGTCCTCAAGCAAAGACGATCTGGGCTGATCTCCTTGGCATTTCGGTTTTCCAAGGCGCTTGGACAAGCAGTCCCACTGCCGGGCCCCTCAGGAGACAATTTTTTTGCTAACGGAATATATGCAGAGGCTTACAGAAGCCTAAGACATGAAAATCCATATCCTCTTACCATGCCAACTTATAAGGGAAATGTGCGAGTGTTTTTTTTGGAGGAAGAAAAGATTAACTGTCTTGGAAGCCGGTACGAAGTGTCAGGCAGAGCGCACAAAGCCCGTCGGAAATTAAGCATTCTCTTTTCTTAATCACCCAAATGTGCGGCTGGAAATCTTTGAACCCCAACCCGAATCCCAGCTGCTGCTGAAATCTCTCTAATTCTCTCCTGACCCATCAGAGAAAGGGGCGGCAGTCCGTCCCATTTTAATTTTGCACAGAGAAGCAGAGGATGGATTGTTTTTTTTTTTTTTCCGCTAGCTGTGCTCATCCGGCGTGGCCTGCTAGAGATGCACAGTAGACTGGACGTGCCTTCGAGAGGAAGAAAATTAGCGCGGATTAGCTGCCTGCTCGGTGCAGGTGGACGCGCTGGCAAACGTGTTTCTGTCTCGTCGTCGGATCCGATTACAGAGTCCACAGCGCACACGGCGTCCCTCGTGGTCCCCGCTCCCTGTGGGCCCATCGCTCTGCTGTCTCGAGCTTCCCGTTTAGGAGCCCAAGTCCCCGCAGCAGAGTCCAGCCTCGACAGACCTGAGCAGAGCTTCCCGGGGACGCCTTCCTCCCGCCCCGTTTGTACAGCAAGCGACACCTGTCGAAACGAGGCGTGGGAGAAATGCAGGGCGGACAGCCACACGGCCGGGGCTCTGTTCCTTCTTTATTAAGCTTATGGGGCGACAGTGGTTCATAAGGTGACGTACGTTCCGAGTGCACCGTTTTGTGACCCGTCATCTGTGCCACGTGCGGTGTGCTCACCACCGAAGTCCGTCTCCTCGGCCACCGTGCATCGGACCCGCGTTCCCGGTCGTCGCCCCACGACCCCCTTCCCCTCGGCAGCCAGAGCTCTGCCGTCCGTGTCCACGCGTCGCGTTTGTCCATCGGCCGCTGTCTGTGTACGTCCCACGCGCGGGCCACGTTGCGTGGCTCTGGTCCTTCGCCATCTGACCAGTTTCGCTCCCCGCTGCCGTCCAGGTCGTCACGGGTGGGCTGTTCCCGGCGTCAGCGGTCCCCCCGGCCCAGTGGCCGTCCCTCCCCGGTAAGCGGGGGCTACGCTTGGGAAGGACGACAGGGCCCCTGCCTCTAAAGCCACCGTTTCCAGCCTCACGTGGGGAACCGAGGCGGCAGGGGCCAGCTCACGTCGCCCTGGGGTCCGCTCGCAGGCCCGGCTCGGCTCCTGTTCTCGGCGTGACACCGGGTGGGCCGGGCGCTCGGATCCTGGAGCCACGGGGATGCGCCCTTCACTGCTGAGGCCTCAGTCGTAGTTAGCGGCGAGGCGCAGGGCTCGCGCTGAGGGCTGGGTGATGGGTCCTGCTCCTCGGAGTGCGGCCGGAGAGCCGCGCCGGCCAACGAAGGGCGATTTCGTGGCTTCTCTGTCTTCAGACAGGGAGGCCGCGCAGAAACCGCGGGCCATCTTTCCTTCCCGCATTAGAAAGAAGCTGATTTTTCTTCGTAGCTGGGGAAACGGGAGCGGACGTTCCTTGAGTGAGGACGGTCTAGCCCCAGCACGCGGTGTCCCCGTGCCCCATCCTGTGCTGGATGCCGACGAGCCGCGCACAGTTCGGGATGGGGCAGCCGCGGCCGCGCTGCCTCCCGCGTGGCTCTCGCGCGTGCGGTTTGCCGGTTCGCGGAATCCGTAAGCGCGTGTTTATTTCGCACGCGCATTCCGATGTCGTGGGTGTGTAACGTGTGCCATCTCTATCCCCTCTCCCGCGTGCGTGCGTTTTACACTCGCCTTCTAACCGTCTCGCCGTGCACGCACGTGTGACGCTTTCAGCACGGAGGAAGCGCGTGCAAACGTTTCGACGTGGCGGGATCGTCTCTGCAGCGTGCGACCGCGCGCGCCCGGCTGCTCCCGCGCGTCCTCGCTGCGTCCTGCTTTGTCGCACCGCGGTGGCTCTTTCCTGGTCCTCCTCAGAAGTCTGCTGTCAAGAAGCCCCCAGCACGCGCCCCACCGAGGGGCGAGCCGTCGCTAGGCGCCACGCGTCCGCGGGAGCATGGTGGGTCCCTGTCGCGCCCGTGACCGCCTGGGGTCTGGCGCGCGGCTCCCCACGCACCCCAACGGCTTCTGCCGCGGCTGCTGCTTTCTCTAGCTACTCGGGTCCGGAAGTGAGGGTGCCCTCGTGCTGTTGGGGGGCAGCTGTCCCTTCCCACGTTTGCTTTCACTTGCTCGCTTAGCATTTGGGGCGGATGTCTCTCTCTGAACCCTCCAGCCAGGTTGTTGCTCAAAAAAAAAAAAATGCAACGAGATGTAACTGTTTCGCTGGTGGAGACAGAGACACGGCTAAGCTCGTCGCCTGGCAAACGAGGATTTACTCCCAGAAAGAAACGCAAAGCGATGTTGGTTGACAAATTCTAGACACGAGAACAAATAACAGACGGCGCATTTCAATTTTTCCCCCAAAGTCACCTTTAAATGAAAAACGCACTCAAGGCCCAGTTTGTTAACAATGCACTGGAACGATACGGTTTCTTCATCGATAGCGCTTGTGCTTGATGTGATGTTGAACTTACTGACGCATTGTTTTGGTAGGAAAATACAGCCAGTCTTTGATATCTTATTTACAGTGCACTCAAGGCAGTGAAAATTACTGAAAAATATTTCTATTCTCGATAGTGTGACTCAGGAAATCACGCTGCTTTAATAAATATTTCTATTCTCGATAGTGTGACTCAGGAAATCACGCTACTTTAATAAATATTTCTATTCTCGATAGTGTGACTCAGGAAATCACGCTGCTTTGTCAGAATCCACTGCCTGCTGTCTCCCCTCTCTGGTTTCCCGTGCAGTGTCGGTAACGCGTCTGCAAACATTAGATCTGAATTACTCGTCACATCCTGTTTCTAACCTTTCTCAGCCTCCTCTACGAATGAATTAATGAGCTACAGATAGAACATATTTTTGAGTTGTGACTTCAGTCGTGGCAAAGGGAGGGCTCGATAATGCACGATCTTTTACGTTTTTCAAAGATGAGTAAGAAATGCATTTAAAACGCAGCTGGCTCAAGCCTGCGGTGGCGAGGGGGGACCCCAGGGCGAAGGGATGAGGTTCCTTACGGGCCTGTTAACTGACTCACGCATGCCTCCTGCCCAGCCACGCGGACTCAGCGCGTAGCCCCACTGAGGAAAACCTCCAGCCGGGCGGCAATGGTCCCGGTGTTCGTATTTCTCACCATCCGGGGACGTCCCAGCGAGCTGATAGGCCCCGGGTGTCGGTATGCGTAACTGCAGGTGTGCGCGATAGAAGTTTTTAAACATGAGATTTAATGATGTAGGTATAAGTTAATTTAAACATATTTTCTGGTGAAGTGTTCGCTTGGGAGATTAAAAATTCAGGTAAAATGTTGAAAACGTCGAGACACTGCAGTGCCTTGTTTTCGACTTGGTTGGTTGGCTTTGCCGTGAACTGGTTGGTATTTGTCCTGACGTCTGTTAAATGGAAGTTACTGGAGTGAATTTTTCTTTTTATTGATTTTTCCTAAAAGTTTTCAATGATAAATATAAAGTTCCAACAGATTCTTAGAAACACGAGTCTCTAAAATTTGGGCCGTTGTAGTCTGGTATCACTGTGAAATCCAAAAGCCCGGGTTTAAACCCGAACCCTGCCTTCTTCACTGCAAGGACGCTGATAGAGACTTGTGAACTCTGGATGTGTCCCCACGTGCAGCATGAAGATACTACGAGTTTTGAATGTCTTATGGAGTTTAGGGGATCAGGTGACTTTTAGATATGTATGTTCTGGGGCAGCATGTGACAGAGGGAAGCTGATGTACAGAAAGGCTTTCTGTACGGTTGCCATTATTGCTGATGTTGGCCAAGTCCCTGGATCTGCCTTCCCTATGAGATGATACTAGGAAACTTTCTGGACTCTTGGGGCGTGGTCTGAATTATCTAGAAAGTTGGTCTGTGTCTGGCATGTGTTTAGCGATGATAGTGTTATTTACACTCGTGTCAACAGCATTGACACGTGGGAAGTAGGACAGCTTACCTTGAATTTTCACTTAACTAGGAGAAGAAAACCTGCCTCAGGAAATAGGTCGTTGGCTGTTTCTCCATCCGAGTCCTCACACGCGCCTCTGCATGACGAGTCCCCCTGGAAACTCGCCCTCCTTGTCAGTTCGGTCCCCTTCACGTGGGCCATCGTTCCGGGCTCTGTCCCTTGGTAAGGATGCATCTGGGGCAGAGTCACACCAGGTGAGTGGATGAGCGTGGGAGTCACGTGTCAGAGTCCCACGTACAACCCCGATATTCTGACTCAAGGTCGGCAGCTATTTCCAGTGCTTAAGACTTGGTCCTTGGTACCTTGGCCTTAGAGACTCATATTCCCAGATAAACTCAAAGGACCTGTGGGAAAGTTATTCTCTGTACACATGGTGTTTGTCTTTAATCAATCAGTCTAGCCGATGGTCGCTTCTCACGGCCTTACGGATACTTCTGCTTTTCGATGGAATCACCAGTAGTTCATTCTCCCTCTCTCTTCTCAATCTCTCTCTCTCTCTCTCTTTCTCTCTCTCTCTCTCTCTCTTCTCAATCTCTCTCTCTCTCTCCCTCCACATATATACAATCACACGCTTTGAACCAGCCATTTTGTTGAGGTTCTGAAGATGTAAAGTTGAATAAGACAAGTTCCCTTCCTTCGAAAACCTCGCTGTCTGAGCACAGGTGCTTTGCCTGGGGAAGGTCACGGCACAGAGCGAAGATTTACGGGATGTAGAACAGACGGCCTCTCTCTCGCCCCGTGCCCGCCCCTCCACATATATACAATCACACCCTTTGAACCAGCCATTTTGTTGAGGTTCTGAAGATGTAAAGTTGAATAAGACAAGTTCCCTTCCTTCGAAAACCTCGCTGTCTGAGCACAGGTGCTTTGCCTGGGGAAGGTCACGGCACAGAGCGAAGATTTACGGGATGTAGAACAGACGGCCTCTCTCTCACCCCGTGTACGGCCGCCTCTTTCTGGATCGCTGTTCTTAGAACCAGAAACTGTGGCCTGAGAGTCAGTTAGTCCCTCTGTGTGACCACCAGGGACAGCACTGCGTCCCCTCACGCGTGGCATGTGCTCGCAATGGAATCAGCGTTGCGTGTGCTGGAAAGCCGGCACAGATGAGTTTGTCCACTTGTCTGCTTATTTATTTTGAAAATCGCCATTGTGGACCCTGCGGCCTTACTAGTAGGTAAAGATTCGTCCGTGTCCGAGGTGTGCCTATTTCTTCTGTTTTAAAAGGAAGGTTGTTAAAAAGCCATTGACAATCTCAAGGAGACCTCGTGGAAAAACCAGGTTTCTTCAAAATTTACAGACCGACACGTTCTAGGCCTTCAGATAAAAATAAAGTGAAAAAAAGTGAAAACCCGGCTCCTTCGCCTCGCAGAAGTGCGCTTAGCGGACAGCGGGTTACTTTCCTGTCCGTGACGGGGTCGGAAGCAAATAAGCCACAGAATAAAACGTGTGTGTCGTCGTCCATGCTCCTCTGCCGGATGACCGCTAGGATGGCGGGGGCGTGTCCGCTGAGCCGCTGCCGATGCTCCCTCCGAGACTGCGGCCGGGCCTGGGCGGCCTTGTGGGACCCAAAAGGGGCCTCCCCGGACTCAGAAGAGAGGCTTGTGCAAAAATTGAGCAGCTGCCCGAGCCTTGGGCGGCGGGGGCCTAGACGGCCCGTCTGGACAGCCACCAGCTCATTAAAGCCCAGCTGACCACGCTTCCAGACCCCCCGTCGAGACTGGCGAGGTCGCAAAAATGAATCCCACGTGTTGACGTTGACTCGCTGAAATAAAAAAAAACCAAAAAACAGTAATTTTTGGGGGACATTTGTGTTTCATATGCATGGGGTATAAGCTTCTGTTTAAAAGAAAATGAAAAATACTCCTTAAAAAAACTCTGAGGCTTGGTCACTCATAGAGTCTCTTTCTGAAGCTGTGAAGGCCTCAGTGGCTGGTGTTTGCCAGATGTCTGCTTTCCAGGACTTTTAAGAGGCTGGTCATTTTAACTGCTCACTGGGTTTTCATGGAGAAGGGCCTAGCAAGCAAAATAATTGACCTTGATTTACGACTGCCGGAGGTTCTTCGCCCTGTTCGTAAAGGGAACAGCCGAGCTCGGTGTCTGCGTAGCTGCATAGGACCGAACGGGTGAGTTCACGGGGTGTTCGCCCAAGGCGCGGCTTTCCTGGAGCAGCCTGAGGCAATCGAGGTGGCCGCGTGGGGAGCCCGGTCTGGCCTTGACTCCGGGTGAGTCTGGCAGAGGCCTTCGGGCTCGCGTTCGGCTGGAGATCTCAGAGTAGGAGGCGCTTTGGAGCACGATGTCTACTGTCCACTGCCTGTGGTCCTCAGCTCCGTGAAGGGACAACAAGGGAGGAGCTGGCGGTGTCCCTCTCGGTGCAGCTCCCGGGCCGAGGACAGACCAGGCTGTGGCGCCGCCTGTCACCAGCCTGCGCCCTGCGCTGTGCGGTTCTCCCCTGGACACCTCGGTGACTTCTGAAACTGTCATTACTGCGCCTGCTTTTCAGACCGGAAGGGAAGCGGGAGACACAGTAGCTCGTTCGAGGTCACGCATCTGGTCGGTGGCCGTGATGGCCTGAGCCCAGACTCGCCTGAACATGTTGCACGTCCTCCGCCCGCAGGCAGCCGACCGGCTTGCCGTGAACGTCAGGGGGCTCACGCCTGAGCTTGGCCTGAGATTGGGCTGGGACTTCGAGTGTGAAAGGCTGTCCTTCAGTGAGACGTCTACCCGTGCGGGCGCTGTCGGGGGCAGCGATCGTAGGATGAAGGGTGACGAGACGACCCCGTCTTTAAACGGCAGCGTGTGAGGGTGTCAGTTTCATATGTTTGCTTGCATTTAAGGAATCGTAGTTTATTCAGTTATTTCTTTGGCTGAATCACCGCTTCTCTCTATAGACGTGAAAATAAACAACTTGTCACCTGGAGAAACTAAGACGTAGACAGGGAAAGACACACAGACCGAGGCTGACAAAACCAGCCATGCAGCACGAAGGATCGTGGGAGCCCAGCGGGAAGTGGATAATTACGATAACAAACCGGGGACCAGTCTGGACCAGGGGCCCCAAGCTGGGGCTGGGAAGGCAGGGTTTCAAGACAAGGGGGAAGGCTCTTTATGAACTTAAAAGGCCCATCCAGACTTTCCAGGCCATGTTATTCCCCCAGAAAACAGGGCGCTATGAGCTCCTACAGGCGAAACAATTACTGGGGTGCTTGCATGAATCTGGTATCAGATAGGAACTTTAAAACTGGCGAATCTTCCAAATATATAGTCGCGCGCACTTTGACCAATGTTCGTGGTGAGCCGTTTTTATCAATGAAGAGTCTTTGAAGCCGGTCATTTCCCTTGTCGCTTACAGGACGGGGCCACCCCGGATTCCAGAAGCCTGAGAGATGCTGGCGGATGCCGTCCACTCTCTGAGCCGAGCTCGTGGGGCGCTGCGCACGATTGTGCACACGCACAGTGTGCGACACGCACAGCTGCTTTGTTCCGACCGCTGTACCTCAGTCTGAGTGCCGTTCTGCGGGGCGCGCGCAGCCTCTCGGGCGCGGCTGTGGTCCCCACCCCTCCAGGGCCTTGTACAGTGACGGACGTCAAAGAAGTGGTTCCTCTGCGGTCAGGTGTCAGCGGGGCAGGTCCGGTGCGTCCCCCGCACCCCAGCGCTCCAGGTTCTCCCGCTCCTGGATGCTGCAGGCTTCTTGGAGCCCGCGAGGTTCGCGCTGGCCGCTGGAAAAGGCTGGTTATGCCTCCCGAGTCGCTGCCTCCGAGGGAGCCCTTGCCGGGGGCAGTGTGGGGCCTGCACTGCCCCGGGCGGCCTGAGCGTCTGCCACCTGTCGCTTCCCCTCTCTCCCCGGCCAGGGCAGCTCATCCTAGTTACTGGTCCCCTGAAGTCTTGATATCCTGTCACTCGACACCCGCTCCCGGTTTCTTGGCACGTGGCACGCTCTGATGGGTCAGCCGTCCATTCTCATGCCACCTGTCTCCACCCTCAGTGTCCTCCGTGACCGATGGCCAGTGAGAGCCATCTGCAGCGGTCATTAATCCACCACCCCTCTACAGCCAGGTGACCATCAAGAACGGCAGCCCGCGGGAGCCCGTCTGGCTGCGGGTCGGGGAGGCCCCTTCCCGCTGCCGAGCGGCTGCCTCTCCCATAATTGCTTCGCGTTGTGGCTGTGTAATCAGGCTGACAAAAGCGGACGTGATTTTTGGAGGCCATCAGCACACTAATTCGGTTTAAAATGCTGCACAGGTGTGACTGGCACGCATCGAGGGTGTTCCCAGGTGAAGGTTGCTCCGAGGAAGGTGGGCGACGTCCATGTGCTGTCGCCGGGCACCGGGAAGCCGGCCTCCCTGCCCGGAGCATGGTCTCCCCGCGGATGGGGGGCCTCTGCTCCCGCCTCCTGGTTTGGGACGTTCGTGGCTTAGGTGGTTAGCATTTGAAGGGGGAGGGAGCCGAATCCATCCTTTCTTTTCTCTTTTCCCCGGGGGTGGGCGAAAGTGCAGGCACCCGCCCATCGAAGCCGGGTGGGGGGACGAGACCGGCCTGGCGAGGTCTCTGCGCCGTCAGACGACTCCGCCTCGGTGTCCCCGCTTTGCTGGTTTCCAGGAGCTCGGCCTCCTCCCATCACCTGCTCTCTTAAGTCGTCCCCGTCACACAGACCCGCTGACGGTCAGAGACATCTAACTGCCATGGAGGCCACTGGAATCGTAAGTGAGCCTCGGAGAGCTGCTCCAGGCGCCGAAGGGCCGTGGCGGACACGGAAGGACGTCACTGAGAGCCGTTCGCACGGTCGCCCCGGCGGGCAGCTACCTTCCGAGAGCACTGCCTTTTATTCTATGGAATGAGTGTCTCAGACATATTCTTTTAAAGATGGAGTAGCCTAGGAGGAAAAAGAGCAAAGACACCGGCTTTGGAATAAGAAGGGTCTAGATTCACGTCCCAGAGTCAGTATTAACCGTGGATGCCCCCGCCCCCCACAGCGGCCTCTGACTTTGCGTCTGTGCCGAAGGCCACGTTGAGAAGCTGGGAACACGTAGAGGAGGGAAGGGACAGTCCTACGTACGTGCCAGGGGAGTGGCTGGTGGCCTGTCACAGCCCTCGCGGCCTGGTCCACGAAGCCCCTTCCGAGTGGGGAGCCCTTTCGTCATGAACCCCCAAGATCCCAAACAGGGCCAGGCACCCGCGAAGCGCTCATGCGTGGAAGAGACCAGCGGAGAAGCAGAGACGGGTCGGGAGGCCGCCACGGAGTCCAGGTGGGCGTAGTACAGGGATGGGAGCGGCGAGGGGGTCGCTGCCTCTGGGGCCCCGTCGGACCCGGAGTCCAGCCCGAGCTCATGGCAGCGACGCACTTGCCGTGCGGGGTCTGTCCCGTCGCCGTCCCCAAATCCACAGTCAGCCCGGTCTCGTGCTCCCTCTGCTGCAGCCCTGCGGGCCGTCCCCGAGTTCTGGGAACACGCTTGGCTTGTCCCTGCCCCAGGGACTTTGCACAACCTGCTCGTGCACTTGGCTCAGGTCTCCGAGCTGTCACCAGCTCAAAGTGATCCTGACAGAGCTTTAACTAAAACGTCACCCCTCCATGGCACAGCGCGCTCTTGGCCATCACGCCCTGTCCCTCCTGGACCTGAGGTCGCTTCACCGTTCATCCACGTTCCTGCCACCGACCATGTGACAGCACGTGCTCACTTGCCTCCCTAGAACATGAACTCGGGGGCCGTGGGGGCTCCCCCGTCTCGTTCAGCGTGACGATCCAGAGGTCTGGCATAGAATGTACCCTCAGTTAAACAAATTAACTAATCCTCGCAGAGCATTAAAGAGTAGTGTATTTTGAATGCAATTCGGTATACATGTTTTAAGCGCGTGAGATCTCTCTGTCGACCTACCTATAATATTTTCTGACGAGAAGAGCGTGTCCTGAGTGTTCTTCTTGGAGTGTGGGCAGCGTCCTGGTAGTTCACATCCGCACTCGTTTGCAGAGAACCTGCACTGTCTCTGAGCACAGGAATGCGAATGAGACGTTTTCTCTAGGCTGGCGGGATTTAGCGGGCAATGATGGCCGGCAAGAGGCTGGGCGCTGGTCCAGAAGGATGCGCGTCCCTGGGTCAGAAGGATGCGGGTCGTTGGTCCAGAGCATACCGAATGGCTGATTTTTAGGAAGAACATTTGATGACACGCTCAGCCTTTAATAAGTGACAAACAAAAACTGAAAATAATCTAAGTTTTCATTTATTTTAAACCACTTTTCTTTAATCTTCAGGGAGGTGTTTGATAAACAGTTTATTGCAAGTTTAAAAAAAAACAAAACACGCCAAACGCTGGCCTGCCCTCCCGTCTGCTCTTCTAAGGAACGTAGGGTTTCTAAGAGACCAAGAGAAATAATGAGACACATAACAGGTCCCGACCTTCCTGAGAACAAGAAACCTCTTCCAGGGATGTCGAGCGGATGCTAAATATACACAGCTCATTATTCCGCGAACCGGCGTCCTTCAGAGACTACACCGGGGTTTACCTCCTGCCCGCGCCGTGGCGGCAGAAACGCTCCGAGCAGCCTGATCGGACAGCTTCCCCGCAGCGCTCGCCCCTGAGCGTCTCTCTGGGAGGGACTTAGAGTAAGTCGCTAGTTATTTCAAGGGTCCACTCTCCTTTGCTGGCGCTCGCCGGATTGTGCGTGGCTCTTCCCTGCGACACCTGGGCAGACCCAGCAGACTCGTCTGTGCGAGAGTCGGCGCCATCACGGCCGTACCGTCACGGGGTGGTCACGGTGTGGTCACGAGGTGCTCCCTTGGCCTGAGTGCTGCCCGCTCGGGCTCCCCTGAGCTCGGGTTTGCTTCCTGGCGCTGCCCGCCGACGTGGGACCCCAGCTGGAGTCATTGAGGCGCGCGCTGGATCTCTGTGTGGGAACGAGGTTGCTTCTCAAAGGCTGATGGCTATCAAGGGGGGAAGGGGAGTACACAGGGAGGAAATTAATTCACACCCTGATGGATTTTTTAATTAGTATTTAAAAATCCAGACTTCAGCAGTATATTTCCCTGTAGAGAACGGTATAGAATGATCCAGGTAATTAAGGAGAGCGAAGGTATTAAAGCGAACTACGGATAAAGGTTTGAAGGCCAGTGGAGCCAGTCGAACCCACGATGCGCAGCTGTTTGGAGAAAATACAGGGTTGCTTTGCTGTTTTTCTCTGAAATCACTACACTTAAACTAAAGGACAATATGGAAGAGAATATATCTCTGAAAGGGCATGAAAAGCTCTTTGAATACGTATTGTCCATCATTAATATGTTTAATTTGTGGCGTGTTATAAACCTTACTTTTATTGTATCCATCCCCAGTAAAACTGAAAAGTTAAGCTAACGTTTTAAGTGTTGTGATTACAGTCTTTTCTGGGTCTGACGGTGACATAACAGAGCTTTAACGAGCGAAGCCCTGGCATAATCCTCTGTTCATCGTTTGTAGCTCTGACGGTAAATGCCTGGTCTACCAAAAAGGGAGGGAATTCTAAGTGCACATGTCATCATAACAGTTTTGAATAGTTCCTTTTGGAAGACTTCTTTTTTTTTAAATAGAGATGGACATGCATTCCAGATCCACCTAACAAGATTTAAGAGTAGTTCAGAAAATATATCGTACGCAGGGAAGAGACAAGACAACCGGTTTGCAATCCTGCCTCAGCTACAATTACAGAGGGCTCCTGCGGGTTTAGCAGGCTCAGGGCTTGTCACCGTCAACCACCGAGGCGGGGGACAAATCCTCAAACAGACCCTTCTTTGTTCTAATAATATCACCACTGTCAATGACCTTCGAACCTCGGCGAAGAAGCCCCGCGGGTCGTCCCGCCGTCAGCCTCTCTGTTCCGGAGTCTGTCCCGCATCCTGCAGCCAACCCGACCTTAAAAATCCACTTAAACGCTGCGCCTCTGCTGCTGGGGAGCAGACCTCGGGAGCCCATGGGTCGCCCCGACATTGTCTTGCCCCGTGTGTCGCTGTCTTCGGGCCCCGTTAACGAGCACCGCAGACTGGGGCTCACGCGACAGCCGTTTGTCGTCTCGGGTCTGGAGGCCAGAAGGTCAAGATCGACGTGTCTGCAGAGCTAGTTTCTCCGGAGGCCTCTCTCCTCGGCGTGCGGGGAGCCGTGTCCCCCGCGTCCTCACGGGCTCGTCCCTCTGTGCGTGTCTGTGTGTCTGTGTCCTCACCGCCTCCTTTCATGAGGACCCCAGTCCTACTGGTTTAGGTCCCGCTCGCGTGAGCTCATCTCACCCTAATTATCGCTTTAAAAGCCTCTTCTCGGGTGTTCGGGGTTAGGGCGCAAACATCCAGATCTGGGGGACACAGTTCAGTCTGAAACGCTCCCCATCCACGCCTCCAGCAAGCCGGCGGCAGCCTAGATGTCTGAGGTGAATTCCGACGGCCCCCGACAGTGAAGGCGATTGGACTGGGGGATCTGAGTCCCACCTTCGCCTCTCAGTTGAGGGCACGTGGGCACGTGGCTCCAGCCCGCCAGCCGGGGCTCTGTCCCCACGTCCCTCGGTGGCGGCCTCAGTGCTAGCCTCCCAGCGTCCTCCTCCGTCCACTGCCCGCTTGGTCCTTCCGTACTCCTTCCTGTGACCCCGACTGCCTACAGCAGCACATCGCCCACGTCTGTACTTTATGTCCCCGAATGTCACAGGCCCGTTAATGATGGGGTTTCCTCTTGCATTTGCTCGCTGCTGCATCCCATGTAGCATAAAGACTGACATTGAAGTTATCGATTAAAATTAGGCGAAATCGATTACTCACTGCCTAGTTTTCTGCGGGACCTGGGGATCTGTGTGTCAGAGCGACCTTTGTAAACATTTCCCGCATCCTGTGACAGCTACATCCCATTTTAAGAAAAGGCATCATTTGTGTGCAGTGGAATCGGAGAACACAGTCGACTTCTCCATGAAGAAAATTGCATTTTGAGGGTCCAGAAAGGTACGTTTCCTAAGGAATTTCTCTGCTTCCGACTTCCACGCAGGACTTTCCGACCGGGGAGCGAGGGGGCCTCGGCTTGGCCGCTGCCCGTCTCTTCCGTCGGTGGACGGATTACACAGGCACCGTTTTGGGCTAAAATCCCGGAACACGGGGCTCTGCCGGTTCCTCGAAGTGTGATCGTAGCGATGTCTCCGCAGCAGGACACGCCCTGTGTGAGCGGTCTCAGCGTCTGAGCGATGACGGTCACACATTCCAGGCCAGGAACGCGCCACGGTGCACACCCGCGGTTCTGTGTCTAACCGCTTACTGCACCGTGCAACACGTATGTGCACACTCCCAGTACACTCACAAGCACGTGCAACTCACACTCACACTCACGTGCACACTCACACTCATGTGCGCGCACTCATGAACATGCACGCACACATGGATACACAATGCACACGCACACTCACACACGCGCGTGCACATGTACATGCACATGTACACTCACAAGCACGCACAATGCACACGCACTCACAAGGCTGTGCACACGCACACTTGCACACTCGCACGCACAATCATGTGAAACACACGTGCACACGTGCACGCACACTCACACGCACGTGCACATGCACGGCATGCCAGACGCAGCATCTTCAGAAGAGCCAATGACGTGTGTGGTGTGCCGCCTACCTCGCTGTGCCCTGCCGGCTCCCCGAAGTCCAGCCACCCACAAAACTAACGGCGAGGGACCTGCCTCCCCGGGTCCTGGCACAGTTCGTGTTGCAGTCCGGCCGTGAGACCTGCTTCCTGTGCCGGGGGCAGAGGGCAGAGCTGTTCTGTCTCCAGCCGAGACGCGGGTGTCCCCGCCCGGCCTCCCTGGGCGCGTGCAGGGAGCCACGACACTCGGGCGCCCACAACCCCACCCCTGGGTGGCGGGCATACTCGGGCCTTCAGAACCGCAGTGGGGTCAGCGAACCCCAAGTCAGCGTCACGTCCAGACCTTTCAACTCTGGGTGAGGCCGCAGTCCGTCCCGCCACGTGTTCTCTGCTTGCGGTGCTCAGGGGTGCTGGTGGCCCCCGCACTTCCCCACAGACACCCTGCGCCGATCACGCCGTCCCTGTCACACTCGACCGTGTGCCGAGCCTGGCGTGCGTTCTGCAGCGCAGGGCCCTTGCGCCTTTCGCCCGCGTGCGTCCCGCACCTGACATGGGCCCCGACAGCAGGGTGCCCCCAAAAGAACTCGGCCACGGTCACATGGCTTATTCGTGACCCTAAAATTTATTCATATTCCTAACTATGCTGTTTTCCATTAAAAATTAATTGTACGGTTTTATTTGAGTATAAGTCAGA
>NW_006434835.1:1671859-1672272 GCF_000325575.1 Pteropus alecto
CCCCGCGGAGCCGGCGACTATGTCGCCACGGTGTCCGCCTTGTGCCTTTAAATGCTCCTCTCCATGGCGACACCGCTTCAGTTTCACGGCTTATCCTCACGGCGATATTTTGTTGCACGAATAAGCAGTTTCAGGTGCCTTCCTGGCCTTTTGGGGAGAAGCTGTGTCCTCTAAACAGGGGTCCCCACCCCCCAGGCCGTGCGGCTTATTAGGAACCAGGCCGCACAGCAGGAGGCGAGCAGCGAAGCTTCGTCCGTGTCTGCAGCCGCCCCCAGCGCCAGCATCACCGCCTCAGCTCCGCCTCAGAGCGTCGGGCATCAGATGCTCACGGGGGCGCCGGTCCCTGGTGCCACCGAGGCTGGGGACCGCTGCTTAAGACACGGGGGGGAGGCCTGCCCTCCCCTCCTCCACGT
>NW_006434835.1:1672284-1674789 GCF_000325575.1 Pteropus alecto
GGGAAAGCCGCCCACCCCGAGGGTTATTTTCTCTGGAGTGAATCTGCAGAGAGCCTTCGTCAGCTTCCAGGGTTGTGCTCACTCACGGGGTTCATGTGAAGGAGGAACCAGGGCCGTCAGCGCTGGGGGTGAGTCTGACCCCCGAATGGCCGGAGCATTGCATGCACGGAGGCTCCATGGCACAAGCCCACGTCACGGGAGCTCGGTTTAAAAGAGAAGCTGCCACATCACTGAAGTCATCACTTCTTTATCCTGCGGAAATTTTCTAGACCTCGGACCTCTTTACCTTCATATGTTTTTAATTTCTTTCACCATGAACGTGGGAAGTCTCTGCTCAGTGAATTTCAGTGGGAGGGTTTAACCCACTGTCACTCAGGGACGTGGAGCAGGAAAAGGAAGTGGAGCTCATCACGGCGCCCGTGGAGGGTTGACTTTGACCTTGTGGATGAAGAGGGGGGTCAGCAGCGGGGTGGACACGGCGAGGGCAGGTCTCTGTTGCTGACGCCGCTTCCCATCAGTTAAAATAGTATCTTAAAGTATTTATCCGGTTTTCTTTTTGGAAATTAATTTACAAGGTTGTTTTGAAAAACTAAGTGACACAAAAAGAAGTCCCGAGACTATTACTATACTGAATATTTACTACTTTTCCTGTCGCCGTAGACATAACATGTCTTCCATTCAAATTCCATTCTTCCATTCCGTTCTTCCACTCAAAAAATAGTTTTTACTTGAAATAGCGTCTCCGCCATGCTGGTCACTTACTCTGAAACCTCAGATGAGCCCGTATTTCTTGCTATGTCACTGTGAATCCACGTGTTCGTCATTCAGATTCCTCACAAGCGGACACTGTCCCGCCTGGACGGGGTGTGTCCTGTGCTGTTTCGATTCACGACCGTGTCCTCCTGCTAACGTGCTGTCCCCACCCCGCTAGCTGCCCTGGTCACATCGCTTTTCCTGGAACACGGGTCTCGTTTGGGACGCTGGGCTTTCCCGGGGGGAGACCGGAAGCTGCGGTCCGGCCCCCGGGACTCTGTTGGACCTGCGTCTGCGTCCTGTTCTGCTTCCTTGAATGTGAGGTCCTCTGGTAGCGTACCTCCCTGCCACCAACCCCGGTGGCTGGAAACGCCTGCCGTGTCACACACTGTTTGCGTCCTGGGTCCTCCGAAATCCTTTGCTTCCGAGTCCCGAGCTGCAGCCTGTGAAACTTCTGGGTCCCAGACGCAGGCTTTCTCCAAGGAGGCCTCACGCCCTCCCCCCGCCACCCCTCTCTTCCCTCCTCCGTTCACGTCGGTTTCATGACGCGTTCCGTCCTTTCCTTCTGGCTGAGTTGTCTCTGCCACGAGGAGCTTGTTTTCCCCACTCAGGCCTCCGTCCTACGTCCTTGCAGCCGTCACAAGCACTGTGGCTTTACCTGTGGGACGCTGACATCTTCGAAGTGACAGAGGGCGAGGACATCGGGGCCCAGCAGCATCGCCACAGGCTACGCGCCCGGTCACAGGACAGGCTGCTGCCGCAGGGTGAGGCCCGGCGTCAGCCCAGCATGCAAGGGCTTGCGGGTTCAAGGACAAAGTGGCCTCGTGTGACAGGCTTAGCAGCACGCAGCACTGACTGGGGCGTGCAGTGGGGGCCGTCGTGGTTGCCGTGTGTCGTTCCTTACAGAGGAGAATCCCCAGGGGCACACGGGGGAGCGAGCTAACTGGCCCCATAGCCTGAGCGGGGTCTGGCTGGAGCTGCCCACAAGAGACCTCAGCTCAGCCTTCAGCCCAGTGAAACGAGCCAAACTCTCACACATGTGGACATGGGCTTGGACACATACCTGTGGGCAACTGGTCCTCGGGGCTCACTCAGGAGCCACCTGCCATGAGCATCTGGGCATCAGAATCTACTAGAGCAGCCGTCCCCAACCTTTGTGGCACCAGGGACCGGTGCTCCCGTGAGAATCTAACGCCTGATGCTCTGAGGCGGGGCTGAGGTGGTGATGCTGGCGCTGGGGAGCGGCTGCGGATACAGCCGCTGGCCCACTGCTCACCTCTGCCGTGCGGCCGAGCTCCCAGGGGTTGGGGACCTTTGTACTGGAACCTCTAGCCCCTGGGGAGTGCTCGGTGCCCACGCAGGCATGGCTGGTTGAGGCGGAGGGAGCTCGCTGGCAGAGACTATAGATTATGGACAGATTACGGGGCGAATAAGTTGGGCGTCGTGGCTTCTACGGGACCAGAAATGCGGGGAGCTGAGAAGTTCACGGTCTGCTGCCCTCGGTCAGCACGTCGTCGGCGCCAGAGCGACGTTTGTTAATTGAATGCCTTAATTTCCTCCAATTTTCTTTATCCAAATCAATCAATCAATCGGAAGTTTTAAATTCAGAGACGAAGACTCTGAAAACCAAAGCAAAGAAATTTTAAGAACCCAGAACTTAGGATGGGAGGCGGAACCGTGGAAAGACAGTAAGTGGCAGAGGGCGCCCTGAGCCCCCGCGCAGCGCCTCACGGAGGCGGCGGCTTCGGTCGG
>NW_006434835.1:1675173-1683138 GCF_000325575.1 Pteropus alecto
CCGTGGCGACGCAGGACGGGGGAGGCGAGCTAAATCCCAGAGCCGGTGGAGTCAACGACCGCGCCGTGGGAAACGCTTCCCTAGCGTCACGCCGGCCTCCCACGGACAAACCAAAAGCCCCCGCTGTCCCTGTCCCCGCCACCTGCCACGTGTGCGCTTCGGTGGTCAGCGCCGAAGGGGATTGAACTTCTTCGGTTCAGAGAGGAGTGCAGTTTGTAATTCCAGGGGTTTGGGGAGCACACGGGACGAGGGGAAGGGAGGCAATAAGGCCAGTGCGCTTTCGGGGAGGGGCTGGTGCGGACTTTGTTGAGGACTTCGGTTCATCTCTTTCTCTGTGAAACCGCGGGGAAGGGCTGACTGCTCACGGGGAGGTGACTTGTGGGGAAATGGCAGCTGGGGACTCAGAACGTAGAAAGGGGGACCCTCAGGAAGTACATTTTGGGGGGATTTTCAGGTACGTCGGGAACAGGTGTTCGAAACTACGAAATTGGAGGTTCATGTCCTTATACTCTCCATGTCGGGGGGTGCTGTTCACGTCGGTCGTGGCAATTACATTCCTTGTAAGGAAACTAGAATTGTACATTATATGGTAAAAAGCTTTTGCCCCAAATTTAAATGCTCCAACGCTTCGCTTGCCATTACCTTCTGAGTGACTGTTGAGCCCAAGCGCCGAGCAGCGTCACCCCGGGGACAGACCGCTCGGGCCGGGAAGCGGGCTCCTGAGGGACCGCATCGTGCTGCCGGGGGCCAGTCGGGTGAGGTGGGGCCTGGAGTCGGGGGCCGCAGCACGTGTCCAGCGTGAAGGGGACGGTGCCTTCCAGGAGCGGCACCCGGTTCAGTAAAGCCGGAAAGAGGGACAGGTGCAGGCGGGGACAGGCAGGGTGACAGGCGCCCCACATGTTCATTCGAGGCGCTGAGACATCAAACTGTGGGTGATGAGGAGTTTTACACGACCGGCTCTGCGTTAAAAGGTGATACGCGCTCCGCAGGCCGCGAGGACCCGCTGCCTCCGCGGAGGCGGCCACGATCTGCTCACGGAGCCTGGCCGTGCGGGGTCCCGCCGCCCGGCACTGGGGGACCCTGAGCCCCACGGGCCCCTGGCTGGCATGGTGCTGTCATGGGTTTCTGTGGGTGGGGACCGAGGCGAGGGCCGCGGGGTTACCAGGCTCGGTCGGAGATTCCCCTTCTCGGGGCGGCTCCTCTCTCTGTCACGGTCCGGGGACCGAGCCGGCGTGGCCGCAGACCCGACGGAGAGGCCCCGCAGACCCGAAGGAAAGGCCCCGCAGACCCGACGGAAAGGGGTTGTCGCTGTCAAAATGAGGAGCCCTGTCATCACTACACGCCGAGGTGAAAACGGGGCCCGACGGCCGCAGACCCGAAGGAGAGGCCCCGCAGACCCGAAGGAGAGGCCCCGCAGCTTCAGACGACACTACGGCAGCAAGCGACAGAATCCCCTGCACGCGGCCCTGTCTCACACACGCGTGTGCACACGCGCACACGCACAGACGCGGGTCACAGCCGAGCGCTTTTAAAATGCGAGGCGCTTCGGGACGCGAGGTTCACGGCTGGCCGGGCGCGCCGCCCTCCCTGGGAGACTGTGCTCTTTCCAGGGGGGCTGTTGCTGTCAAGATGAGGAGCCCCGTCATCACTACACGCCGAGGTGAAAACGGGGCCCGCGGGCAGAGTCGGAGGGGATCGGCTCCCGGCCTGAAGCGAACCCTGAGCATCAGTGGACTTGGGAGGACTCGTTGTGTTTCTCGAGGTCCGTGTCCTTGGTTCTCCGAGACCCGGATGCAGAGGCTGCGTGTCAAACGGGGAGGCCCTGGCCACGTCAGGCACGGGTCGGTGGCCTGCCACGTAGGCGGGTGATCGATCACCATAAACCAGAAGGCCGTGACGATGGTGGCTCGTGGCTGGACATTTTTTTAAAGGACTTTGCATACACTGATAAGTTAGGTGTGGTAATAAATAATACACTTCAGAGAGAGAGAGAGAGAAGACGCGTTGCAGGATTTAGTTAGCTTCGTGGGGTTTTCACAGCACCCAGCCCCTCCGACCGTGGTACCTGCGGCCACCGCTCGTCGCTGACCGCCAAACACTCAGCGAAACTCAGAGGACACATTCTCCCCACACCTCAAGGCTCCCGTGTTACAAGGGAGTAGGCGGTCACCACTGAGGGGTGTGGGGGACTCAGAGAATCTTCCCGAACTGAAGCGAAGTCGTGGGAGCTTGTGTCCCACCAGCCTCTCAGGAGAACACGCAACGCCAAGCAGCAGCGCTTTCGAAACAGACACAAGTTCTGTTAAACAGATTATGTAACAAAATATCAATGCTTCATGGACATGTTTTTATTCTTCTTTTGCAAATTACATTTTTTCCCCCTACAGCGATTAATTTGGAAAGTCTCTGTTAGGGAACACTGTGTGCGGTTTCACATTCTGACATTTGCTGAGACGTGATTTCTTAATACAAATGATAACATTTTAGTTGCTTCTCAGAGTTTCAGGGAGAAAAACTATTTTAGAATCCCAAAGCTCTGTAGGAGCACCAAAAGTTTGCTCACTCAGGTATAACTGGAAATATTTTTAAAATGTCCAGGTTTATAAAAAATTATATAAGATGTGTATAAAAAGTTTATGCACACGTTAATTTATATTTATCTGGTCAACCTCTGTGACAGTGTCTTCATTTAAGTTCATTTTGTTGTGAAACATTTAATTGGCTAAACTCAGTCCCCCTCCACCATATGCCTTAGGTGACAGCGAAATTTCACAGGAGCTGCAAGAGTCAGTGGCCTTCGCCGTCCCCTGCGGGCTTCATTAGCTGGATCTGTATCTGAAAGTCGCTTAATGCTACTTACGTAACATTTGCTAGATCCTAACCATCATGGATGTGGAATTTGTAAACTCCGTTTTGGATTTTGGGAGGTGATGACCCTAACTTGCAAAGAGGTCCTTGGTGCTCGTGACGTGATGGGTTCAGTCCACCCAGATCTGCCTGCCATTGAGCTGGCGAGCAGCTTCGAGCACCCGCGAAAGCAGAAACGGCTCAGCCAGTGGACGGTGGGCGGGTGGCCGACAGACGCACGGGCGTGAGAGGCTCTGAGCATCACCAAGAAAGTTCGGTGGCCACTCACCGCGGCGACTCAGAGACCGTGTGTCTTTTGATGACGTCTGCTGCGAGGCTGGCAGAACATTTTACAAAGGCTCGATTATGCAGAACACTCATGCAGAATCGCTGGAATGAACGTGAGTGTGACTCGTCACGCGCCCTGAAGCTGGCACTTCTCGACCTGGAATCGCGTTTCTATGATTCCACGAGGATCAATGGGAGAATGTGATTTGACGTGGAATTTATCACATCGCTCACACCCCTTCATCCCTGTCCACACGAAATCTGGAAATTTGGAAAGAAACCCCCCAAAACCTTTTCTCCTAGTATTAAGTAATAAGTCGAGAAAATTCCAGCGGTGGGTCCGTGAGGGAGATACGTGTGGGCACTGCAGGGTTACCGGTCAGGCTGAAGTGGGCACACAGGGTCGAGGCCGAGTCACGTGACGCTCACGGTCTGGCGTCATCCTCGGGGGCGTCATCAGCGAGGTCCATTGTCCACCCCTTTTCACGTTTTGTGTCAGGTCCCTTTGGAAGTAATGTGCTTATCTTACATCAAGCCCTAATCAACTTGACGTGACAGACTTCGTTATGAGAATAAGCATTTCTTTTAATGCCCGTACCAAGCCATGCCCCAGATTTATGAAAAGCATTTTCCCCGCTTAGTAATTGCTTTCGGAAAAGACATTCGGTCCCGCTACCGCCCATCACTGAGGTTCAAACTGCTTTGCTATCACAGCTGCGGGGCTTTATTGTTTTACTGATCAGACATATCCTTCACTAACATGTAGCAGGAAAGAAACATTACAACTCTGTTCCATTTGGTAGGGCTCTAGTTAGTCAGTTCGATCCAATTTATTCTCTCCGGTTCTGCCCTATGAACATGCCGTGGCTGTCCCTTTGCCCCCAGGTACCCAGTGAACCTAGGTATTTGCCGCATAGTGAAACCGAGAAAAAAATAAATTTGACCTTAATTTAAACGTTTCTATACAAAGTTGTATACTTTTAGATTGAAACAGGCCGGGTCTTATTACCAACTTAATTCATTTATTAGTGATATCGGTTCAATTTTTTTGTGTGACCCTGAAGGACACTTTTGGTTTAATATCCTGTTACAATGTAAACAGTTGATATGTAAGTAGTTCTATATCGATAATATATTAGCGAAAACAGACAGAAATTATATTATGTTAATTTTTATTACATTACAATCTAATTAGATTTTTAATATATCTTATATAACATATTATATTGCATTATACGTGTTATATTATGTCACGATAATATATCATATCACATAAATTATAATATATTAAATTACAAATATTAATAATATATCACATTGCTATTATAGATATTAATATAATAACATAACACACATTAAATTACAAATATTAAAGCAGGCTTAAAAATTAAGGACCTGAATTTTGAATTTTTACTATTATAACGAATAATCTTCTGCCAAATCATACTTTGTTTGAGCTTAATGTTTTTAACTGGAGCAGATAATGAATGGCTCCCAGGGCAGGAGGCTTTAAAGCTGAAGAGACAGCTCGCATCTGGAGCGATTCCACGTAAATGGGGGGCCATGCAGATTCCGTTCGCATGCGCCAGTCGGTGCTGCCCCTTCCTATTTACCCAGCGACATGTCACTTGGACGCATTTCATTCAAGAAGTAGAAGCAGTTTGTGTGTTAAGGTATAACATGAACCTAGATTGAACATATTGCAATTGAACAAATAATGACCTATTTCTAAAGTCCACAGAAGAGATAATGACCAAATTTCTATTTCAGTTATTTTGCATGGTTTTCTAAGGTGGATCAGTGCTTCATTGCTTATTAGATTAAATTATGTCTTGACCGTAGCTGGTAGAAAAGATACAAATTATATAAAATTCAGTCGGTAATGCAAGATACATGTAGAATCATTTATTCATAGGAATGGAATAAAATTTTTACCTTACAAATTATTGTATTTGCCAATTATTGTTCTCTGATCTTAACACAGGAAAATGCTTAGATGATCTACCTAATATATACACCATAAAAACGAAATATATACTTATTGCTTTATCCCTGTAGGGGACAGATATATAGCCCGGCTTACCTACGAAACGCTTTCAGAAAGTGCGCATGTCACCAAACTCAGTCTCAGCTATCGAGGTGCCCGATATGTAGTTGGCACTAGATTAAATGTAATTTTAAATTACTTCAAATTTAAAAATTCTCCGAAACGCAAACATCCTTCACGCAGGTTCATCCAGACACGGCGCACCCAGAGTCTTAGGTTTCTGAGCGTTCTCCAGGGTCGTGTGCTCACACTGGGAGGAAATCACCAGGGGACAGAGGACGGGGTAGGTTGTTCTGGAAGATACCAGATCTTCTACAAAGGTGATGCAAAGGAGGGGGGGAGGGAGGAGAGACAGAGAGAGAGACAGAGAGAGACAGAGAGAGACAGAGAGAGACAGAGAGGCAGAGAGACAGAGAGAGACAGAGAGAGACAGAGAGAGACAGAGAGACAGAGAGAGGCAGAGAGGCAGACAGACAGGCGTCTATTGAAACCACGACGAAATGAGCACCCTCGCCCCTCGTGACAGGCAAAGGCCAGATCTCGGGTGAAAGGGCCGTGGCCGAGGCCGTCCATGACCAGGTCCGTTCATTTTCTTTCCTGGTGTGTCATTTTTCTTTTCCTTTATTTTTTACCATTTCCATTTTACTTGTTCCAGAAATTTCAAATGCTTTGCTGCCATTCCCTTATTTTTTTTTTGCTAGGAGACCCACAAACAAAAATTTTTAACGATGTCATGTTAAATGTCCCTGGTCATGTAATCAGGGAAAGAAGCGCCCCCCACATAACACACACAGCGCACACAGCAAACACATAACACACACCATGTACAACACACACAACACACAACCCACATGTAACACACATGCCACGCATACCACATGCAACACACGCAACACACCATGCATAACACACAGCACATAGCACACATGGAACACACACGCCACACACGCCACACACACCACACCACACACACCATGTACATACAACACATACATAGTACACACACGCACACATACACACACGCACCACACACACCATGTACATACAACACATACATAGTACACACACGCGCGCACACACACACACACGCACACACGCACCACCAACAGCCTGACAGCAGCGACTGTGGCTCCTTCCTGCCGATGCTCGGCGGAGGCAGAAGCTCGTGGGGTTTCTGAAGCGTGAGGGGGCGTTCCTGGGGTCACCTCTGAGGGAAGACTTCTTTGTCCTTACGGAGTTGTGTGAGGGGACTTTCCTTTGCTGGACATGTTCGTGGCCGTGAGGAGAAGCGTGGAGCTGGGGTGGCTGTTTGGGAACGAGGCGGTGGACAAAGCCCAGCTCTGAAGATGGGCAGGGGAGGAAGGGGAAGGGCTGGACCCAGACTTCGCCGAAGTGCCACACGCTTAACCTGCCCCGGAGCCCTCGCGCCCGGGGGCTTCTCGTCATAAGAGAATAGACGTTAATACGTTTTACCGTTGAGCTGGCTTCCTGCGGTCTGCTCCTGAAGTCGTTCCGAATGACACTGTTCACATAAGAGTTTGCCAGGGGAGCTCATGAACACAGCGGGGAGGTTTAATTTCAATCCTACATAAATAGTCACCAATGCTGACAAGATTTTAAGAGAATAGAGTCAGAAACATTTGAAAGGCAATTCAGTAAACTTAAAGTTTATAAAATATGAGTTAACATTGCCTTTGTTCACTAATTTACTTGTTACGTATGTGAATTTGTAGTCTGAATTAGATCACTTAAAGGGGCAGTAAAGTCTCCAGGGGCACAACCCCCTTGTCACGTCTGTGTGTTATTTTGCTAATTATGAATCACTTTCAAACTATGGAAAAATTACGAGTGCAAATAACTTAAAAAAATTATTTGAGGATAAACTGTTGACGCGATGCCTCACTACTCCTGGATACATTGGAGTCATTTTCATACGAAGTCGCATGTTTTCCCACGTAACAGGACGCAGCCATCGAAACCAGAAACTCGCGGAGCCACAGAGGCTCCCCCGGGCACCACGGGCATCCTCGACGGAGGTGCGTCTGTTCCAGAGCTGCCATCTCTCTCTCTGCCCCCCAACCCGAAACCCTCCCCGGTCTTTCGGTGACCTTCGCAGACGTGGCACTTTTGCAGACTATGGGTTTGCGTTTTGGAGAGGGGCCCTCAGTTTGGAACTGTCTGACGTTCGCTCACGATTGCAGCCGGGCCGTGCGTCTTCGGCAGGGAAAGCGCGGACGTGACGCTGTGTCCTTACTGCATCCTCAGTGGCGGCGCGTGGCTTGGGTTTGTCCCACTGAGCGATGTGTTAACTTAGGGCACTTGACGAAGGTGGTGTCTCGGCTGGGACCCGTTTTAACAAGCTCCGCTTCACACGGCCTCTGCGAGGAAACATCATATCAGAAATAACCCCCTGCCTCGAATCTGACTTTTAGCTCGTGCCCTCAATCCTACATTCCGTAAATGACCAGTCTATCCAGTCAAAAAGTGTGTGCTTCTAACTACATTGTTATAGAAAACATTGTGTGCTTTAATTTTTTACTCAATAATTTGAAAGTCCATGACTCATTCTGCTACCAGCCTTCCGAGATGCAATCTGGGTGTCTAAAACTCTATATGGAAAATAATTAATATGAGCAATAACAATGAAGCCACCAAAGGGACTAACAGCTTTTGGAATTTAAAATAATAAGAACAACAAGAGAAGACATCTGTGATGAAAGCTTTACGTTGCCTCTGCATGAAAAAAAATGTCAAGAAACAGCTTAAAACACCCACATCAGTAT
>NW_006434835.1:1683170-1689228 GCF_000325575.1 Pteropus alecto
CGGTTCATTTCCATTGCTTTATTTTCGTGTGTGTTTTGAAATAATTTCTATTTTAGTAAGTGAAATTTCATAGAACGTGAGATTTGTATAAATGGTTAGGTCCCAAATGAATCTCTGATATGGCTGATGATGTTAATCGGAATAGAATTCCGTTATCGAAATACGTTACGAGCCGCAGCCGTGGAAGACCGGTCTGAATGGACACGACCCAGTCCAAAGAGCAGGAAAAGAAGCAAGATTTATCTTCGATATTCCGAGTCTTCCATGTGCGGCTTCTGTGTATTAATTCAGCATTTGCCCCTTCGTCCAATAGCATTTGTCAAGGAGATCGTTTACATGCATAATACAGTTCGGGTAACAAAAATTTTAGCACTTGAAAAATTTTAATGTTCTTTATGAAAATAATTCCAAAGTCCGTCACGCATATCTCTACACTGTGCTGAGTCCGAACTGCCATTCTTAAACAGGAGCCACGGCCACCATCCCTGGCTGGCTTATCTGTGTCATGAGAAGGCCGCGTGCAGGGCCGCGGGAGGGGCCGCAGCTGGCCGTGACAGGTGGCAGCGCGACCGGCCTGTGGGCCCGATGCTGGACAGCTCAGGGTTTTCTCCACACCGCGGAACGCTCCGGCCTCTGAAGCCCTGGCGGGCTGGGAAAGCCGCTGCGTTGCTGGTGCCTCCGAGGGAGGGAACGGGGGCTTTGGAAAATGGCGATAAAGCGGTTCGAGGTTAGAGAATGAAACAGCCGTGGATGCGATCACCCCACAGCCGGAGCGAGTCGGAGACAAACTCCCCGATGCGTCGCGTTCCCCGTGAGCAGGTGGCGGGGGCAGCGGCGACAGACGCTGGCTTTGCGGCGGCATTGTGCAGCGTCCGGAGCCCAGACCCCGCTCCGCGGCTGTGCGATGTGGGGCGACGCGCCTCTCTCTGTGCGAGGCGGCTCCGTCCCTCCATCTGTAAACTGGAAGTGGCGACAGTTCAGGGTCCTCGTGGGAAGGACGGGGGGTGTTACAGAGAATGCGTGACGACTTCGCCTGCCATGCAGCGATGGTTCAATATATACTTGGAATTCGTATTATTTTTATTGGTATTAGACCCAGAAGTGCAAGATGCACCCATGTCCGCATCCATTCCGAATAACGTTAATCACTGCAAAATTGTGGGGTTTCTCTTTATATGTGACATGACAAAGTGGCCAATTCTGATAAATGTTTTGGAGTTTCTTCCTATCGTTTTATTAGTTTGCTTGTGCTATGTATTCTTCGACATGCATTGTAATCCAGGGTTGAAATAGATGTGAAAAAACATTTTGAAATGTTAAAATCTGCTTGACAGAGAAAGCCGCTCGCTACCCGAGTTATTAACTCAGCGCTTAGTGCTCCTTTGATTCACGAGGCCTCCGCGGCTGCCGCCTCGGCCGGCGTCTGACTCTGCGCCTGGGCGGAGGTGATTTACGATGCACGGCGCAGCGAATCGAATTTCCACCCTGTTACAGGAGTTTTAGGGAGCAAAATATAGCAGAGTCCCAAACCGAAGGATTCCACACAAACGATGGGTAAGGAATGACCACATTCGGGGGCTGCAGATGTCGATGCAGCCAGCTCCCACAGGCTGCAATGAAAAGGTCGGCACACGGCTTCTAAAAATCCAGTTTCTCCGTAAAGTTCATCTCCGACACGGAATAGACAGAAATACAGCTCGGCGGAACCTGCGCCGCACAGGAAATTCTCCATCGCGCTCCCTGGGCGTAGCCCTCTGTCTGGAGTCATGGCCTTCGGACGCCCTGGCCAGTCGAGAGGGCCCACGGAGAAGGACACCTGCTTCCACTTTCACCCGTCACTGGAGTTCTAATCACTTTGATTTAATGACTGTGGGATTTTATTTTTTACTGTTTGGACAGATTCCTCACTAATACGTAACAGGCAAGAAACGTTCACATCCTGTTTGGTTTGACAGAAGTCGACTTTCACGTCAGCTGGACCGAATTTATTTCCCCCAAGTTCTTTTTCCCTAAAAACCTCTTTGATGTTGTCTTTAACCAGATTTGTTTAGAAAACAAACTGTGTAATATGCGGGGGCCCCAGCTGCATTCCTGGTTCAACCCAGCGGTGATGCTTGATGCACCACCCAGCTCGAGATAAACGCTCCACGTCAGGCTCCGTTATAAACAGACAGCGCCACCCAAGAGCAAGCCGTCCACCTCGGTCAGCGTCCGTTCCTATCTGGGTAAAGTTATAGCAAGAAGAAGCACACGGCCAACCATCAGGATGCATATTTTTACCCAAGGCGTCTCTTCCAGGAAACTTTTTCTGTGTTTTTCTTTTCCTGGATCTCTGTCTGTTCCTTCTGAGCTCAATATCCTTCCGGCACAGGACCTCGCTTAGTAAGTGATAGTTCTTTTGTGCACGTTGTAGGCTGAGCACTCCCAAAGGCCAGCGCGTCCAGTGCACGGCTGAGTGTCTGGTCCACGGTAGGCAATGAGCTGTGTCTTGACTGGAACTGCATTTTATTTACCTGTGTACTTGTGATATGCATAGACCAGGGCAGGAAAAATAACCTTTGCATTGTAAAATATCGTTAAGTAGATGTGATTGTATCGTCTATAAAGATGTACAGTAACACAGACGTAGGAATAGTTGGCAGTGAGAGACGATTGTTTTCTCTGAAGGGCTGAGTGGTCTGTAGTTAGCACACTCATCATTTTGATTTCCAAGGACAGACGCAAATAAAAAAATAGAACTCGGTTTGTACTAGCTCACACAATTTCAGATGCACATAACAGACAACCAACTCCAGCTTTTGCAAAAGAGAGCATGTGGAAATTCGTGTGGCTTAGAAGAATGCCAAACGTGACGGAGAATATCGTTCCTCTTCTTTCCCGGTCATTAAGAATTTCCAACTACAATCGAGGAGCCTTTACGCCACCGTACATGTTCAAATCTGTTCTCAAGGCGTGTACCTCAGTTCCAACGAATGACCTCTCAGCGGAAGTCCACCGGCTTAACTCTGGGAACTTTCTTTTGCTAACATAGGACGGGTGAGGGGCAAGTCGGAGTCCTGCTTAATGCCTTTGATCACAGATTTTACCAGTATCGAAGCTTCCAGCCCACGAACACACAGTAGCTGTTTATTTAGATCTTGTTTTAGTAGTTACTGTAGTTTGATACATACTGAACCTGTACGGTATTCCGTGAGATTTATAACTGAGCAGTTCATGTATTGGTGCTATCGTAAATGGTACTGATTCTTAAACTTCAAATTCAAATAGTTCATTTCTGGTATGTAGGAAAGCACTTGACTTTTGTGTATTGACAGGTGGTAGTAATGCGGCAGGACCTTCTTATTCCCGTTCTGAGGGGTGCATATCCAGTCCCTCGTTATTAAGTATGATGACTGTAAGGTTTTAGAGGTTTTCTCTATCAAGTCAGGAATGTTCTCCTCTCTTAATTTGCTGAGAGTTTTTATAGTAAATTAGATTTGGATTTTCTCGAATCCTTTTTCTCCATCAATTAAAACGATCTTGTGGTTTTTCTTCTTTAGCCTGTCGATACAGTGGATTACATCGATTGATTTTTTTTTTTTTTAAGGTTGAGCCAGGCTTGCGCACCTGGAATAAATCTCACTTGCTCGGGATGTGTAGTTGTTTTTCTACGTTGTTGGATTTAATTCGACAATATCTCGTTGAGTAGTTTTGCGTCAATGTTCATAAAACTTGTTGGACTATAGTTTTCTTTCCTCGAAATGTGTTTTTCAGGTTTTGGTATTAGCGGAAAGAAACCTCATGGAATGAGTCAGGAAATGTTTACTTTTATTTTTTGGAGGAGATCGTAGAGTATGGGTTAAGGATTAAAGAGAGACTTGTTTCATAACTTAAGAAAATTGGAATTTTGACTTGAGAGACCTAGCTCCATGGTGAATTATTTGGGGAGTTTTAAAAAATATATCAAGTCCCAGGCCATACCCCAAACAGACATATCCCAATTTCTGGGAAGGAAACTAGAAATCAATATATTTTAAATAGCATGTCAAGTGGTTCAATATGAAGATAGGGTTGAATACTCATTTCTAAATGTCAAACTGATTGTCCTTTAATTCTCAACCACAAACAAGATAAATTCTCATGTTAAAAATGCCCAGCGAGTAAATTTAGGAGAAATGAGGGTCAGGCAGAGGGTCGGCGGTGTGTCTCCACGGGGGAGACGATGTTTCGTGTTTTCCATGTATTACTTTGATCTGAAAATCTGTTGTATGCAACAAGCTTTCTTCTAGGCGAGGATCTCATTCTGAAATCTAAAACGACCCTATAGATTGTATTCTTAGGTCCCAGAGAGGGTTGGGGGTGTAAGAGAAAGAGACAGAAATAAAACGCAGGCTTCCTGCATTCCTTCCTGCCGAGCCACGGAAGCCGGGGAGGCAGGTTGAAGGCTGGGTCATCGCGGCACCGGGCCTTGGAGAGTGGCCCTGCCTCACAGAGCGACGTCCCCCGAGGGCGGGTCAGCCGAGGGAGAAGTCACACGGGCTCTGACACATCTCGAAGGACGCCGTCGGGACTCATGAAGTGCATCGGCGTCGTGCATCAGCATCTCGGTCTGCATTTTCTAGCTGAACCTTCTCCCCGGCGTTTCTCCCATGTGTTCACAGACATCTCTCTGCGGAGTGACAGGCGCGGCCCAGACTCCGGGCCTCCCTGGTTCATCCAGCAGCTCTTGCCAACCAACCAGATGATCGAGCAAATGTTCGGATTTGTAGGGATGGCTTTCGAAATTGCATTTCAAAAAATTAATTGTAGGCTAAAATATTTAAAAAAATAATCACATTTGCCTTTTATTACTTCATGCTTCTTATAATTATTATTTCATTATTATTTCTTTGGTTGGGGGGATTTTTTTGGCTGTGTCATAAATGTTCAAGTCTTATGTACATAAGTGCAAAGGAGCCCTGTTTTAAACATATACAGTCCATCGGAAAGAAGGCCCCAGAATCTCGTCAAAAGGAACTAATAGTCCAGGGGGAACGCGGCCGTCCTGGACGGCCGGTCAGCCTGGATGAGGAGGCGTCTCGGTGTAGGAGCTGGTGCGTGTCATAAACGATTGCATGGGCCTCTCGCGGAGCGTGGAACCGAACCGTGAGCTGCAGAGCTTGTAGCCACCGAACCCTGAGCCTTAAGGACAGCTGTCTTCCGAAAGTGCCCTGGCTTCTGTCCCTCTGCCTGGTCCCCGTGCCCCGTGCCCATCGACTGCCACATTTCTCTTTCCTTCCCGTTTACTATTCCGCTCATCCGTGAGTTCGACCGTGGGCTATTGGTGTTTTGTCGCCGACCGTGCCCGACACCAGCGCGTGGTCCTTCTCCGTCCCGTCACCTCTCCCCGGTGCAAACCCTCCGTCCATGCCGGTGTTCGGCTGCGGGTGGCCGACGCCTTCCGCTCTTCTTCTCTTGGGGACAAGCACAGCACCTGTGCCTGTGGCGCCATTTGGACCCAGGCTCATGGCCGATGAAATTAGGAAAGATGACGTCGTTAGGGCGGGTGCTGATCCTATAGGACCGGTGACCCTGTAAAAGGAAGACATCGGACGTGGAGATGCACGTACAGGAGGCCACCGGGTGGACGTGAAGGCGGACGGGGGTGAGTCGACACGCCGAGGGACGCCGACGGCCGTGCCCACGAGAGCAGCGCGGCCGGCCGGTGCCGCGACCTTGGACTTCTGGCCGCCAGCCTGCGGGACGGTGCGTGTCGTGGTGCTTTGTTTCAGGGGCCCCGGGGAACCGGCACGTCCCAGTGTCAGATTCTGCGGCTCCATAACGAGGTGTCTGTGCCAGGGTAGAAAACGTCTTCAAAAAAGAGATCCGAATCCGTCATTGATCAGGCTCAATCTAGATGGAAAACCTGTTTTATTTAGAGGGTATAATTCATTTTATTTGTCTATATGAAAGAAACAGGACTTATCTCCAAAATATGTCAATGACTCCTAAAAGGCGATGATAAAACAGCACAGCCCGACAAACGCCTAAGCACACGTTTTCCTACGCGCGACCGGGAAGCCCGTGGGGAGACGCTCGG
>NW_006434835.1:1689258-1690137 GCF_000325575.1 Pteropus alecto
TGTGGCCGCGAGGGCGCTCGGAACTGGAAAGGCTGACGGCGCCACATGCTCACGAGGCTGTGCGTCAGCCAGACTCCCACGTCTTGCTGGCGAGAGAATCGGCTCTACGACCACTTTAGAAAAACGTCTAGAGCTTTCTTAGAAAAACAAACGTGCGCTCTGCTGCAATCTAGGCTTTCTGTACCCAGACAGTTCCTCAAAAGGAGCGAAGTAGACGTTCACTCACAGACTGCCTGGTGCGCAAGGTCAACGCAGCTCGATTCCTAACAGCGAAGCTCTGGGAACAGCCCGGGCGTCGGCCAGCGGGGAGCGACAAGCACACGGCGAAGCACCTTCGCACTATTCAGCAACAACGAGGAAAGGGTGCTGGTCCACCAGGCACGGCGGGACCCATCTCAGACGCCCCGTGCTGAGCAAAGGGAGCCGGACACGAGGGGGTGAGCCGGACGCTGCCACTCACGCCCGGCGCTGCCACTCACGCCCGCGCTGACAGAGGCGCGATCCACCTGTGACGAGACGGCGGAGCGGGCGGAATGGACTCAGAGTCACACGGACACCTTCTCAGGCCACGTTTGCACCTTGAGGGTTGGGTTACACCACTATGCACACGTGTTCAACCTTATCGGAGGTCCCTGTAAGTTTTGTTCATTCCACTTTATGTAAATTTTTTTTTTAGGCGAGGCAACCCTTGGCTGATCTCACAAATTGCAAGGACCTTGTCAGCTCACAATTCCTCATTTTTTTTTATTTTTTATGCCTACGGCACCTGGTCTTCCTAGGTGGTCTCCCATCCAAGTACCGACCAGGCCCGACCCTGCTTAGCTTCTGAGATCAGACGAGATCAGGCTTGATCAGGGTGGCGTGGCCGTAGACAGGAGA
>NW_006434835.1:1690434-1704964 GCF_000325575.1 Pteropus alecto
TGCCCCCATAATTTTTCTAACCCCATCAAAAGTAAAAGTAGAGCAGTCACCCCATCCCATTTTGACAGATGCAAGCAGATGTCGTGAGGTGTGGCTCTCAAGATAAGGTTTTCGAAAAACCGTCTCCACCTAGTTTTTCTCGAGTTCGTTGCCCATTTCCTTTCCTCATCCTTCCCCTGTTCTCTTTCCTCGGGGTAGAGAAGGGACGCCATGACATGCTGGAGAATCTCGCGGTCGCGTGGAGAAAAGTCACGGTGGACGTGTGGCCGACGAGACATGAGCTGGGGGGCTGGTCTCAGCAGACACCGGGACACGCGGATTTAGACCTGGACTGCCCGTCTCCATTCTCCTTGGCGTATGATCCACATACTGTTTTAAGCCCATTTCATTTACTCAGAGTGAGGAGGGAGAAAAATGAGCCTGAGTTTTAGAACTGGCAGAGGTGGGAGGCTGGTGTGGGACTTGAGGACGCGACCATGGCAGCTGGGGACCCGTGGGAGACTGCAGTCCGTGCAGCTCCGGCACGTGACCAAGCGCCCCCACTGCAGGGCGAGGAGGGGGAGCCGGGAGCCCTCAGAACGCAGGGCTGTGTGGGTCGCTTTGCGCCATCCTCAGTGAAGTCCTGCCGGCCAGGACCGGATCGTTCTGGTGTCTGTCTTCAAGCAGAGACAGGGACGAGACCATCCTGGAAGAGGCTCGCAGTCTACAAGCTGAGTCGACTGAGACTGAGTTTCTGCTGGTTTTTTTTTTAAATGTAGTAAATTATAAGCATCAGATTAGAAAGAGAAAACTCATTTGCGTAGGTGCGTGTCCTCGCCCTGAAGCCCGGGCGTGCCCACATGACACTGTGCAATCTCATTGCAGAAATGACACGCAGGTGTCAGCTTAAATTTTCTCCGCTCATTCCCAAATACGCCCATTTCGTCTAGTTCTCAGAAAGCCTAAACCACGTGGCAAAGTTCTTCGGAATATTTCTGATTTCTCTCGCATCTCAAGGGATGCTCAAGATTTCTGGGTCCCTCCCTTCCCACGGACCTGCTTTTGACGGGGTTTAGCGGTGGGAGGCTCAGAGGCTGAGCGGGGAGGGACGACGCAGTGCGCTTCCTCCTCTCCGGCCGCGGGGCGTCTCCGGCCGGGGCCGTGTCCTCTCCTAGGCCGGGCCGGGCCAGACGGAGCCTCCTTGGCGGCGGCCCGGCCAGGGACCGTTCTTCCAGCTGGACAGTGGCAGCTTCCGTTCCGCTTCCTTTCTGCTGCTTCGTGGGACCCGTTTGGCTCCTTCGTCCTTCCACATGGTTGTGATGCTTTTTCGACATCAAATTCTCTGTCGTGGTGGAGTCAGACTTTTCTGACCGGATGCGATGATGGCCATTCTGATCCCACGCGAGGCGGCTCCATGGGGTCTCCTGGTTGGTGTGAAGGGGAGCGGGCGGTGGGGGCGGACACGAGAGGACAGTGGAGTGGGCAAGCGTCCCCCCCAGGGGGACTGGGACTGCGGCTTTGTCATCATCCGCCAGTCGCGCCAACGAGGTAAGTCACTTCCTTTTCCAAGGAGGGGTCAGTGTGGAGAAGGTTGCATCTCTTCTCCCCCGTACCTCCTTCCTGATGGCGAAGCCACGCTCCCTCCCAACGACTCGCGGCTACGGTACGCGGTGAGCAGGACCGGGGAGCCGAGGAGGACGAGTGCCTTGTGAATGGCGCGAGCAGCCGTGGGACGCACAGAACCGGGCAGACGGGGGGACGGCTTCCTGCCGCCGACTCGGCTGGTGGCCGCGAGTTTGCCAAGCTGCATCTTCCTCCCCGGACGGCGGTGGCCTTGGTGGCTCCACGCCGTGGGTGCGGTGCTGCGGGACGTGTGCCGGATCTCACTCTGAAGCAGTCAGGGTGAGGTCTACGACTTGCACTTGACTTAGCCTGCTCTCATCAGTACCACGGCAGCTGGGGCATTACACACAGATCGTTGCAAACGGAAGACATCGCGCCTAACGGCGGGTGAGCCCACTGTTCCCCCTTCTACACGATGGTGCGAAGGTCAAGGGCAGTGTCACTCAAAGTGGGGTCCACGGGTGGACGACTGGTGTGGCAGCTCTCAGCTACTCGTTCCCGCTGGTCTGGGCGACGAGGAGCCAGGCCCGACGTCAGCCGGCCTCGTCGCTGAGCCCGCGTCCCAGCCTGTGCTCCTCCCAGGGACGGACGCTCCACAGAGGGCGCGGTGTGTGGACCGCTCCTCGCAGGGTCCGCGCTGGCGTCCTGGGTCGTGGCGACCGGGAGCTTGAGCAGCTTGACGCAGACCATCTGACAGTCCCTCAGCCGCCAGCGGAACCCGCACGTCCTGAAGCCCGGCTCTCCGTTTCTCGTATTATCCATCACATGCTCTCCGTCGACGACGTAGCGAAAATGTCTAATGCTCGAAGGAGCGATTATAAGGAATCTTTGAAGTTTTAAAACGACGCTTTTGGAATTTCACCTTAATTTTCATTGACGACATGTTGAAGTTTTTTCTAACAAGATTATACAACTCATGGAGTTTCAATAACGAAAGCCCAGTAATTAGTGGAGAGACAACTGTAAGAAAAAGTCCAAGGTGCGAAAAGTCATTCATAATTTTTCCACTTTTCATTCATCCCATTAATAAAATAGAGATAACAACAGAATACGTTTTATAACCTAGAGGGCTAAAGGAAATCATCTCTGTAAACTGCTTAAAACAATGCCTGGAACAGTAAAATTTCCATAAATATTGTCCATTAATAGTGCTACTAATCATGATAGTTAAAAATTTATGTAGGACCTAACACACGGCCAGCCACTATTCTCAGTGTCTTGGATAAGATATTCAGCTTCTTCCTTTTTCAGCCACAGTGGCTACCACTGTCTCCTCATTTTACAGAGAAGGAAGCGGAGATGCGTAGAAGTTAAGTAACTTCTCAATGCCCCACAGCTGGTGACTGGCGGAGGGGACCGGAGGTCAGGCGGTCGGCCCGCAGAGAGCTGGCACTCGGCCGCTCGACCAACTAGTCCAATGGCAGCTGCAGTCCAGAAAGACGCAGCTTATGTATTTTTTGCATAAGAGCGAAAAATGCCAGTTCTGTGTGAGGGGCCGTTTTTACCTGGTCTTAGCTACCTCAGGAGGAAACTACGGACAGTGTCTGTCTAGCGGATCTAAAGAATGAATAATAAGATTCCCAGGGGAGAATCTGCAAACTCATGCAAAGGTTTCCCCGTAAAATAGTAGTTCCGCCACTCCCGGTCACAGCGAAGCGTCGCTCGTGGATCCCGGCTCTGCAGAGGGCGTCGTAGGACGCTGGCCGCCCGCCCCCTGCGGTGCTGGCGATGATCGGTGGACAAGGGCGATGTGCCCTTTGATGGCAGGATCGATGTTGAGAGTTCCCGCACACCGGTCCCTCGGGATGGGAAGGCGTTTGTGGGTTTCCACCGCGTCTGTGACGGCCCCATCGAGCCCCGTGGTTGTAAACGGCACCTGTTTGCCGCCCACTTACACACTTTCTCACGGGCTCAGGTCCCCCCCGAGTTCCACACTCGCACACTCAGCGCCTCTGCTCGGGTGCTCGGCAGACGCCCCAGCTCAGCCGCCCCGAGCCGGGCTCTGCTCCCCCCGCTGCCCTGTCCCGGCCACGGGCTCGGGTGGTGCTGGCGTTGACCCTGGCGTTGACCCTGGCGTTGACCCAGCCCCCCCGCTCAGGCTGAAGGCTCAGTGTCACCCCCGACATGGCCGTCACCTTCGCCCTACGTTTCCAGGCCGTTCGCTGCTCCTGTCGGACCTGCTGTAAAATGCGTAGTGACTCTGGCCATTTCTCGTGACTTGCCACGTTTCCGATTACGTGTCCACGGTGCCCGAAGCCGCCACCCCCTGTTACCCGATCCTGGCAGTGGCACGGTGGACGCTCAGACCAGCCCCGCTGGAATCCCGGTGAACCAGTAAGCGAAGCTGCTCCGATCTATGCAGCAAGTTCCACTTTCCTCTGAGAACTTCGCCTTGGCTTTTGGCTCTTTCTGGAAGGCTCGTCCTTGAGATGGTCTGCTCGGCTGATGGTCACACTTTCTTCAGGTCTCTCTTCGTAGTGACGGCCTCCCAAGCCCCTATTTGCTGCTGCATCTGTCTCATGGCCGCGTCCTGCTGCCCGGGAGGCAGGCGTATGTGGCAGCGGGGAAGTGTTCAGTTAGGAGCCACCTGGTGGCACGTGGGCGTCGGACGAGGTGTGAGTGTGAGCACTTGCTCGCCTTCGGTCCGCGGGCTTAGAGCTTCCAGAGGTTTAGATTGTGGACCCTGTGCAATTGATACTTCACGTGACAGGTGAAGGAGTCGATGCACAGAGAGGTCAAGTGAGTTGCTTTAAGTCACGTGGCAGGTAGAAGAGCTGGGGCTTGAATACAAACAGTTCGACCAGAGCTGGGTGGTCACTGCACCCTGGGGCCCCGTGTCGTCACATTATGAACAAGGAAAACCAGCAATATCATCAGTTTACCCTTTCGACAATCCAAGAAGGTAAACATGACAAGACCTTCAGATTCAGGGAGGAAAACATTGAGATAAAAGTTTACTTAGATAAAAATTAAAATAAGGACGATTGACGTAGAAGTCCAAGGTCATGGCATCCGTTAATGGCAGCTCTGAGATTGCAGACCAGGTTCTCCCAGCCCCTAACTCCTTAAAGCCGTCCAGCACGCCTCCGCGCTGGCGCCGACGGCCCCTCCAGAGGGAGCCACGACAGTCATGTCAGCGAGAGGAGAGAGAGCAGGTTCTGAGCCGGGTCACTGCTGAACGCAGTCTCGAGGAAGTGCCAGATGCTCGCTTCCGGAGGAAGGGACGAGGGACGAGGGACAAGGGACGAGGCTTCTATTTTTGAGGAGCAGGTAACCTGCCTTAGCGTCATGGTCTTCCCAGCCAGAGATCTGACAGAAGGCCCATCCCCTTGTGACTTTGTCACATGTATAATCAGCCTTCGTCACTTGCAGGCCATCCCAGGGACTGTTCTAACTTCGCCAGCCGAAGAGTGTGACCAGCCTTACGAATGGCGAGGCCCCTGCGGCTTCTGGGCTCATGAGGTCTGCTTAACGAGCGCTTCCAGGGGCTTGTCCCCTCGGGCTGCGGCACCCCGCTGTTCCCGGGGACCTGGGCCGGGTGTGGACAAACCCCTCATCCTAGGCCAAGGTCACGTGTTCAACACCTTCCCTGGTGGAGATGCAACCAAATATCCCCGGGTGGGACGGACAGCGTGGCGATTTGAAATGTTTTTCTAGGAAACAAGAACAGAGATCTCATCATTTATAGAAGTTCTGTTATTATATTTCATACCAAAAATCTGGCCCACAGTGCTGTTTTTTAATGTAAAATGTCAACAAAAACTTATCAACCTCTCATAAAGTAAAATAAAAATCAATATTGAAAAATGTCTGTCCGCATTGAAGAATACTTTGTCGTATGATTAAAGTCAATATGAATTTAGGGAAAAATTACACACACACACACTCACACACTCACACACACACGCGCACACACGCACACACACACACACACACACCCATCCCACCACCACACGTAAAGCCTCTCAACATTGCTTCTGGCTTTTGACGTCTGTATGCCAAGTGAGTATTTCTCAGATGCTTCCATATGTCCCCAAATATGCGCCTTCCTTATTTCATTATGGCAGGTTAATGGATGTGGCAGGTTAGATTAATTACGGCTTAAAACGTGGCATTCCACAGAGAGAAAATACGGCTTCCGAGGCAGCACTTCTAACAATATGACTGATTTTCTTGAACAAAAAAAAAACCCTGTCACAACATGACATGTCAGATTCAGCACCCTTCCACCAACATTTCACAATCTGTTTTGATGGAGAAAGGATATATTTTAATTATTTGTTTTTAATCTGACTCCAGACTTGACATATGGCACTTCATCAAGTTCTCTCTACATATTCTGGTAAAAACAAAAACAAGATGTACAAAGTTATTCAACTTCTGGCATAAAAGTTATTTTTAAGAACTTCTATTGCTTCTGATGAGGTTAACTGATTCCAAGAAAATAAAAACCTGCTAAAGATTAGAGTGTCATCCGTTTTGAAAGCTTTGCCAGGAATCAATCACAGTAGACGTTAGCAGTTGGCAAACGTGTTTTCTGGGCGAGGAGGGGTGTGTACGAAGATGAATTATAGTGGGTCTTTCCGTGCCTTTTTCATTCCTGAAATTCACGTATGTCGAGTACGTGGAGGGAGCACGGACTCAGTAGCCGGCGCCAGACCGTGGATGAAGCCCGCTGTGCCTCGACCCAGCCGCGGAAGAGAAGATGAGACCCTTTGTTTTTCTCAGATTTATCCCATGTGCTTTATTAGTGTTTTTTCTCATCTAGCACAAAGAAGCAACTCTAATTTTTTTTTTTCTGTTATCTGGAGGTCGATTTAACAGAATTCTCCACTAACCAAAATTTTTAGTTTTTCTTATGTCCTACATTTAAAAAAAAATTAGAAATTCATATTTGGGATTTTGTTTAAATGTTTTACAAAAATCCCTTTTCGAATGGCAAAAAAAACAAAAAACAAAAAAAACAATTCCGTTCAGAGGATACGCTGACGCCAGCACAGATTCAACACAGCGATTAGATGGGATCCGCCTGTGCACCCGGGAGCGACCGATCCGCCCCCAGTGAGTCGTGCGAACAGCGAACAGTGACTTCGCATACATTAGGCGCCACGTGCTGAGCAGCGACAGCGGCCGGGGTCCTCTGAGACGCAGACTGGACACAGGGCATTCAGGGGTCCAGGCTTTGGACTCTGTCCTGGGTCCGTACGCTCCTGGGCTCACTAGATTTTTATATCTTCTTAATGTCCGTGAGAAGTCTCTGAAAATATTTCAGCTAATCTCCTAATTTTATCTGTTAATTTCGACATCAATTTGCTAATGAACAAGCCACTATTTTCATCGACGAAAACTCTAACATTTCTTGTACTAACTAGTAAAGCCTCTGGTGTTGACGAGAGATGCACATTGTTGGAAGAACTAATAACTTTGTCTGCAATCTGGAATTTTAGAGTAAATGCCGGCTTACCACCAGTTGGTACACCGGGTCACGAATCACTAGACTGTAGATTAAGCTAGCCCACCGTGAAGGGCACGCTCCTGCACACCGAAGTATTAAATCAATCACTACAGATCTCCTAATATTTGCCTCCAGAATCTAAGGTTTAGGCCGGTGAAGCCTCATCTGTCAGGTTTGCCGATGTGTCTTCACTGCGTACAAATTCACGCCACATGGCAGACGGTCAGCAGATGCCCCCGTTGGAAGACCACGAAATGCCAAGACTGCCGCTGGGATCACTTTTCCCGGTGCGGGAACACGCTCGCCACCATCAGAAGGGCACCCCTGGATCTCCTCCCTGGGTCCGCAGACGCAGATCCCCTCTGGGAAAGACGGGAGGCCCCGTGGAACCACGTGCGTTTGGGGGTCGGGCGTCGGTCCGCGCGGTTTACCCTGAGGTCCCCCACGCACACAGTCACGGCCATGGCAGCTGCTGTCCACGCGTGCTGTGGCGCTCTCTGCAACTCGAGCTTGAACTCACATGTCTGGTCCTGTGCTGTGCTGGGCTGTCAACTTCCCGGGCCTCTGAGTGACCGAAAGGAGGCAGGCGGAGTCCCGGGGTGCCTGTGACTCTCCCCTCAAGTCCGGGAGGCTCTGATCCGGCTGGGACAAAGGGACGCAAGGCGGTTCAGACGCAGAGTCACCCAGGGGCCGAAGCCCGCGACGGCGGCCTCTCAGGAGCGTCTGCTGTCAGAACGCTCTGCTTTTCCTCCCGCGCCAGCACGCTCAGACTCAAGAAGGCTTTATTTTTCATATGGTGCTTTTACTAAAATGAAATGAGAACAAGAGAAGAAAAAACAATCTCCAAGCATCAGCATGAAGGTGAAATACTCTGACGCTTCCTAATGAAGCCCCTAAGGAGACTGTTTGTCTTAAGAGATGCTTCTTACGAAAGGAGATCAGATTCTCAGCGTCGTGAAGAACAGAAGGTTGCAAGAACGTGAAATGATCGGCTCCGACGAGCCACACTGCAGCTGGATGTGAAAATATGTCTCATGCCCTTTAATCAGACTCTCAAAGTGAGAAATCCACGGCGGACGATCTGAAACAAATCCTCACGGACTTCATTCTCCATTGGGCAAGCAGACATTTTGGAAATCCGAAGCAGAGTGATGGACGGGTTTTGCTCATTGTTAGATGCTGCAACCGGAAACCGTGGGATCCTGGACGGCGACCAATCAGAACAGACTACGAACCTTGAAATGCAGCGCGTCACTTCGAGGGGGAGTCGGCAGGCGGTTGACGCTTCCAGCCCAGAGCGGTGGCTGCCGGGGCGCGGCTCTCTCCGCACGGCCGCGCGGTGGACACGGCGACGGCGGACGGCGGGGTTTCGAATCTCCAAACTCGTTTTTTCCTTCGTCGTTAGTTTCTCTTCTCTACACCGGGAGCAACCGCGGCATGTCTGAGCCCCGCCCTGGGCTCAGGGCTCCGTCTCAATAGAGGGGGGCCCTCGGATTTTTAAGAGACACAAATCCATCGCGAAAAGGACTGGATTCGCCAGAGCCAAGGGGACAGCCTCGTGCGGGAATCGAGCGTGTGGACAAGCAGTCGACAAGCGGTCAAAACGCAGGGGGCGTTCGTGGTAGGAGCCCCGTCTTTCTGAGCGAGCAGGTGCGTCCAGATCGCGAGGAGACGCGTGCGTGGGAAAGGCCCTTCTCCACACGCCGCGTGACGTCACAGCCTCGGAATGCCACCCTCCCACCCCCCGACGCGGTGAGGCGGGCGAGTATTTTTAAGAAATACGGCAGTTGGTATTAATAAAAGTAATGAGCGCCCAGCAGGCTGTCTTGCCACGGGAGGAGCTGCGGAGCCGGTGACCGCGAGCACCGCCAGCACCGTGAGCCGGCGGAGGCGCCTGCTGCGGGCCAGCAGGTGGGACCCGAAGCCAGGCTCTGCCACCTCCGCCCTGTCCCCGGCCTCGGCGCCTCAGGTCCCCGAGCTGTAACCGGGGCGATCGCGGGCTCGTCCCACAGGGATGTCGTGGACTTCGCCGGTTTAAATGTCGAGGTGCGTGGACAGGGCTCGGGGCGCTGAAGGGCCCGTCACGGGAACCGCCGCGGCGAGTGGCAGGGGACGTAGCCGACAGTCGGAGGAAACGTTTCGGCCGTTTAAGAAATAGATCCCCGGGAAATGTCAATAAGGAAGGTGCAGATGGGGGTTGTTTGCCCACACGGGGTGAGACATCGCCTGGGGAGACGCCGAGGGCGCGAGGGGGGGACCCACGTCCCACGACGCGGCGTTCAGGGCGCGTGTCGCCTCCCCTGCGACCCGTCGCTAACTCCACCACGGTGTCCGTTCACGAACGGTGTTTAAGCAACAGGAAGTCTGTGCAGGTTAAAAATCGAAAAAAAAAAAAAGGGAAAAAAAAAAGGAAGAAGCAGCCTGACCAGAGGCCAGGAGGTGAAATGTTTGCTCCAAGGACGAGACGTGGCCTCTTCACCGGCCTCGGCAGAGGGATCGTTCTGGGTCTTCGTGACGGCGTCGGCCACGCCACCTCGTCCCGAGCAACTGGGCTGCCTTTCGTCTCACGCTCCGAGACACTCAGAGCCACGTCTACAAGCGCCAGGGATTTAGAACATTTATTTCGTACAAAACTTTATCTCTGCTCTCCCTTCCTTTTTAGATTTTTGCCTTCCACGAGTTCCTTACCCCTTTCTGCTTGTCTTGTTGTTAAGTCAGTTTGGAGAATAAGGCAGAGGAGAGAGAGATAAATCGATAGATGATAGAACGGGCGATAGATAGACCATAGACAGGTGATGACAGGCCATAGATAGATGATGATGGATAGATAGACGATAGATAGATAGATGATAGATAGATGATAGATAGACAGATGATAGATAGATAGATGATAGATAGGTGATAGATAGATAGATGATAGATAGATAGATGATAGATACATAGATGATTGATAGATAGATAGATAGATGATAGATAGACGATAGATAGATAGACGATAGATAGATGATAGATAGATAGATGATAGATAGATAGATAGATAGATAGACAGACGATAGATAGGTAAGAGAGAGATGAGAGAGAAGGAGACAGAGGGTCCCCAATATGGAAACTGTGTCTCAAAATGGCTAGGAAATTTACCAAAACACACGGATTTATTCACTGAGAAGCTAAGACTTTTTTTGCACTAATCCGAAGCTCACGGTCTGTCTCCTGATGACACCGCCTCCTCTTAAACACAGTTGGTCGTTTCCTGTGTCCGTCCACGATGACAGATGCCGAGACAGCAGAGCCTGTGCCGGCTGACGAGCGGCCCGAGGCTGGGTCGGCCGCATGGACCCTCCCTGGGGGCGAAGGCCTCCGACCGTCACACCACTGCGTCCTCGCTGTGAGAAGACGACCCTGCGGCTTCACGAAACGGGGCTGCGCGTAACAGTTTCTCACGAGCTTCCCAAATTCTGTTCTTAGTGAAGAAGCTCTCTTTGTTGGGGACGGTTCCTCGTGGGGCTTTTAATGGACAGACCAGGGCTCCGGAGCGTGTCGGGGCCTACGAGAGCGGAGAGGACGGTGAGCTGCGTTAAGGCGGAATAAATTGGCGACAGTTGTCTTGACGACGGCTGCAGAGGGACCTAGTTCAGAGCAACCCAAGGTGTATTTTATTTAAATACAGGGAGAGGGGCGAAGGGTGAGCAGAGGAAGAATCACCGGGGAGCACACGGACGCGTAGCTGTGGGGACGCGCGAGGCAGACGGAGACTTAGGGGGCTTCTGGACGCGGCGACCCAGTGACTCCATGAGGAAGCCGGGGTCCCTCCACCGTGGCGTGCTCGGCACCCCCAGACCCCGCTCTGTGCCATGTGACTGTGCCTCAGGCCCGGGGGTCCCACACGTCACACCACGGCAAGTTCCCAGTCACACCGGGCCACCCCCTCCTACCGGTGACATTCGGTCATCGCTTCCTGTATCTGGAACGTGGCTTCGGTGTGGGATTTGGGTTCTTATGGTTAAACATGCAGAAGAAACCTGACGCTTGCTCGGAGCTTCCTGGCAGGACAGCGTGTCGTTCGCACGTGACCCGAAGTCTGTCGTCTGCGTGTCCCACACTTCCAAGGTCATCGGAGGCAACTTCCCTTCATCTGAGCAGGTCGGAGCCGGGGCCTGGCCGAGGCCATGGCTGACGCGGTGCGGAGGCCCGAGCTGGGCCCCTCCAGACTCTCCGAGCGCCTCGAGGTGGCACGCCTTCCTCCCGACCCGAACCCCCGACCTCCTGCCACTCCAGGTGTCGGCAGGTGTGACCGTCTCCTGCTCTTTGACGCTGGGCAATGCACATACGGGACGCAGCTGTGATTTTGTCTTTTGATTTTCCTGGCATCACTAGTAGCGTCGGCCGCGTGTCGCATTTCCACTGCAGCGCTGAGGGCCGGGCCGGCTGACCGCGCCCGCCACAGCCAGGAGGCGACGTGCGCAGGTTTAAGCTCCTCTCGCCTTTCTGGCCACCGGAATTCAGACCCTCCCGCTGTCAGCCCTCGCCTCTGTCCCACCTCCTCACGGTCTAAGCCCCTCATGTGACACGGGGGTCGGCGCACCAAGCTCTGGTCTAGTCCTACGGGTAAAACAAGGCCGAGCAAAGCCGGAGTCTAGAGCGGAGATGTCGGTGCACGTGATCCGAGGCCGTGCTCCTTGGGGACCGTCTCAGTAATCTGTTCCCACAGCCCACGGCTCTCACACGCGCTGGCTTCCACGGCAGACGTGTGTGGCCTCACGGGTTCCGTAGGTCACGTTCTCAGGGCATGACGGGTGGCTTGGCTGAGCGCCGTCAGCCACCGGACCCTCTTCCCCCGCCCGCTTGCTCACGTGGCTGTTGGCAGGAGCCTCAGTTCTTTGTCCCCTGGGTCTCCCTGAAGGACGGCTGAGTGTCTTTATGGAATGGTAGCCGGCTCCTCTCCCAGATGACATAAACCAAGAGAGGGAGTTAGGAAGAAGCCACCATGCTCCCCCGACCCTGTCTCTGACTCCGTCACCTCTGTCCTGCTCGTTTCGGGTGCAGGCGCTGGCGACAGGGGTTACCCCACTCCCCGGAGCCGTGGGAGAGAAGCCACGCCTGAAACCCGCCTTCGCCTGGCCGCTCCCGCGCTGGCCTCCAGTCGCGTTTCTGTTGCTTTTGCTGGCAAACTTTCTTCCCGATGGACCGTCACGGTACGTGCCACTGCGGACGAGTCCGCCCGGCACCGCCCTCCCGAGGCTGCAGCCTCTGTTAGGCCTGGTGACCGAGCGAAGGGCCGTGAGTTCCCGGAAGGGACGACGAGGCTGACTGCGCATGACACACTTCCCCACAGTGGCACGCGTGCGCAGATCCCGTTCACTGCCCATGTTATTTCTGTGTTATGTACGATCACGATTTCCAGCGGAAGAGTAAGCTGGCTCATCGTCTCTTGCGTTTCCCCAGCTGCTTGTGCAAAAGTGTGTGTTAGTGAGAGAGAGAGAGAAAGAAAGAGAGGGGACCGATGGTCTAGATCGGATGCTCATCCACCTGGGGCCGAATCTATTGATTTGCCTCTGATGAGGAGTCATGCGCTCAGAAATCAGATGAACCCACTGTTCACTGTTCATCTGATATTTAATATTTTATTCAGTCATTTATTTATTCCCATATTTAGCCCAGCGTGACTAGATACATCTGTGTTGAACAATGAAAACGTGCATTGCAGAATGACTGTGACGCCCAGGGGGACGTGATGGGCAGGTCGGAGGTCGGCGGGCAGGCAGACAGACAGGCTTCATGTACATACATAAAACACTAAAGCCGATCGCCTTTTGGGCTCTGCACAGCTGTCTCCCTTCATCCCACCATCCCGAAGCCTGCAGGGCCGTGCCCAGGCAGAGGCAGAGAGATGGGAGGGGGAGTGTGGGATGACGGCTGCCGGTGACCATCGCTAACCTGCCGGTGACCGTCGCTACCCTGCCGGCGACCATTGCTAACCTGCCGGTGACCATCGCTAACCTGCTGGTGACCATCGCCACCCTGCCGGTGACCATCGCCACCCTGCTGGTGACCATCGCTACCCTGCCGGCGGCCTGACCTTGCCCCTGTTGGGCCGGAAGCCCGCATTTTGATTAGAAGCGGAACCGCCTTACAAGGAGCATTTCCCTCTGGTTTTTACCATCGCTAATCCGCACGTCTGTGTTTCTTTGTCTTCTTGGTTCTCATGGGCACTTCCGTCCGTACCGTGTGCGGTTTTCGTTTTCACGGGTTTTCACACACAAGGGGGAAATGCTGAAATCAAACGAGCGGGTAGTTATGGAAGGGTTCTCGCAACGTGATCAGCAACAGGACTTAATCGAACACACAGCCCCGCTCCTGCAGGCCTGTCTGCGACTCGGGACAAACATGCTGCATGCATTTCATGTTCCGATGATAGTTTTTCATCAATGAGCTTTATTGAAAAACGCGTCACGATTGTATTTTTGGTTCAGCGAACATGATTGGCAGGTCATCAGCGACGCACTTGGCTTTCGGCGGTCCATCCTATTAAAAATGTTCTATGAGGTGCTTGAGAGTTAGTAGAATCTTACCTAGAATGCGATCTACGTCGTGTTCCACACTATTTTTCTTTTCAAATAATCGCGATTGTTAATAGTTCCACTCAGGACCGCGTCGCCCGCCCCGCCCCCGGAGGCGCGGCTATTTCTAAGTCCTTCCCATGTTTTCTTTTCTGTTCTTGCTTCGCCTCTGCGAGTTATTTTTGTGTTGGCGTTTACATGCTTCTTATTAGAACTCACATGAGTCACCAGGAGGCTGAACAGTTTTAAAGGTACCAACCGTTACATAACCAAGAAATCCATTTCTGGATGTCAACCACGATACGGATTTAGATCCCACCGACCACTAAAATAACTTGGCTTTGCACTTTTACTTTATGCTGAAATAGGTAGAATTTCATTGCCATTAGGGTGGCTATCTGTTGTATAAAATTTGGACTTCGGTCATTAATCATTTCAATAAAAATATACTCGCCAATTAAACTGCAGCCCACTGTTCTTTTTTTACTGTCTTTCCGACAGAAATTCTGCTCAAATAGCCAGTTGATTAAGTTGATTCACAGAAAAGCTGTTTTGACTCTCAGTGCCTGAGGAAAGAGCTTCATGCATTTCATAGTCCTTGATAGTTTTTCGTAAATGCGTTTTATTTAAAAATGTGCCATGGTTTTATTTTTGAACAAGGGCTGGTGGGAGGCGGCCGGGGGAGACCGAATGGAGCAGCTCCGCTCGGGGTCACGACTGAGGGACATCTCAGCCGGCGATCAGGGTCTGGGGTGCTCTGACGACATCTCCGGGGACGCTTCCTCGAGATCGTGACCTTTCTAACACTTGTCTGCCTTTGGGCTGCCTTTGCCGAGTGTCCGAATGTCTGCATGTGCTGTAATGTAACTTGGTCTTCCGTGTCACGGTGAGATCTCTGTAACTTGGTGGGATCGAC
>NW_006434835.1:1704983-1724313 GCF_000325575.1 Pteropus alecto
CCGCTCGATTACGACAAAGCGTGACTGCAAAGTCTTTGCTGGCTGCTGAGGTCCGCGCCCCAGGAACCGATCGAGATGCGTGTCATTTCACTCTGACCCCCACAAACCTAGGGGCATCGTCGCCTCCTGGCTGATGCACGCCGAGGCCACTGTCCGCAGGAGGCAACCACGAGCTTTCGGCATGGCAAGGAGTCATGTGCCACCAGTGTCGGGCTCAGGGAGCTGGGGTTACGGGGGGGAGAGGACACTGAACGATGGCCTGAGTCACTGCGGCAGATAAGAGGCACTCGCGGGGCACGCGGGGGGCCCCGACGGGAGCACGCGCCCCGCCTGCTGCGTCAGGGAGAGTATCCGGGGTGGGCGGGTGACTAGGTCACTTGAGACAAGAATTACTAACATTTGGAAAACACCAGGACGTCGCCACGTGCGTGTCTGAGACGGGGCGAGTAGCTGCAGAGGAGAACGTGCACCCCGGTCAAGCGAGCTCCCCGAGGCAGCAGAGATGAAGCTGGGAATCAGCCCGTCCGTTCAATCGCAGCATCGCACGCTCTCGTCACGAGAGCATTTAAAGGTGACCCAGAGACGTCATGGCGCTGCGCCCCGGGCACTCGCTGTCGCCTTGAGGCCGATGCTCAGCCGAATGCCCCTTTCCTCCGCAGTGTCCAACACCTTCCCCTCATCAGTGCATTCGCGACCCCACAGAGCGCACCCTGACGCACAGAGAGGTCCAGAGGAGAGTCGGGAAGGCGCGGCGCCGCCCGCCGTTAGTGCGAGGAAACGCGAAGACTAGGAGCTCACGCACTAGGAGGCAGCGTCGCTTCGAACTTGGGAAGGATCGCTCTTTGGTCAAGGGTAGACGCTCTGAAGAGCAACACAGACCGTCTGGGGACACCAGAAGATGCGGTGTGGGGACACCCCGATGCCCCGAGGACAGAATCCAGATCGATCCAGCAACAAGAGGCCTCTGTCCAGTGCCGTGGTTACGCGTCCTCGTGGTTCTCAGAGTGGGCGGTGGGACGTGGATACCGAAGCCCATCGTGCACCTGCACGAAACCATCTGTGCCCCCGTCCTTGCTGTTAGTGACGCTCGCTGGACGTGGGGCCACCCCACAGGCATGAAATCCAGAATACACTGAAGAACCAGCCGCAATTCCGAAGCCTCGACTGGCCACTTGTATCCCCAGGACGAAGGTCTGGGGAGGAGGAGCCTCGCTGAGCTCAGCGTCTCGACAACTTGGGTGCGGAGAGGGGGCTCTGAGCTCTGTGACACAATCAGGGTCTCGTTGGTGGGTGGTGGCATCGAGGGAGAGAGACGAAGAAAGCGTTGCCCGGAATGTCAGACGTGCGATCTCAAGGCAGAACACGGGTACTGAGAGCGTCTCGAAGATGGGAAACCTGTGTCTTTGGGTAGTAATGATACTTTGAAGATGACAGGAACAATGAGAGTAAGTATATGCCGAGAATAATAACAGTAACGTGATATTCGAGCGACTCCTGTATTCCAGGGCTTTCCAGATTGTTGATTTAATCCGACGACAGCACTAGGAGGTAATGAAGATATTGTTGGTTATGAGTGACAGAAGCCGTTTCAATTGGTTTAAACAACTGCTACTAGAAATAGCAGAGCGATACCCAAGATTCATAAAGCACACGGACGTGCCAGGCACCTCTCCGCAGGCACCTGCACCTGCGAACTCGGTTATTTTCTATGGCCGTCCTATGAGGTGGGCACAGGTGAAGCAACCAGCCACAGAGGGGCTTGGGGGGCTGCTCGCGATCGCACCCGGGGGAAGAGGCGGGTCTGACCTTTGAACCCGAGCAGTCTGTCACTGATGTTTGGGCTTTCAGTCCATGTGCTAAACGGAGATGGGAACTTTGTGACCCGTGTCGCCAGAGCCACGAAAGGGACCACGCTTCGGGCACCGGGTCCCGCCGCGCGCGGCGGCGTAGCAAGTGCCATCAGGCCGCCTCTGTCCCCCGGCCCCTTCTCCTCGCTGTCTGTCCAGCACCCCGCAGGGAAGCCCAGCGCCTTGCAGTGTGTCTACACCCCAGGCCCGGGCAGGGCAGGCCTCTGAGCTCGGCCAAGTTCGAGGTTGTTTCTCATAATTTCATGGCTTGAGCTCACATCTAATTTTTGAATAAGTCACAGTGACTGTTGGTCACCAGGACTGAAGACACAACCGTCCCCGGAGCATAAAAGATGGAGGGGGCCCCACCCGAAGCACCCGGACCGGAGGCAGGAGCCGGCGGACCCCCAGAGAGAAAACCCAGGTGCCACTCGTGGGAAGGTTATCAGTGGGGGCGGGGCAAAGGGCCGCAGGTAACCAGGGCCCCAGGTCCCGGGAGGGGGGACGGTCCGCCCGGCCACGTGGCTGCAAGGCCAGCCCTCCGCGCAAACGAAGATGACTTCTAGCTTGTTCTCCGATCCGTCTCCACCCGCAGGAGCCCTTGATCATCCAACGTCTGTTGTGACCCCTCTCTCGTGAGTCTTATTTGGAGAATTAATGGACTCAGATGGCATGGAGAGGGGGTCAGGCTGCAGCGGTGAGAGCGGTCACTCTGGAGGTGCCCCTCGGAGAAGCAGCTCGGGCACGGGGGCCGGTCCCCGTCTCACACGGAGACGTGTCCAGAATCACTGGGGGCGCTGGGAGCACACAGGAAGGGGACCCAGCTGTAGCATTTGGAGAAATAGGGAGGGTGGCCCCAGAACCCTGCAGAGTCTGGGCTCTTGGGCTTAGACTCCTGAGGGCGCCCGTGTGGTTCTCCATTCAAAACACAAGCTTTTTCATTCTGAGCAAATCTCGCCATTGTCTTTGAATACACTGTATGTCACCACATATAAATACTTAGACTGGCTGGACAAGCTTAGTGTTCTCGAGTATTAGGAACGGTTTCTTAACGCCGTCATAAAAGAGTACTGTCGAAAATGTTCATTATATTTCCAGAAAATAATTTAAACTAAACTTTTATAGATTACTTTTATTTGGGCTTTTCTATATTTGTAGAAACTTCACTTTAAAAATTTTAATACAAAGGAATGACTAAATGCCTTTTATGTTAGTTAAAATAACTCAAATTTCTGAGACAAGTAATTTGACACCCACAGAATGTCAACTAAACAAAACCAGTTAATAAGCCAATCAAAATTTTAAGCGCTTAGTCTCTGCCTAGCCCTTAGAAATATAACCAGGGAAACAAAAAGCCTATTTAATTAGAAAAGGAGAAAAACGCAAAATTTTTTTAGTGTATTATAATGCCAACGCACAATTATAGTGGCGTGAGCGAAGATGCGTAATAGACCGGACGGCATTTACGGAGCTATGCACCAGGTCCCTGGGAAACGTTTCCCTTATTTTATTGCATGAAGTCTCTCCATTTACTGAAAGAAGTATCACGGTCTGGCGAGGTCACACAGCTAATAAGTGACAGAGGCGAGGGTCTCTTCCAGGCGCTGTTACCAATAAGCTGACCACCCCTCTCTTTTGTGAGTGTTTATTAAATGCCTGTTCACCTGATGTCTATATGTGGTCTGTCCTATCAACCCTGCAGGACAGATGCCCTTATGGGTTGACTCGTGTCCCTGTGGAGTTCACAGGTAGGAGTCCGAACCCACGGCAGCTCGGAATGTGACCTTATTTAGAAACAGAGTCTGTGCAAATGCCGTTAGTTGAGATGAGGTCACACCGGAGTAGGGTGGCCCCTAATTCAATATGACCGATGTTCTTATAAACAGGGGGATTTGAACATGAACGCGTCCAGGGAGAAGGCCACGTAAAGGTACAGACAGAGATCGAGGTGATGCTTCTACAAGCCAAGGACGACCCCAGATGGTCGGCAGCCGCCGGGAGCGACGGAACACGTGGACAGACGTCCCCTCACAGCCCCAGGGGGCCGATCCTGCTGACCTTTGTCCTCTAGAACTCTGAGACAGCAAACGTCTCCTGTTTAAGCCACCCAGTTTGTGCTACTGTGTCACAGCAGCCCCAGAAGACTAACACCCCAAATACACTGAGGTTTAAAAACTGTCAAAAACAAAAAAGCTAGCTGTCAAAGGGCTGAGCTCTTATTAAATTCAGGTTTCCTGGGTCCAAAGCCCTCACTCTGGAGAACGTTGGCATTGCGCCCAGGAGGAGGAGGTGTCACCCTGTCCTGGTCACACCCAAAAGGGGCTGCACACATCAGAATCAACTCTCAGAGTAGACAACATGCTGGCTCACACACATTCTCGGCAATAAAGTTTTCTTTGATTCATGCAGTGTAAGAAAACGTCCCTTTCTAAAGGAAGTGTTCATTAGTCACATGTTCAAAATCCTGTTGGTTTTGCCTTTCTTGGTCATTACTCTGGACCACAGACACGTGCCATAGGATAAGGCTGTATCTTGTAAATTGAAACGCATGTAAATTTGTTGAGAGTTATGTCCCGTTTCATGAAGGAGTCGGGGGTGTTACGCATCATCAGCTAGAGGAAGCATCATTGAGTTACTGACTTATGGTTGTTGGACATAAAAAAAAAATGGTAGCAGATAGGATCATTGATTCATCTGGATAAAATTCTGTCCAGATCTCCTCGTAATGAAGTTTATAGAATAAACAATTCCTCGAGAAACACCGAACTCCTGTAACAAGTGACTCTGAGGTAAATATCCCCTTACTCCAGGCATTCACATGTCTGTTTTCTTAATTTTTTTAGAAGATTCTCTGTTTCTATTTTTTCTCCAACTCCGACAGTAAAAAGCAAGCAAACTGGTGACGAAACTCAGTAACGTTGCCTTTGAGTTAAATGAAAAATCCTGGTAAAGATGACTCGAACAACTCTCAGCTGCAACTTCAGCTGGTTCTTTGCAGGTGACCTCTACCCGCACGACACGTTTGTTCCCAGGTGTTTGGGCAGATTCATGTTTCAGAATAATGACCATGGCAGTGCGCTTGGCGGAATGAAGAAGTAAGTGCCGAGATCGCTCTGGGATCACAACGCGAATTGCTTTTCTCACTGAGTCGATATGGAAATTGGAACCCGAAGAGCAAGGCTGGTGCCCCCTCTGAGGATGTGAGGTGCCTTGATGTGGAAATGTTCACTTCGTCACCAGAGCTCCGATCGGTAGGGCTCCATCCTGGCGGAACCAGAAGCTCTATTTCTGAGGACAGGATAGGCAAACACCTTTTCCAAGAATTATTATTAGCTGCGAAACAAAATCGAAGATGAAACTCATGTCAATCTGGGTGACGTTTGGGTGATATTATTAATGGGTGGTATTCAGAGATACGGAGATGCCAACGTAGAATGCTACTGGACACTGATAAAGGCGTCGCCGTGATGAGCGTGACTTCAATACCCGAAGCGTGTCCTAAAGAGGAGGTTACGTGAGCACTTTCGAGAACACGTGAAGATTCTCTCTGCCAAATACAGCCAAAGCCAATTCTGTTAAAATACCATGAATGGGGGCAGGGCAGGAAAGGGGGCTGGAGGGGCTTAGGCAGCAAATGGGAAATCTTACTGACCTGTTAGAAAACGTTTCAAACTCAGGATTAAAAAAAATTATTATTATTATTATTATTTTAATGTAGCCAGAGTGCTTAAATATATTATCTGAAAAGCAATGAAAACACAACTTTTGTTTCTAGTAATAGATTTTCTAAATGAATGTCAAATTTTTTTTTTTTTGAGTTTTAGGTTAGACATCAAAATGTCTTATGCAATAAAAACATTCTTAAAAAATATGTTAACAACCTTTGAATCAAAGATATACAATTTATTGCGTAGTATCAGATTTTGCCAAGAAAATGTTATAGATATTCTTTGGAAACCTGTCATATATATGCTTTGAAAAAATAGATACTTTTTATTTTTATAAAATGTTGACATAGAGATCATCATTGCATTTCTTTAAAGTTAAATATTTTATAAAGGTACTTTTTGTGCTGTGACACTAATCCCTTGTAACAGAAAATATTTTTAATTGTCCATTTTCCTTTCTCAGTTTTTCAGTGAAGGAGCCACGCAAATCGAGACCATTATGACACGCCGGAGGAGGAATCACATAAGCGAACACGAGCGAGTCCTCTGAGAAATAATCATGTGCTGCCATCTCAAAATCGTCTGCTCCCCAGAACGGGGAGACTCGTGAACGGAGCACTCGAGACGGCTTTGAAGAATCACGTGTGATTTTCAAGATTGGGTTACGTCATTTCATCGCCTAAATGCTCTTTGTGCCAATGAGTTCATTTCTTCTTATTAAATGAATCTTAGTGGATTTGGCGGACCATTTCCACTTTTGATAAGTCATGGGGGAAGAAGATGATGCACGTGTCTCTCTTGGGCCGTGACAAACTTTTGCCGACAGATACCCTTTCTTATTCGGCCGAAACATCTGCTTTGTTTTCAGGGCAGTTCTACCCGCTTTTCTGTAGATGAAGTTGGAAGGCGCATCTGCTGGGTTAGCAGATGCGCGGGCAGTGCCGCCCTTGGAGTGCGGGGCGCGGGGGCGCGGGAGCCGGGCTCATCGCGTTCTTTGAACTTACGGTTTCCAATCTCTGCATTTTAAAAATCAGCAGCCTTCGTGCCAACCGAAACGAGGGACGTAGATGGCACTGAGGAGCAGCTCGTGAAACGGAATCGCTCCTGAACGCCAGGCGACCTCTGCTTCAGCGGGACAGCTCGCCGGACCTCCGCGTGAGGCCTGAGATGGACACGCGGACAAGGGCCAGACCGTGCCCGACGGGGGAGCTGGGCCCGGCCTCTGCAGCCGTCATCCCGGGAAGCCCGCCTCCGCAGCCACCAGCCCCGAGAGCCTGTCGCGGTCAGGGGCGGCCAACCTGCTCTTCATTTTCACCCCGCTTCCGACTTGGCACCACCTAGAGAAGCCGGCTGTGCTCCCGAGCCGATCGCATCAGACGCCCCGCTCCTGGGTGGCCCACAGCTCCCGGGGGGCCCAGAGCTCCCGTGGCGGCACCCTGACACCTCCCGGCCTCTGTCCCCCACCACGCAGCTTCCGTGCCCCGCCGGCGGCCCCTCTCTGCCGACGGCAGCTGAGTTCCTGGCTTCGGCGGGCTCCGCATCGCCAGCGCCTCGTCCGTCCGGGTTCGGGCGGTCCTCCGTTATTTCCGCGGGCTTCACAGAAGCGTGTTCCCTAGTCGTCTGGAAAGCCCTCTTCACTAAAACACCCATCCGCAAATTGGATGCGGAGGCCCTGTTTTTCCCAGGAGGTTTATGGTCTCAGATCTCCTGCTCCAGCCCGTGATCCGCGTTGAGTCAATGTCCGGGGGAGATGTGAGACAGGGGCTCAGGTTCGAATTCCGCACGTGGTCACCCAGCTTTCCCGCCACCATTTGTTGCAGAGACTGTGCTTTCCCCGTTGAGTGTCCTTGGCTCCCTCGTCAAATATTCGTAGACTTTATCCTCAGGGGGATCTTTCTGGGCTCCATTCTGTTCCATCGAAGGCCACTGCGGGCTGATGGGCCGCACCTGCTCCGCGCGAGGCCCGCGAACCCGCCCCGGAGGTAAGCAGGATGCGGCAGGTTTAGGGAGTGTTCGCTCGTACATCCTTTTCACCCACTTTTATGTTTTAACTTTGAGAGATGAAAAGAGTCAGCTGCAGAGGCTGTGACTTTTAATCCTCCGGAATATAAATACGCTCTCACGAGTGGAACTTACTGATTCCTCTACTGCATTTTGCTACAGTCGTCCCCGCCCCTCGAAGTGAGCCGCTGCCCAGAGTCGCTTTCATCTCAAAGATCTTAAGGTCTTTAATCGCGGCACGATGAGGGCAGCTGTGTCCCCCGGGCGCAGAAACGTGTTCTTATCAGCTGCACCGTGCAGACACGGAGAAAGACAAAAGGGACGCTTCGTTGCCCATTTCATCACGAGGGGGGACTCCCGAGGCATCGCCTCCGCCTGCTGACTCACCGAAAAGTCTGAGGAGAAGCAGTGTCTCATGAGGGGCGCGTTTGTCGCATGAGCTAATGAGTTAAAGAGTCTCGTTTCGGCTCTGTTCTGATCTCGTCGCTCTTCTCAGCATGTGGAGCATCCCGAGACGTCTTCCCGTTGCTAAGTGTGGAAAAGGACACGCATCACGGGAGCACCGAGCGTCTAACCGTCTGCTTTCGCCTCCAGGGCGTGACCCGGGGAGGCGTTTGCGGAGCGGGGTCTACAGAAGCCACACGAGAACCACGCTGGGAGCAGTGACGAGGACAGATACCTGGGCGCACGTCCAGGACACTCCCGTGGCGGGCGTGCGCACCTCACAACTTCCCAGGTGACTTCTACGTAGTTTTATGAAATTCGAGAGCTGCCGCCCTGGACACCAACGGGTTTCACCTGAAGGCGGGTTCACGGGACGTCCCCCTGTGGTCTCTCCGCGTCGCCCTATTTCACGTGTAAGGAGAACCAGTCGGGAGCCTGCGACACAGGCAGACGCCGGCTCGGCCCCTCCTGCCTGTGCCTGTGATCCTGACACCTGGAGTGGCAGCCTGGCGGGTTTCCTGACGTTTCCATGGTGTAAAAAGGTTTGGCACTAGTCTGATACCTCGCCCACCACAAGCACTGGGCCCCTCCCTGACTTCAGATTCGGTGGCATAAGGCGTGCGCTCACCCTCCTCCCAGTCCCTCACCCTCCTCCCAGGCCCTGACCCCTCCGCCCAGGCCCTCACCCTCCGCCCAGGCCCTCATCCTCCTCCCAGACTCTCATCCCTCCTCCCGGCTCCTGGTCTAGGCAGGAACCGGGTGCTCTCATCCCAGAGGCTGCCATCCAGGGTTTCAAGGGAACATTTTCAGAGGCATCTTTTCCTGCAAGTGCAGAGTTAAACGCTAGGTCAGCCGTCTGAATGGGCGTCAGGGGGAAAGGGGCGGGAGGAGCAGAGGGCGGGATCAGCAGACGTGAACCTGGGGCTGAGCCGCGGGCCCCGCGGGGCGTCCGTCAGGGCTTCGGGCTGAGACGCACTGCGGCTGGATGTCTATAAAAGGGAGTTTGCAGATTGTAGACTATGAGGTTAAAATTTATTATAACATAGAAGATAATGTAACATAGAATATTACCTACATGTAACAATATGGAATAGTTTAAATATAACATCAATTCCACAGAAATACAATTCAGTTTTTACATCCAACCCATTTTTTTTCAATACTCACATTTAAGTGACTTCAGATGTTCCACGGAAATGCAAATCAGTTATTATGTCCATTGAACCTTACTTTTTGTGAATTTTGCTTATAGTTTAAGGGATGAGAAGGAAGGAGGAACTCTCTGGGGTGTGACCACGTGAACGGCTCCAGCGTCACTGCGGCCGCAGAGTCCTGTAACACTCGTAAGTGTCCACACGCTCCCTAGCACCCGGATGACGCAACGGAACGCGGGATTAACCCGAACGTAGAGTTCCGCAGACCGTTTTCTCTTTAAATTACATGTTGAACGTTTTTACATCCAACCCATTTTTTTTTTCAATACTCACATTTAAGTGACTTCAGATTACACACATTTTCGGGGTCAAGTCCCTGTTTTGACACCATTCAGGTTATTTACATCTTATTTTTGCTATTGTAATAAGGGTGTGCAAGGTCCTCTTCTGTCTACATCTGTAATATTCTCGAATATTTATTTAGCATCGTTTCATTAAAACTGTAATCACGGTGTCAAAATGTCTTTAAATTTTTTCGATACTTACTTCCGAACGTCTTTCCCGGAGCACATTTTCACGAGCGTTACCATCGTCACTAGCATTGGTGGCCGTCGACAGCGGCTGGAGAGCCAGGCGGCCTGGGGCTCGTGGGCGGCCGCCGGCCTGAGTGAGGCTGCGTTTTCGCGAGATCTCGGGGTGACGCGCTCGACTGCAGCAGACGACACCGTAGCCCCAGTGGCATCCACGTTTTCTGGAAATGAGTTTTCCTTCTTGCTGGAAGGGAAAGATAAACAGGATACAGAGACGCTGAGCATTCGGTGTCAGGCCCGGGCAGGCGGACGGTGTCGTGGGGCTGAGAATGACTCATCTTTCTCGTGTTGCCTTTGTCACCGTCCCCAGACAGCAAGGGGGCCCGTGGTGAGGCTGAGGTCAGCGCATGGGGCGCGGGGAGGGCACCCCTTCTGATGCCAGCCCGGCACGTCTCTGTCACCAGAGGAACTGAAGTCCCAGGGCGGCCGTGACTCAGACGGGCAGGCCTAGGACGTGGACGCAGGGGCAGCCTAGCTTTTCTCCTATGCGTCCCTTGTTAGATTTTGTCAATGTCTGTGGGTAGCTCTTCCAATCATGTCACAATAGCTATGGAATCAGTTAGCAGTCTTTACTGAAAATAGCACATTTGCTCGCCCGAGAATCATCTGAGCGTGTAGTGGGTGTGGCTTCACGTGGGATTCTACGTGGGAACAGCCCCCATTCCACGTGCAAGCTCTGCGTATTGACTGCCTTGGAGATCATGTGATGTAATGGCGGACAGTATCTTTCTGGCTCAGAAGTGCTGAGGGCTGACCTGGGGTCTGGTCCAAACACAGATTCTGAGTAAGTGGCCCCGGGCTGAGGCCCAGGCGTTTGCGTTTCTACCAAGCTCGCTGATCCGAAGATCACACAGACCTTGAGTAGCAGAGAAATGGACGAGCAGGGCCCAGGGGACGGACCAAGTCTAAAGCTATTTTTTTCCTCATTTAGTGACCATGTTCTAGTGGAAACACTTGGCAGCTTCATCGCTCCTCATTTAAATGGTACCTTTCTTCTGAATAATCGTCTGTCTCTATTTCCTAATTTGTGAGGCATCATTTAATAGAGAAATAAACATACTTTCGAGACAAGCAGACCTGGGTTCAAGTCTCTTTTCTGGTTTCCCAGCTGTCACTTCAGACTCAGCGAGAGGCCATTTTCCCATTTTTGTCTACGTTGCTAACTCACCTGACCTCAGTCTCCTGTGTGTCTCCCGGTTTAGAATTTGCTTCCAAGGAACTATAAAAACCCAAGTGGATGCAAGAAGATCGCACATAGTAGGATCAACTAATGTCACAGAAGCACCTGGAGCAATGATGCCGGTTGACATCAGCCACACAGATCTTCACAGGGGGAGAATTGTCATCGTTTAAGGAAGTGCTTTGATAGGTGGCCTTGGTTTGAGGAACAAGACCAGAAGACAAAGCGATACCCTGGCAAAGTCGAGGTCCGGGAGTCGGGACGAGCGGTGGTGAAGGGAGGGAGGAAGGCTGAGTAGGAGGCAGAGTGTAACAGTGGCCTTTTGTCCACTTTCTGGAGGACAAAACCCAAATGACTTAGCTGTCAGAAGACACCCCACTGCTCCCTGCTCGGGCCTCCATCCTCAGTCCCAGCTGCTTCACAGCCCAGAGAGGAGCGCTTGAGAGCGACAGGAGGAATTCGATCCCTGTTTAACAGTCTCCAGTTTGGAGACACTTGCCGGTGTCTAATACAATTCTGTCACCGCGCTTAAACATGCGTTTTTATTGACAGATGTTCTGGGAGAACATATACAAACGCTGAAGTTGAAATTCAAATGCCCAGGAAATTTTAACCGAATACCAAAAATGTTACTCCAAAGAAAACATTGTGATAAAAGGCAAATATGAGAGAGGAAGTCGTGTGTATCTGTGTATTAATGATACCCATGAGTCATAATTGGACACATACCAATCGAGACATTCATTTATATGAATATGTATGAGAATATTTTCTGTTTTAGAAAGAGTGAGGTTTTAGGGTGCTTCCTGCTCTCTCTCTCCGGAAGTTGAGACTAATCTACTTGTGTAAGAAAATAAGCCTTGTCGTTAGCAGTATTTTTAAAACACATGCCATCTCTAGGGAGAAGTCACACAAGGTCAAGGCTGGAGCACCAGTAGATCATCGTGCTTGTACGTGAGTAAGTGAGATAAAACAGCTTGAGGCAAAGTTTCTGGAGGAGTCCGATGGTACAATCCCTTGAGTTCTTTCTAGAGCTGCAAAAGAAATAACAAAGCTTTTACAAGACACATCAGTTTTTATTTAATTTTACTGCTTCCAATAATGTAAACAGAGGATCGTGTAAATACAGGCAAACAGAAAATTATTAGAAATACGGGTAACGTAATTAGGCTGACGGAGGGGATGTTTTGATTATTTAAAATTACATTTTTCTAAAATCATCTGCTATATAAGATCTCTAAATATTTATAATTATTAATTCTTTAAATTGTAACTCCAGACTTATGAAAAAACAACCCAAGGGGTGTTACAGCATGCGTGTCACAGCAGTAATATGTTAAGAGAAAATGGCTCTTGCTTCAGAGTGGGAAACTGAATTCAATTCTACCTATTCCCTAAAGACTAATTATTACCGCTATTAAAAACAAACAAACAAACAAACAAACAAAAAACAAAACTACACCAGGCCTATGCCTGCCCTTTACAACTCTTTAAAAGTTTGAGAAAAGGAAGAACAATGCTGACGACTCTGAGATTTTAAAGGTTTTGTAATTTTCTAAAACTCTGATTATTAATTAACATGGAAACAAACCTACCATCTGTCCCGGGCGGAACAATGAACGGTTAATTATACTAATACTTATCAACGGCAAAGCAATCCCTGTATCACCTTAGGACCTGGGGTATTTCATGAACCTCTGATAATCAGGCTAGTCAAATGAGTGGTGATTGTGGGACTTGACACTGTCTTATCGTCTGGATAAATTTATCGGGAAAATGCTTATTGCATTTGATTCTGAACTGAAAGAATAATCAACTACTTGGTTAGTATATTTTACACTGACGTCGAAGCTCATCCAATGATCTGCTGGAAAGTGTGTTGAATGGTAAATCTCATCGGAGCAGATAACTTGTGATGACACACTGTATTTAAACGATGGTATTAGCAACACCACGTTGAATGTTAACGAGTCTGTGATTGTTCTCTCTAACAGGCGTGACTTTGGGTCCCGCCGCACGACAGACTGACGAGGTAAGTAACCTTTACAGACGAAACGTCCAGGCTTAGTTCATTCACCTCCGGACGGGTCTCTCCCCAAAGAGCCATTTATCGCAACTGGATTTTTAGCAGGAAAGCTTTCCCAGAGATTTTTGCATTTTCCTGGAAATGTCAGACTAGATAGAGTAGGTTGAACATAAGCCATTGACATATGTGATTATTTTGTTGTTGTGGTTATTTTTCTGCTTCCTCAGTTAGATTCTGGAATTTTCTGAGGCAGAGCCTGAGTTTCCTCATGTTTTTCCCCACGACCTAGCAGTGCCAGCCACGCAAACGTCCCTTAAACGATGAGTGAACCCGAACTGGTGTTCCCATACGGGCCAACTGCATATTAAAAACTACTCACACACACACACGCACACAAGGACACACATATACGCACATGTCGACGTGTGTATATACATATTAGGAAAACACCTTGCTTTGGGGGTTGACGTCAGCAATTTTAACCTCGAGTGTAATTAGCCACTGAATTCCTGGTGCGGTTCTTCGAGAGTAACGTAAACTCTGAGAGGCTCAGCTTTTCATCTGGAAAAACACAATACAACGTCCTTTTCAGGGCTGTTATGCAGAGCGCGCCCTCGATGCTCTGAAGGATGGACGGATAAGTGTCAAAAACTCTGAATGTGCTCGGCCGCGGGGCGGCTGACGACAGCGCTTCTCTGAACCCCTACAATCCCGAAGAGCAGTTTCTAGGTCGGAAAACTCCAGCCCTGCTCTTGATTGTCATGGTACCTATTCGTTTGGGGACAGCAAGTGCTGTTGTCGGCCTGTGGTAAGGAGGGGAAAGCGGTCTGGTTAATTTGCATATGCACCGGCTTAACGGGCTCTTAACTAAGCCTCCAGGAAGGACAGCTAATGATGGCGCCCTGAGGTTGGGTCGCAGGCCCCACGACGCGTCCTGTCCTCGAGGGGGATGCTTCTTGTCCCGCGTTATGCCCTCGTTTGCTTGTTGGTCTCTCCCCGGAAAAAGACAACACATTTTGCTACTTTTCTGGTTTTGTTTTACTTTTTCTTATAAACAGTTTTAAACACATGGGGATGTGGAGGAAATAATATAATGACCGTCCCCCCGCGGCCCCCGCCGCCATCACCCATCACCCAGTTTAAACGATTAGTAACGTAGAGCCAAATATTTTCCATCGTTACCTGCCTTCCCCCTAGCTCTTGCTGGCGATTTTATTATTTTTAGTTTTTTGAAGCATAATTCACAAGCTGTGAGCTTGACTCACTGGAGGTGTACGATTCAGTGATTTTTTAAAAAAACAAATCGAGCGATTCACCGTCACTGCTGCCGAGGTTTAGGCCACGTTATTCCCAGCAGCTCACCGAGCCCACGGCCGTCGCGTCCGGGGGACCCCAGCCGGCCTCAGGGGACCGCCGCTTTGCTTTCTGGTTCCGTAGATGTGTTCGCCTCTCACGATTATTCCTGTCGGTGGAATTCGACCACACGTGCTTCGCGCTCAGTCGCCGTGCGCATCGGCGGAACCTCCGCCCTGCCGAGTGGGATTCCGCGGAAGCCGAACTGCCCCGGCTCATGCTCTTGCCGGGAGATGGACGCTCGGGACAGCGTCAGATTCGGGCGCCGCGTGTAACGCTGCTCCGAACGCGCACGCGCCGGAGCTCGTGTGGACGCCCGTTTGCCTGTCCCTCGGCTGGACTTTCAGGGCCGGAGTTGCGGGGTCGTTGGCAAGTTTCCGTGTCAACTTTCAGTGAGACCGACAGTTTCCTAAGTGGCCGTGTCATTTCACATCCCAGCGTCTCCGCGTCCTTGTCGATGCTTTGTCTTTTCTTCTCTTCTTTCTCTCTCCCCCACCCCTTCCTCATTCTTACTTTTGATTATGACCCGGGGGTTGTAAGGGGCAGCTCACTGTGGCTCGGGTCTAGCAGTGATGAACCTCTCATGGGCACGGCCGACAGGTGTGTGTGCGTCTCTCTCGGTAAAGCGCCTATGCGGGTATTTGGCCCATTTTTAAATCAGCTGTCTCCTTCACATCGAGTTGTAAGTGTTATTCTAGATACAAGGTATTTAGTTCTTTATAAGACACATGATTAGAAAGTCTTTTCTACCACTCTGCGGCTTGGCTTTTCGTTTAATTAATGGTGTTTTTTAAGAGTGCGAATGGTTTCAGTTTCGATGGGGTTCAATATACCAGTTCTTCCTTTCTTTATGGGTTGTGTTGTTAGTGTATTGACCGGTAACTTTCTGTGTAACCCGAAATCATGAAGATTTTCTCCTTGGTTTTCCTTCTCAAACTTTCTAGTTTAAACTCCTATACTTAAGTGTATGATCTATTCTGCGCTGATCTTTTGCGTATGGTGGGAGGTAAGGATCTAAGTTCATCCTTTGCATGTGGATGTCCAACCGTCCCAGCATCCTTGATCAAAAAGGATGAAATAGAAGGTAAAACAAACAAATAAACTCATAAAGTATACCGGTCGGGCGGAACAGACCATGCGAGATCCTGAAAAAAGTGGAAGCTGGTGGGCGTGCTGGCCGGGCACATTTGCATAATTCTTTTAAGAAAAGAAGGGGTAGAGCCGGGCACACGGGCCTGGAACGCTGGCAACTCCGGATCTCCCGGAAGAGAAAAGCAGGTGGAGGCAGATCGGGGATGCGGCTCCAGGCTCGTACCCTGCCCCGGACCAAGAGCCCCCTGTCAGGGTCCTGCAGGGAGGAGCAGCTCAAAAGGTGGACGCACCGCCCTAGTGCAAATCCCTTGACGTCGAGAGCGTAAGGAGCGACATCTCGCCCTGCGGCTCGGCCTCCGAATCCAGACACGGCTCGGCCTCCGAATCCAGACACGGCTCTTCCCTGCTGCTTCGAGGCCTCTGGGTGTTTGCTTCTGATCCAAGGCCTTTGCAGATCTGACATTCTTCTCAAACCGACAATATTAATAAACTACAAAAGATCCCAGGGGTTCGACTTATGTGTGCGGGAGGCCTCTGCCATCGTTCCTCCAAACGCCGGTTCTTCGCCCAGGTACGATGTCTCGGGATGGGAAGAGAGACGAAGGCGGTAGGACCGTCTCGTCTAACAGGTCCGGTCTTGAGATCTGAAGTTTATGAAATCGTCTCCTTATATAACTTTTGAGGAACCGATTTTTAAAGCAGAATTTGAAATCAAGAGCACGAACTCTCTTGGCGATCCATTGCTAGGATGTTCAGAAGGATGTGAAAGCTAAATAAAATGTTTGTAGATATAAATAAACTTTCATTTGGAGTAAGAAAGTCAGAGTACATTATAGAAAATGCATTTATGTTAAAATAAGTACATAGAATACAAACTTGATATTATGTAGTCTCGGACCCCGGGGTCATGGCAAAGATGGCCTCATTCAAGTCAAGTCTTCTTTCTTTTTCATCCTGAAATAATAATTCAAACTCAGTTAATATTATGTTATATTCGTGAATGATGGGGAAATACTCTACTAGGTCACGTCAAAACCATCTAATTTTTATCGAAATACCTAAGACCGCATAGACAGTATTTGTATAATTTTGAGGCAGTTACTTTGGCTTGCGGATTGGGGTGCTTTCATAACAAGTAAAGATTTACAGAAAAAAGTGGAATAAAATTGTATTCACAGGTTTTGGGTAAAGAAATAAAATAGAGCAAGATGCTCACCAAGGTTCGCGGTGACATATTCAGATACGAGGCACACCTAACCTTGCTGGGTAGAGGGAGCTGATGCACTAACAACTTTTACCTTTACTGTGTAATTTATAAACAACTTTGTTGGCATGCAAATTATAACTTGTCCTGAAAACTTCTTTTACTAATTAAAGCCTGCAGAAGCCAGGGAAGGGCGGAATAATTAATACGATGGTGGCTTGCTTCTCAGTCAAGTGAAGTATTACTAAATTAGGTGTCAAGATTAGGACAAGTGAACTATTTAAAAACAGATTTTAGTTATTCCTTTTGAAACGTGTTCTGAGGAAGGGTGGAGTGAGGGCGAGACTGTAAGATCTTCAGGACCAGGGGCCCGCTGGGCACGGTGACACAGGTGAGTAGTTCCCGCCCTGTTCACCCTGTGCTCCACATCAGCCACCTCGGTCCCTCCCACAGCCCGGCCACCTCGTCTTCAGGTAAATTTATTTACCTGTAGATTGGAGGTATCTCTATAGATACTGTATAGATTTAATGGGATAATCAAAGACAATAATGACTACTCAAAAATTCATCCCCCTCAACAAGCTTAGTTTGGGGCATCACGTATTAAGCGCTGACAAAGTCATATACTTTGTAATAAACAGTGTACACGCAGAGGGTCCGGCACGTGCAATGAAACCCGGCAGCAGTGAAGTGGTTGGAGCTGACCGAGAACAGACACCAGCCCTCGAAGCAAACGGTGGCCAGGACGCCTCGAAGGACGGGTGAGGGGTGGCGGAGCAGGTCTGGGGTGCAGGGGCGTCTGGAGTGACCCTTCAGGGGCCCACGTAGTGAGTTTCACTGAGGCCGCAGAGTGGCAGGTGCTGGAAGCCACAGCCTGTGCCAGGCTCGTCTTCCTTAGCAGGTGGTGGCATTGCTTTTGTTTTTATTTTTATTTTATTTTATTTTATTGTTTTGTTTGTTTTTGGCCATCTACTTCTTGTGACCTGAAGGGAGAAATTTTGGGGCTCGATGCTCCTCGGAGATAATATTCCGGTATGCTAAATATTTTGTTCCTGGTCATTTCTTTATGGGCAAAACTTAAAAAATATGAGAAAATATCAGTTTGGGGGACCTGTTAGCCGGAAGCCGCTGAGAGTTTTGCGCTTTCGTGGCCCCACACCTCAGTGTGTCCGAGGGGTGTATCGTGGAGGTTGCATGTAGGACCTTTTTATTTTTCTCCAAGTCACGTAATTGTTTTTGTTCCAATCGGCAATGTATTAGCCTGAAGCGACTTTTAAAAATGGAATCATCTGGTAAATGTTTGGTAGAATAGTTGATCCTTTACTTAAAATTTGAATTTTTAAAGGTTATAAAATGCAGGACAATTTTCTATTGCAAAATATTATTATTTATAAATAAATTTTATATGAAATTTTTTTTTATAATGCACACTTTAAGTGTATAGTCAAGAATAAAGATAAAATTAGTCCATTAGACTAATCATTAATTAGATTGTATATAAATACTGACTATAATCACCCCTCCCTCCAAAAAACACTTCTAAGTGGGTTTTAATCTATATCTTGAAGCGATTTTTGAAATATCAGTTCTTCGCGTTATAACAAATGTTTAGGTTGCTGTTACTAATTGCAAGCGTATAATTTAAAGACGCAGCTAAAAGCTACTGGCTGAAAGGACTAAAGATTGTTAGAGCTATCACCACCTGCTCACCTACCATCACACGTCACCTGACTCGGAGGAAGCCGTCCCGAAGTGGGCTCCTTTATTTTTTAAGTGAATCGACCCCAAAACATACCAACATCTGAACTGCGCTGGGAGTGAAGGTCTTGGTGGTGGGTGTTTAGAGAAACTCGAAACTCCACTTGGGAGACAGGATAATGAAAATGAGCAGTGGTGGAAAAAACTGGGCATTGTCGCTTGGAGTGGACTGACGGACCTCGAGTTTCACGTTGCCCACCGCAAGGGAGCGAGTGTGGCGAAGGCGGAGACGGTCAGCTGCTTGGCGGACGTCTCGGGCCGCGGTCCTCGCGGAGGGCGAAGCAGAAGGGGATGAAGAGGAAACGGGCATCACCTTCTTACGCATCTCTGAGTTTCCCTTCCTGTCCTTGTTCCTGGCCGGAGGGTGGCCGATCGCACGGACTGCATCCTGGAGCCATGCTGCTCAATCATTACTGCGATCGAAATTTGAAATGTACAAAATACATCAATTATAATAGGATTACTATAATCATTTTTGCTGAAGCTGGGAGTGGAACCATAAATCTTTCTCAATTCAAATGATTTCCTTCTGATTAATGTCCCAGGCATTCGTGTCGCTGATGTGCTAACCTATGGAGTTAATCGAAGCGAGAAAAAGTACGAAGAATAACTTCTTGCATTTTTTATTGTGACTGTCATTTCAATAAGTCACTGATGCAGAGGACGGGAAAACCGTGGCCAAATTACCGTCAATTACATTAACGCCCGTGAATTGCCAGCGTATGGAAGAAAGCATCGCGTTATCTCCCCTAAGAAATTAATTCTCAGGGAAATCCCCACGGCTGAAATTCCCGCTGAACGTGATATTCGGCGGGTGAAGGTCTCTGAGCAAATGGTGCAGTAAAGTCAGCGTCGGTTTTCCCTGTGGTCCTCGTCTGACGGCCACTCCACCCCACTCACCGTCCGGGAGGAATCATCTTCCTAAGTTCTCAATATTAAAAATAAGTAAATGATGCTCATTAGAAATACATTAAGTCAACACCATTTTCCCCCCGGGGAAGATTTAAAATGCT
>NW_006434835.1:1724327-1731553 GCF_000325575.1 Pteropus alecto
TTCCAGGCGCCTGTTGTGCCCTGCGTGTGGTCTCGGTAGTCGATATACAGAGACAGATAAGCGTCTCATCACGCGGGACCCCGGAGCCAGTCGAGAGGTGGCATTCCCTTCACTGCGAGCGGTCACTCATCGTTTCGGAGCGTCGGTCGCATTGTGGGAGCTCTCCGAGCTCCTCTGAAACGATGCTGGCGTGACAGTGAGACTAGGGAACTCACGGGCATGGCCTCGGGCCCCTCCCCCAGTGCCTGTGGATGACCGGACTTGGCTGGCCGGACGTGGAAGGCAGTGTGGACGAGCGGCCGCAGGCGTCGCGGGCACTCCTTGGCCCACGGCCCCTTCCATCTCCAGCACGGACAGGGCGGGCGGAGTCTCGCGCATCCGGGTGCCCTGAGCTCCTCTTCCAGCCACGTCCTCCCCCCTCTTACTCTTCCTCCTTCCTCTTCAACGTCTGAACACGTTTCCATGGCATCGGGCCCACTCGACTGGTCCAGGATAATCTCCTCGGCGTGAGCTTCCCAGGCGTCTGAGCAGCCACTTAAATCCATCCGCAACCTTGAATCTTCTTCACGGCGAAACGTTTTCACAGGTGACAAGGGTCAGGGCATACACATCGTTTTGGGGGGCAGTATTCTGCTCATCATACCTTAGAAAAGGAAGTGTTAGAAGCTTGTCCTGATTTTAGAAATATGACTAGACTAGTAGACACGGGGAAAAGCTATAGACAGCGACACATCTGGATTCATTGTAAAATTACATTTGCTGAATGTGCCCTAACACGTTAGCGAAAACGTCAAAAACATGCACTGAATGTTGTTAGCAAAATCTGACGGCTCCGAGGCTATCTGAAAAAAGATGGACAACTACCAACAAAAGGAAGATTTCACACCAGAAGAATATTCCTTCGTGAGGGATGAACAGGCAAGGGCGTCTGCACGTAGGCGTGCATCTAGCTGTTTATGTATCATCCATATTAATAACATAAAATGATTAAAATGAAGACTATAATAAAATATATGTTAAAGAAATTATGGGAAATCATAGAAAACAAAAAAAATCTAGAAAGACTTTAATAACCTTAAAGAATAGGCATAAAAATGGACAGAAATGAACATAAAATTCTATCACTAGCTATCAAAAAGCCAAAACGAGCAACACTTTACACAAGGAACGAGAGCACGTGAGCGCGCTGTCGTGCCCCGGGACGCCTGGTTTCCCGGCGCGGGCACAGGAAGCAGAGCGCGGCCTCGTTCACGCTGCCGGGGCGTGAGTGGGGAGAGGAAATGGAAAGCATTCTGGTCGTCTCACTTTTTTAGGTTCAGATAAACAAAGTCCAAGCTTTAGGTCGACCGCGGTCACTGTGGGGCCATTCGAGGATCTCAGGGGAGTGGTGGGGAGGGGGCGGTGAATGGGACCACGGCAGGGCCCGGAGTCTGGTCCACGGTGCTGGGCGCCTTGGGTGTTTGTCCGCTGTCACTGGTCGTTGCTGGACGATATGCAGCGGCTCGAGGCGGCTCCGGATCCCTCTGTCCCTCTGTCTGTGGACTCAGAGTCAAGAACACTCTCTGCTGCCCCTGAGTCCTAGGGGCACAGGTTCCTGGGCCGCCCCCCTTACCCCAGTGAGAATCCCCGGGTCCTAAAGACAGATGAACCCTGGGATCCATCTCCAAGAGGAAACTCCCCTTCCCAAGCCAGTGCCGGGAGCGGCCTGTGTCGCGTAAAGGCTGCTTCCAGCAGGTCATTTAAAAACATGCTTGACGTCGAGACCCCACAGTGAAATATCGTCTGCAATTCTGAACCCCTCCTTAATCCATCCTCCCTGCCAGTGCCCTAGGGGCCCATATCTTAGAACGAACCTGGGAGCACACTTGCCCTGTTTCTCCAGGGTCACCATAATGCAAGGCTTGCTGCTCCAGGCCGTTTTACCCATCCTAGATTTCAGAGGGACCTATCAAGCTGAAAAACGATGGTGGGATTTTTCAGATTCCAAATTACATAACTTTTACATCCTGATTAGGGTAAACTTGGTTCCTATCACAGGTCTGTCAAATTATTAAGGCCGAAAATGTAGGGTATCATGGATGCATCCTGAATCTTTGAACGAGGAGGTAAAAGAGAGAAAACGAATGTTATATAAATCGCCCACCACTGGCGTAGCACAGAAGGATTAAGAAAACATTAATTTAAGATGTGGTTCCACAGTGTAGCGGTCAGCACGTCGGCTTCACATGCAGAAGGTCCTGGGTTCCTGCCCCAGTGGAGCCACAGTCCAACTGCCCCAGTGAAGCCACAGTCCATGGTCTGTGGCCATGCCACCCTGAACAAGCCCGATGTCTGATCTCGGAAGCTAAGCAGGGTCGGGACTGGTTAGTACTTGGATGGGAGACCGCCTAGGAAGACCAGGTGCTGTAGGCATGAATAATAATAAATAATAATAAAAAAGAAAATATTAATTTAAAACTACCAAAAAAGCCCCTACCAATACTATTTTAAAGATTATACTTACTTTCAGTATTAACAACTAGAGACTTCTGTTGCCTGTAATCATAATGAAAATTAACAGAGTTAGATTGCCTCAGCAAAAGCTAGCGTAATAAACTCTTTTTGACATTAATTCATGAGTCGCACCCCAGCCCCAGCTGGCACCTAGAAAGCTGGTAGGTTGAGCATGAAATAGTTTCTCTCTGCAGAGATGATTAGTACATACTTCACATCACGTGTCACGTTTTTGTTGTCGCAAATTTAAGCGATTAGAAAAAATAGCTAAGAAAATGCTGGGGATGTTTACTTAGAAGGTAATAATTAAACAGGACACAGGAGTGCGGAGCAGACAGTATCATTCCACGCGGCCGACCCGAGGGCACCCTGCATAAGTGACCGGGCTTTTGTTTCTGCCCGCACGGCTACGGCGCATTTCGTGAGAACGGTAACAGGGAGCGCTGGATCCGGGCTGTGGAGCGCAGTCCCTGTGGAACGTTAGAATCACATGGGGAACTTTATAAATACCCGAGGCCTTGCTCTGCCCCAGCTCGGCTCATCGCAGGGTTCTTGACGTGGGGCTCTGGGGACACAGCCCCTGGGCCGGGCTGGATGGGGCACAGCGTTGACTCAGGAACCATAAAACCGACACCCGTGGTGAGAGCTCAACCAAGCAGGAGCCGGAGGCCGGCAATGAAGGAGAGACGCTGCACGACGGACGTGCGGGCCAGTGGCTCTTTCGGAAGCAGAAGGTGTGATGGGGTCGGTAGCAGACAAGGAAGGCGTCAGGAAAACCTATCATCAGAAAAGCGAGTTGCAGTGACATCGTGGAGCTTAATGTGGGTCAAAACGAATCCTGGGAGCCGGGAGCCCGTTCTCAGACGATGCCCGTATCTTTCCAGAGCAGGGAGGGAGGTTTCAATCCACAGTGCCCAGAAGCCAGTCTCCCGCGGATGAAGTAAGATCCTCTCCATAGAAACGCTCCGGGAGCAGGTGCAGAGTCCTCTGGGAGGTGTGTTTTAGAGAGGACCAGCCGGTGTTTAATTCTGTCCAGTCTGACAAAGATGATCCGAGGTAACTCGAAAGCCTACAGGAGACGCGCAGCCCCGCGTCACGGTCTCGGCAGAGGAGGGCTGTCTTCGGAGCAGCACGCCCGGAAGGTAGACCAGGTGGCCGGGGCTTCCGGGACCCCTTATAAGGTCACTCATGAGCAGGAGACACAAAAGGCAGAACTCTGACCGCTGGCAGTGGCTGCTGAGGCTGTCCCTTGCTCTCTCCGGTCCCAGGGACCCTGCGGCTCACAGGAGCCACACTCAGTGAGGGACGCTCCAGCGTCCCCAACTGAATCTAGGCGACCGACTTCCAGAAACATGAGCCCCTCGTCGCAGACCCGTTAATGACTTTATGGAAATGTGGATTAAACACGAATGCACAGACTGATGATTTATATGGCAGAGGGAGTATTCCTTTTATACAAAAGCTTTCTTTCATTTAATTCTCGTCTAACGCATGCATAACACAATTCTGTTTTGAGAAAAATCGATACTCAAAACAATGAGGACAACAACTTTTTAGGAATGAACTTATCGCCTAAAACACTATATTCTTATATAATCAGAAGACAGACTGTGGCAGGATAAAAAATTGTCTAAGGCACACGTTCTGTTTGGGTCAGGGATTCCCGTTTATCTGAAAGTAATTACACTTGTGGGTTTTTTTTTTTTTTTTTTTTTGGTCATTACATTTTTATAAGTAAAGCCCATTTTTAATTTTGCTTCTTTTTAAGTTCTTTAACCTCATGTATAACAGTTCGTTTATTTTATTTTACTTTTGGTCCCTTTACCCATCCTCTTTATTGTTATAGTTGTCATAGGTGTTACATCTCATACACGGGACAGTTTGTTTATAAACGGGGTCGCTGGGAGTCGGGTGCTGCCTCTGCTCTTGCTGAAACGCCGTAAGCAGAGAGAGATTTAATGCCTGTTTTCCCATTCCATCGTACTGATGGCCCCGGTCACATAGAATGAACCGGAAAATGTGGCAGAATCATCTTTCCAGTCATTTCTTGTGCTATTTCAGCCCTGGCCAGATTGGATCCAGGCTCAAATTGTTTCCAATATTGCTTTCTGAATTGAATTTCAATTTTCTGGGGCGTACGAATACACCTGTGCCCTCAGAAGAGCGTGTTTTTTTCTTCCGTCTGAAACCGTCGTAAAGTAGTGTCTAAAAGGGCTTTCCGTGGGCCCCGTTCAGACGCTCCTATCAAGACACGCAGGAACCTGCGGCTGACTTCATGGAACTTTCTAAGTCGTGGACACGACTGAGATGATTTAAAAATTTTTCCTCGTTACTGGGGAGAGATCTTAGGCTCGAATTAACTTGCGATTTGAAATGAAAGCAGAGAGGACAAAGTGGCACCGTTTGTCAGTCGTTCCCTGAGTTGTGAGAAGCAGCAGAAGAGTGAGCCTCACGTGTGCCCAGGACGAGTCACCACAGATGCGACTCTGGGGCCCGGGACGCAGCACCTTCTGGCCTGGCGTCTCGCTTCTCTCCGAAGTCCTTCGAAAGGGACACAAGCCCCCTTCTGAGAAAAAACAGCATCAATTTTCTCGTACAAATCTGCGAGATAAAGCAAGGAAAAGCTCGTTGAGGGGACGGTGTAGATGCTGCTGATGCCGCGGACGGCGGTGCCGTGGGCTACGGAGAAGCACGCGGCCAGCTCCAGCTGAACTTACTCATTTCCCGCATTTTGGGGGAGCGGGGTGAGGACAGCGAGGGAAAGATGGAATTCGGTGTGGGCTCTAATGCACAAAGAAAACAACGCGGAACATCGGGCCCCGTCGTCATTCCCAGAGACGTCTCTCCCAGTGCGAGGTGCTTGCTGAACAATGAATGTTTTCTGTTTTCGCCGGTTTAGGATGTGGAAACTAAGTGACATGCTCATGCTACCTGGGTCAAACGGGCCATCGGGTTTGTAGCTCGGCTGCCACACATCTCCCAAAGTAGCCTGCGAACTCACTCACGGCGGTTTCCTTTTGAAGCAGAAACAGCTGACGAAGGCAAGAGGCCGCGAGCCCTTTGCAGACCGGGGGTCGCCGGCACAATCATCCTACGCGATGTGATGGCCTTGGGTTCGTCCCCCTAACGCGGCTTTTCTCCCACGTGTAACCCCTCTTCTTCTGTTGTTGGTGGGGCCGTTCCTAGCTGAATGCGTTCATCGGTAGAAGAACATTTTGCAAGGAGCTCGCAGGCCTTTCACTGCGTGAGACTGAGTGTACGACTAACTGTGATTAAGCGAGTGACGGATGACTGTCCCTCGAAGTCCTGCTCTGACGTCAGCTCTCTGAGCCCCAGGGCAGCCCCCCGGGGGAACCCTGCAGCCCCACGTTACTGTTCCCTAGATCCGGCGTGCGGCCAAGACCCAGCGTCATGCTCGGGGCGCAAAGACAACCACGATGCCTGACGGAATGAGACGGAGATGCTGAAGAGCAGCGAACCCTCCCAAGGAGACGCCATTGGTATGCAGCAGATTCCTTAGCCTGCACATGAGATAAATGGGGTCACATTGCTCTCCGAGCGTGGCTGCGGAATAAACTTTGCGCGTAAAATATAATCAAAGTAGAAAACACGATTTGACTGAGAAATGTAAATCAGGCTGCAGACAGTTGTATATTCGTGTTTCAGTAGATTTTAACACTACGGCGTCGCGAAGACCTCTACTCAGTGAGAAAAATGCTGAGATTAAGTTATTTTGCACATAAAAGGAAACGTTTCTTTTCAGATATTTTGTATTAACATTTATTTTTACTAAGTCAAAAGAAAACAAAAAACACTGGTATAGTTGGAGTTGACTGAGATGCAGCAAACTGGTTATACCCTGGAAATTCCTTCGACACATTCAAAAATCAGAACAGAGATAGGTCTACACAAACTTTTAAGTTTCAAAATTTCCATGAAATACTGTTATTTTAGTTAATATGATAGAACCAATTGGCACATGTCCACATAAATAAAATGTATTTTGGGGTGGGCATAAACTTGATAAATCTAAATGCCGGTATATATAATAAAAATCTTAATTGTCTACAGCCATGGTACCCTGAACAAGCCCGATCCCATCTGATCGCGGAAGCTAAGCAGGGTCGGGCCTGGTTAGTACTTGCATGGGAGACCACCTAGGAAGATCGGGTGCCGTAGGCGTAAATAATAAAAAATAAGGGATTGTAAGCTGACAAGGTCGACCAAGGGTTGCCTCGCCAAAAAAAAAAAAAGAAAATCTTAATTGTCCATATTTCATGTTTTTAAATTGCGTTCTGTAAGTATTAAATATTTGGTCTTTGCTACAGTCCTTTAGATACATATTATTTTCTTCATTTAAATTTTATATATTTCTTATTCACGATCAAAGACTTAAGAAATTTAAGTAAGCAAAACCGTAATACCGTTATTTTCAGATGAAGTATGTAAAAATACACACCTTAGTCTAGAAAATTACAACTAGGAAAAGCCAGAATGAGTCTTGAATCTGACTGTTTATAACTCGATGCTCTTCTCCTGGGGAGGAAAGAGAGAAAGGTTAGTAGTCCTTTCTCTTCACGTTTCTAAAGCTCCCTTGTCCTGCCGGCTTTATTGTTGATCTGGGCTGCTAAGCCGTAGTTGGTCCAGGGGAAAATGTGCTTCGTTCACCTCTGCAACTCAGCACCTTCAGAACGCACGGCATGTGTTAGACACATTCTGAATTTGGGGATGAT
>NW_006434835.1:1732064-1739915 GCF_000325575.1 Pteropus alecto
CTAGCTGCAGACTCCAAGTGCTCGTCGGTGCCCCCATTTCACAGAGAAAGGAAACAAGCTTCGGGAAGGTTAAACGCTTCGTCCAGGGTCTACACTGCTCGTCACTGAAAAAAACCCAGATGGCAGGGTAGACATGCGGCGCTCCTCCAGGCTTTCCCTGCCCCCCGGGAGAGGTGAGGGGGGCTCACCCCCACGAGGCTCCGCACACCCGTCTTCCCATCCAGCTCTGCCTCGCCCGTGAACCATGACCTTGTGTCAGGAAGGCTGGACGCATTTCACAAGAGACGCTTGCATGTTCTCTAATAATTATATTTAGACCATACATTTTCTTTTCTAAGCCCCCTCTTGCAAAGGGGTCATCAGGCTGAAGCCCAGAGGCCGAGTCTGGCGCGTAGCACGTGGTGGTTGCTGTTGTGGCCTTTATAAGTAAAGTTTTATTGGAACACAGCCATGCTTGCTCATTCGCACATTATCTGGGGCCACGTTGGGGCTACGGCAGCAGGGCCGTTTGCTGGGAACAGACACCACGTGGACCATGGAGCCTGAGTGTTTACATCTGGCTCTTCGTGGGAAGCGTCGGCTGCACGTGGAGGTCACGCAGTTTCCCGGCTGCTTCGGGAGTTAAGATGAGTCCGCAAGCTCTTTCCCGACGGAACGAAGATGAAACGGACGCCGCTCAGGTGCTGGCTTCGCGTCATCACGCTCAGTGGTGGGCGGAGGGCCCGAGGGCGTAAGCCGTGCTTTTCCCCTGGGACTCAGAGAAGACGTAAACACAGGGAAACCGGATTTGGCCATTGAGGGTGGGTAGAGTCCTCAGAGCCCACACGGAGAGGTCACCCTTGGAGAGGGCAGCCAGAAAGGGGGCTGAGCGAGGCACCAGGTGGGCTGTGGCCCAGGAAGCCCGAAGCTCTGGGCAAGGCACGCTGCGATGTCCCGTGGGCCTGTGGGAGGAGGACGCGGGAGTGTGAAGGCCGCGTCCAGTGACTTCCATTCACCAGGACCCCCCCCCCGCCCCCTGTGCCAGGTGCGTCTTGGGCACATGGACTGCGTCCAGCAGCTCCGCGGGTGACCTCGCCGGCGCTGCAGGGGGCGCGGTTGCCTCCGTCTCTGAGTGCTAGTGGGGAGATCGTGGCCGTGGCTGGGACCCCGCCCCGGCGCCCTTGGCCGGGTCTCGAGCCGCCTGCGTCTGCCCCACACGTGGGTGGAGAAGGATGAGGGGCCCGCGCTGAGCCCCCCGCTGCCCGTTTAACTGTCAGACGGGACTGAGGCAGGCGCGAGTGACCGAGAGGCGCAAGAAACAGGGCAGCTTCCTTAAGCCCCGGTCTTAGGAGACCTGCATTTGAAGAGATGCTCAACCTAATTCTTGATCTCCTCGGTTAAGAAGCTTAGGTGTTCAATAAACGCAAAAAATCACTACGAACCGAATTCCCTGAGTCATCTCATTTTTGTGACAGAGGGAAAGACGCACTGAATGGGGCTCTTCCTTCCGGATGAGACGCCAACTAAAAATAGGGTGTGTTAATAATGCTTAAACTAATCTTCATTCCTGTGCACAGACTCCTAGCGTCAAAATCACCCAAACGGCATCGTGGCAGAGAGACCACGCTCGCTGCTGTGACTCGATTGCAGGGCGTCCCCAAGGTGGCGGCCGAAGTTCTGCCGTGGATAACCGTAGCTCCCAGCGGCAGACTCCCCTCCACGCCCGGGCTCGCACTGGGACTGGTAGGATGAGTTCCCTCCGGTCCGACCAGCATCGCACGGGACACAGACGCCTTCAGTGCCCGGACGACTGGGCGGTCACCGTTCACCATTAGATGCGGGCGCACGTCTGGGCGTGCCCGCGGTGAGGCCCGGGGCGGGCGAGGGGACGGAATGGGGGGCTTGGGAGCCGGGGAGAAACTCAGCGGCAGTGACATCATGTGACTCGTGAAAGGAAACTCGAATTTACAAAACGTGCGATGCAGTTGAATTTGGTGCTTGTTTCGGTTTAGGCCTCCTGTCATCGAAATTGGGACAAGGGACTCAGTTCACTGCCAGAGCCCTGAGCCCGGAGAGTACGTGCTCGGTGACTGTTGGTTGGATAATGAAATAAAGAAGCAAAGTAATTAAGAATGAATGGAGGGATTTTTTATTTGTCAACACCATCGCCTGTCATTGCTCTTAAAACCTGATCTGTAAGTACAATGAAAACGGCTAAATTTGTTAAGTAAAACAACAAACAAAAATCTATTTTGACACACAACTTTTCTCCAAGGCAAGCAACGCATAAACAATAAGACAAAACAAAACCCTGAACATCATGAAAAACGTGTCTGGCCCGCAGACCCGTAAGCGGCTCCTGGTGCGCGTGCACTTTATCCCACACTGTAAGGTCAGGAGGAAAAGGAAGCCGAGCCCGCTTGATCCAGCTGAACCCCTCACTCCTGCCGGCGCTTCTGGGGAATCTGCGTGCCGTGGACATGTACTCACGAGACCTTTTCTTCAGCAACATCACTGCGAATCTAGTTCCTCTGCACGGCACGGGCTAATCTAGGAGGAGTTGGGGCAGAACGTCATCACGTGGTCCCTGGAACCAGATGTTCTTCGTTTTGGGCTCAGTGAATGCTTATTGCCCAACAAATGCCGTCTCCAATTTCTCAAGAGAAGATAATCCTGTTAGTTTATCGCGAGCCATTCTTCTCAAATTCCCAGGAATCTGTGCGTCGGGAGTGGACGCCGTCTCGTGTGTTTGGGACGGTTGCCGACGCAACAGTGGGCACGTGCACAGTGTCTAACGTCAGTGCCCGCGATCAAGCTGACAGGCGGTGACCACCCGCCCTCAGAGGACTTAGATTCCGGCTTCGAGAGGGAGCATCGGGCCTTCGAGAGGATCCAGGGGTCGACCCTGGGTCAGAAGGAAAACGCCCTGGTGGCTCGTGGAGGGGCCTCAGACGTCCCAGCACGTCGCGCATCACGAGCGTCGGTGGCCGCTGGGACCGTCCGCTGTCCGGCGAGGGGAAGGGTATCAGGTAGACGACATTGGATGCGCCTCAAAGGAAGGGAAAGCCAAGCACACCGCTCATAGGCAAACTGCGTTTTTGACGGTGATAAGGCAGTGCGGGAGATCTAGATGCCATAGAGGTCTGGGGGCTTCCCGCAGAGGGGACCCTGGTGTGGGGGACATCGTCCCCGGGAACACACGCGAACGCGCTGACGCCCGTAATGAACGCCCGCGACGTCATCGTCGCTTGGTCGCCGCATCGGATTCTTTGCATCCCATTCCCCTTTGCGGTGCCTGGATTCAGAGGCCGCCTCGAGCTCCACCTGGCTGGGTCACAGGTGTCGGAAAGAAAAGAGCCATACTTAGCGAAACCTGTGAAAGGAAGAAGAAACGCAATCGAAGAAAATAATTTCTCCTCATAGACTTTATTTATGTAGGTGCCTATGAGTTTACAAACACAAACCCCACCAAAACCAAGTTGCTCAGGTAGCGTAGCTAGTCTGGAAGCTTTGGCTTCAAGTTGGAACCTTTCCTACTATTCTTAATGATTACGTGTGTGTGGGGGGTCATAACAGTCTTTCTGAAGTTTAATTAAATAAATTTCAGTCTTCTCAAGCGATGCATGTTTACCATTTCTTCCCAGGTGGCAGTGGGGAAAACGTTTGAAGAGATCAGTGTTTTAGACGGGATCCTGGCTGGGCTGAGACTCCGCGATTACGTGTGCAGAGGTTAACTCTCCATCCTTATCGACGCCCCAGGCCCCTACCTGGAGCTGAAGGAGGTATTTCCTTCTCCCATTTAAGCCGTCCTCTGTTTACCGCAGGGTTTCGGGCCAAGGTCAGGGTCTCTCTGCGTCTCGGATGGCCTCAGTGCAAACAAACCCACAGCTCTAGACGGTCTCCTCCCTTCCGAAGGCCGTTGTTTGCCTGCCGTCAGCCCGCTTCGGCCTCGTTAAATAGATCTAGACGGTCTCCTCCCTTCCGAAGGCCGTCATTTGCCTGCCTGCCGTCAGCCCGCTTCGGCCTCGTTAAATAGCACATTTCCTCTGGTTTTCTGGAAGAGTAAATAGAATGAAAGGAAAGACGATTTTCACCTGATGCGTTTGTTCATCGCAGCCACAGTGACGTCATGACAACAGATTGAGACAAATGAGCGAGATTCTTTCATTAGAAACTCGGCAGTTCTGGGCACTGATGCCACGGAGCCCTGTGCCATGCAGAGAACGAGACCGGAACAGCCCCGCATCCGCACGCCTGCCCTCAAGCCCCTGCCTGCGCCCTCCCCGCAACTCACGCGCACCCTCTGACCTCTAGTGACCTCAGGGCCTAAGACGATACCTCCCTCCCAGAACTGTCCTACATGTCAAACAGAGGACCGATTTCTGTGACCTGCAAGTCAACATGATAAACCGCTCAAGAACTAAGGTACTGATCTGGATAATGCAGGTCGGACGTTCCTGGTTAAAGAAATACCTGTAGAGATTTGGCAACTGAGATAACTCGGTACCTTTTCCCCCCTAGTGTAATTTATATTTCCTTTTATGAGCTACTCTATAAAACAAAACAACAAAACAAAAACCACTTCTCAAGGTGATATTAGAATTATATCAGACAAAATGATTAATTCTGAAATAATTACCCGAAGCATTGAACTGACTGCTCTTCTCTCTAGAGAAAATGAAGGAGTTGAATGCAAGAGCTATTTCGTAAGCAAAACAGCTCCGTGCGTGTGTGCGTGCGTGTTTGTGCACGTGTGTGCACGTGTGTGCTTTGGAGGTGTGCATACACGCACGTGTGTACATGAGGACAGGAGAGAGCGGTTACAGAGACTGTGGTAGGGACGGACGCGCAGGCAGGTCAGGGGAACAGTGAGTTCCTGGAGGAGACGGCTGCCTCTGGGTTTGGGGCGGGTGTGAAGTAGTAGACTTTTAGGGTGTCTAAGAGAGTTTCAGGGAAATTTAATCTGACATTAACTCTGCACGCTCTGGACCCTCATCCACGAGACTCGTATCTCGGCAGAAACGTGGCACAGTGAAAGTGGGTGAATTAAACGATTATAAAAGTGTGATCCAGGCGCGGGAGGCAGGTGGGGCGCTGTGATTCCCCGGGGCGATAACTCCTGACCGGACGCTGTGACTCCCCGGGGCGATGGACGCTGTGACTCCCCGGGGCGATAACTCCTTGCCTCTCCCAGACCTTGAGGGCGGAGAGGCTCCCAGCGCCCAGAATTAGAGCCTGGGGGCAGCACCTGGCAGAGCTGGGCACTTGGGGAGGAGTGAGCCGGCCCCCAGGGACCCCACCAAGGAAGAGCAGGGGAGGAAATACTAGGGTCCATTCTTCTTCCCCCTCCTCCCTCCCCTCCGACAGGCAAACATGGCCAGAAGCCGAGACGAGGGACCCGTCCCGCTGGCCTCCTCCAGCAGCCGGCGGCCGGGAGGAGCGTGCGGAGGTCTGAAGGGTCCGCCCGCAGCCGCCAGAGCGGGGGGACGCGGTGCTGCCCCGTTCGGCGGGAGGGGCACGGCTTGGACGAGAGACCCTCGGAGCTGCGGACGCCGGGCCTGTGCTGCGCGGGGGTTACTGACCGCGCCACGCCTGACCTCCGTGCTGGCCCGCTGCGGTGACGTTTACGGAGCGGGCCGTCCGCGAGGGTTAGACATAGCGTGGCTGGGGCCCTGGGTGAGGGGGCCAGGGTGCGACGCCGTCCATGTCGTCGGCAGTCGTGATGAGGGCCTTCGAAGCCCGGCCCTCGGGAATGCGCCTGGCGTCCTACGAGCTCTACGTGCAGGTTCACCCCCGAGGAGGGGGTCTCAGTCACACGCCGTAACCCCTTGAATTCAGGAACTCGACGAGGCGGCGGGGGCAGAGTACAAGGGCCGATAACAGCGAACCTCAAGAACTTCTGAAATTCCCGTTTTCAAAACCTCGCGTAGCAGTAAAAAGGTGCCTGTCGCTCTCAGGGGAAAAGTCCCCGCGTTCCCCAGGCTATCGCAGACTTCCGCCGGGTGACGACGCCTTTGTTTGGTCACTGCTGCGTCCCCCGTGCCCAGGACAGCGTCTAGAACGTAGGAAAGATCCCCCAAGTAAGAGTTTATCGAGTGACTATGACAGGCACGGCTGGGCCACCGGTCACTCCGCACATCATCCCGCCGACTGGACCACTTACGAAGCCGCCAGCATCCCGCATCACCGCGTGGCCCCCGGGGAGGAGGGCGCCGTGTGCGGGGGCATCGGAGGCCCACGAGGGTCGCCACTGGTCTCCCAGGTCTTGATGCGATTTCAGCCACTTCTACCCTTGATATCCTCACTGCGGAAATACGAAAACACACCCGGGTTGGTGTCGGAGAACCGCAGACTTCTGGGGGGGAAACGGTGTCCCGAGTTCATGGCGGCCGCCCGGCCGCGCCTCCTTGTGTGTTGGGTCTCCTCTCAGCGGTCTGCCTGTCTGGTCAGGAATTTCCCGGGAAAGCCATCGACATCTCGGTTTAGTCCAAAGTCCTCCTCTTCAGTCCCACAGACACCTGAATCCGCGTCAGCCCAGGAGGGGTCGGGGACTGGCCCGCAGCCACGCAGGTGTTCGAGGGCAGCGCCTGGGCCGGAGGCAGACACTCCTGCGTCCAGCTCTCCTGTCCCCCGGCCACTGCTCGAGGCCAGGTCCAGCGACCAAAGGAGGCGCCACCAGAACGCGTCCCAGCCCGGCCTCCTGCCCCGAGCTCCCAGCCGCCTCCAGGGGCAGCCATGACGATCACTATTGAAAGGCAAACTATCTCGAGCCCCGAGCCCGCTCACGCTTCTTTGCATAACAATTTGCCTGTCTGCCGAATACATTAGCATTCATTGTGAGATGCCTTCAAAGATACCCCGCATCATACATACCTTGCGATTCATTTTGGAGCCACAGTCATTATGTAACCACTTTAGGAATGCTGAATTTCATTTCCTCTGTATATTAGCAACCTTTTACGGACTATCGACTCTACCGAGTCCATATTGAAAATGTCATTAGCTCTATTTAATAGACGAAAAACTGGCTCAGCGGGTTTAAGTCTGCAGACGACGATCCCGCAGCAAGAAAAACAGAAGGCGGATCGGGTTTGGGTCCCAGCCTGTCTGGCTCGCAGTGCAGGATAATCTCCGCTGTATAATAACAGCCGTCTCCCCGTCACCGATGTCGGAGAGTTAAAGTGACTGTTTGAAAAAAGACGTTTCGACACTCTAGGTTTTCGTCCTGACGTAAAAGTGTGATTCTGGATCGACGGAATCCACTTTTCAACTTTCTCTGCTGGTCGAAATGACAAAGACAGGCCAACGCCTTCCTCTTTCTTTGCGATGTTTGGTTTGGTGGCAGCGAGGGTTGGTGGGCAGGTTTCAGGAGGCTGAAGTCAATCAAGTGCCTTCCAAAGCCGAGTGAGACTTTTCTTGTGAAATGAGCAGCGCTTAGCACAGAGACACTGAGTTTTATCAGGTCACACGTAGGTCATCGTTACCTCGAAGACGGCGACGGTTTCACCCGCCTTAGCTTTGTTTCCCAGCGAAGAAGCTGGAGGCTGGGCCATTTTCTCCGCAGACGCTGTAACCGCGCTTGAAGAGCAAGATGCGCGGGGCATCTGTGCGCCCCGTGTCTTTACGGGGAACGGGAATCTGAAGCCGCTAAGTCAGACGGTCCAGACGAGGGGGAGAAAGGGCTCCTGGGGTCAGCAGACTCCTTCAGAATCATTTAGTTCAACTTGCCGCAAGCTTTTAAAAATGTCAAGTTCCAGCCGTTCCTTCACCGTGGTAGAACTTCTCTCAAAAACAGCGACCTTCCTGCCCATCATCTTAGAATTTTCCTGGGGAAATTCTTCTCAATAGACTGCTTAAGTTGCCCTCCGTTCT
>NW_006434835.1:1739974-1747405 GCF_000325575.1 Pteropus alecto
CGGCTTTGTGCTGGGGCATCGCTGGCCCCCGTGTTGGGTCCGCGGTCGGAACTTTCAATGTCCTCTTTGCCCACTCAGACCCCCCACAAAATTCGGGGTCAAAGGAACCTGTGTCTTTTCTACCTGCCTAAGAACATATGTTTTCTGATCAATATTCCCTTTGTGTTTTATCAGGCGTGCATCTCGCTATGTCCGTTCACCTGCTCCTGCTGATGTGGGGCGCTTCTTTATGTGGATGGTTTTCAACAGCCCAGTCTGGCTGGAACTCTGGGGGGGCTTTCTGTGGTGCTCATTTTCATCGCCAGATGATTAGCGTGTGACTCTCTTCGATTCGTTACTGCTGGCGAGCTAAGCGAGCGTCCACTTGCGTCTAGCAGGTGTCTTGATATCGGAAGCATGAAGACGGCATGGCTTTACAGGACCGAGGGGCCCTGGAGCGGGGCGGGGTGGGGTCTTCCGTAATGCTGGCGAGTGCTTGGTCACGTGACAGTGTCCCTTTCCCTTGCAGGTTGCCGTGAGGTATGTGGTTGGGACAGAGCGTTCCGCTTGGCACAGAGGAAGAGGTCCACTGTGTGGCCATCATCGGGTACCTGGCAGTTCCCATCTGAGTGTCATCTGGAGCTGATTCTATCTGGAGAATTATTTGTCGCGCGCTCACAGAGTGCGGGCTGGACCTGAGGGGTTCCGTGCGGTGGAGCTGGCGTCTGGACTTTTCGGGGTCTCCCCGTGCCGCCGAGGGCCTCCCACTCTTCATTTATTTATTAGACACGAGTCAGGAGTTTTCCGCACGTGCGACTTCATTTATTTTTCACTCGTAATGACATCAAAATTTGTATCTCATTTCCGAAGTGCCGTGTTTCCATCAGTTTTCGGGACCTCCCCACATGGCTTTGTGACTGGCCTTCTAAGCCCGGCCTGTCCACACTGAAGGCCGGCGTCCATGCCCACACGCCCTCCGCGCCTGCCTGGCCGGCTCGCCTGCGCCCCTGCCCGGCCCCCGCCGCCTCCCTCTGCTGCCCTACTGCGTGCCGTCACGACCCTGGCACCAGCTTCCTTTCGTTATTTTGTTCTTTCACATCGATCACTGACTCGTTTAGATTTAAATGGTCTTTTCAGAATAAATCAGTAGCTCTCTTCGTTCAGGCTTCCTGATCCACATACCTTTCCAGGTCGCTTCAAGGGGAACCGGGGTGACGTCACCTCTGTGTGCCCGTCTGCACCTGCCCCTGGCGCCCAGACCGTTGACGAAGTTCTTCAAGATGGTCCTCAAGAGCCGCGAACGTGGGTCACTTTGTGTTGACCTTAACCGTGAAGTCCTCCTGCCTTCTTTCCTAACTTCCTTTTAAATACTCTTAACATTATTTATTGTCATTTACAAGTACCAGACTCCCAACCAAAACAAACAAGCAACAACGGAGAGTGCTTGTCTCACGTAAGGGGGCAGCATCGGAGGGCGGCACGGCCCTGTCGGAACCGTGAACTGAAGAGAGTCGCCTCCTTCTCTCTCCTAACTCCGCCCCCTGGCTGGGCCGCTCATTCTTTCTTACCATGGTCTCTTCCCAGGCGGCGGAGAGTCTGGCTTCAGGCAGCCTCAACACCGACCTTAGCATCCAGGGGCTCGGGCAGCCCGAGAGACCTCCCTCCCGCCCCCCAACCTCGGGGGAGACGCAGACCTGCCACAGGCTGATGGCGGGCGGCTGTGAGGGAAGGCCGCCTGCAGAATCTCAGGACGCAGGGCAGGTGTTAGTCGGGGCTCCCTGGAGAAGCAGAGCTGGCAGGATGTGTGTAGGTGGCTGGCAAGTCCACACGTGCAGGGCGGTCCAGGGGGCTGAAGACCCAGGAAGCCTGCCCGGCACAGGCCTGAACAAAATACACACACACATACATACACGCGCGTGCACACACATGCACACGGACATGCACACGCACGCACATACATGCACACACGCGCACACATATGTTCACACGCACACACATACACATATGCACACACATGCACATGCGTGCACACATGCACACATATTCACATACACACACGCACACACACGCACACACTACACACATATGTACACATACACACATGCACACACACACGTGCGCACATACACACATATCCACACGCACACATGCACACACATACACATGCACACACATGCACACACGCACACACACACACGCACCCACACACACACACGTGCGCCTGCAGTGGAGCCGGAGCAGCATCCAGGGGCACAGGGGGCCTCTGCTGCATACATACACATATTCACATGCACACAAACATGCACACACACATGCACACACATGCACACATGCACACACATATGCACATACATACACACACGCACACACATACACACACATCCAATAGGTCACTGCTCCCTGTAGAAATTCAGACCACAAGACAGCACGTTGTCCATCCTAAAAGGTTCCTTTTTTCCTCATTATCGTATCAGAAGTAAGTTTGAAGAGAGCTACAACTGAGCCTTGTCTGACCCCACAGTGGACAAAGGAGAGAGTTGGGGGGGCGGGTCCTGGTCCTGGGTCCCCTGGGAAGGCTGTGAGAGCAAACAAGAGCGGATTGACCTAAACTCCTGCCGATTCAGAGATTCCGGAAGCCCGCAGCGCCCGATGCTGGTGACAAGCCTTGGCGGGCTCGCTAGAGCACGCACCCGAGGACCACTGGGGTACGCCTGGTGACAGAGGTCCCGGAGCAGCTCGTGGAGCGTTTAGCAGCCTGTCCGAATTGAGCCTGGGAGCCTCGTCCCGTCCGGAACGGCAAGGAGCAGAGCTGACCTGAGCCGCAGTCACGGCCAGCTTCCCGCTGCGGGATGAGTCCCACTGCAAACGCTGACTGAGCCCGGTCCTCGCCAGGCGCGTGGGTGCACTTGGGATCTGACAGCGATCAGGAGAAAGCCCAGGAGTCACGATAAAACACGGTTAAAAGTTGCAGGATCCCCCCCCACCCCAAGAACGTTAAGGAAGTGGAGGTGGCTTTGTAGAAGCATCTGTCGTGTACTGCGTTCCAGGCACTGTGCGGGGCAGGGGCCCCTGAGCCATGTGTCACGTGCATTTGAGAAATGATCGATGTGGGGACAGCCTCCCTTTGGGCGAGAGTCGGACATCCCGTGACGCCTGCGTGGGCCAGGTGCGGTATGGGGCCGAGCGGGAATTCAGAGAACGGCGAGGTCCTCTGCGCGTGGTGTTGCGGCCAGCGTGCGGGGCTCCTCCACGGTCCGCACCTGGCGTTCAGTGCCCCCTCTGGGGCCACGCCGCGGAGGTGGCGGATGGTGGTGTCGTGCGTGGGAAAGCCCTCCCAGGTGCTGGCAGAGGCATGGGGGTCCGAGCCCAAGTCCCCTTGCCCCTCTGGAAGGGAGGGCTGGGTGTCCTCCACCACAGGCGGTGCCCACGGCCCTGGTCCCACGTCCCGCTGCTGGACGTGACTCCGGGGGAAGGGGCGTTGCCGGTGTAGACTGTGGGGTGGATGCGCGTGTGTGCACGTGCGTGTGAGCGTATATGTGTGTGCGCACGCATGTGCGTGATCATCTCTGTGTGTGAGCGTGTGTACATGTGTACGCACGTGCGTGTGTGTTTGGCGTGTGAGCATGTGTGCGTGTGCGTGCACGGGCGCATGTCTGAGCACTAAGGCTGATCACAGATGAACCACTAGGAGCCACAGTAGCCAGGACATGCCGCGGCTTCCCTGGGCCGACCCCGCACGATTCTGGTTCTCCAAGTGACTAAGCTTCGCTCCCTCGCATCCGTTCCTCATTTGCCCATTTAACACGCTTCGTTGCAGAAGCCGCAGCCTCGTCGAGTGTACGGCGGCAGCTCTGAGGGACAGGGAACACGTTCATAAACCCTTAACGGGCGATTAACAAAAACAGCAATGAAAATGTTAAACGTTTATTGGCTCTTACCAGGTGTTAGGCACCGAGATGAATGTTTTTCAAACTTCTATTCAGCCGCACACTATTATGTGCATCCTGGAAATTTGGAACCCGTGAAGAGAGGGGTTAAGTGACATAAATTCTTGTCCACCTGCTGTCTGGCCACAACCTTCCTCCGTCGCAGGGGTTTGCGCCCAGGTTCACGGTGGCCCAGGCGCATCGGGTCGAATGCGTGTCCCACGTGCCAGGCGGCACACCGGACCTCAGGTGTGACCGGTAACGCGTGAACTCACATGGCCTGCCATGACAGGCCTGAGGTGTGCCCGGAAGTCTTTTAAATCCAGGACCAGTCCCCCTTTCGTAAGCCCGTAACGCGTAGATTTTTCTGAAAGACAAAGTACAGATGTGAACACTTTGCAATTTTACTTAAGTTTTTTTTTAACCTTCCAAGAGCAATCATTTGTTTCCACCAGCATTCCGAGCCCTGCTCACTGCCAGAGTTGTCTGACGAAAATTCAAAGGTATAAGATTGAACTTGCTATTTTATTGAATGAGTCACACGCACACACACGCTCCCTGGACAGAATTAGCCCACATTTCCTAGCTTTATCGGACTGCACGACCGGCTTCAAAACAGAAAATGGCACTTTCTTCTGTTCTATTACGACCCTGGTTATTATTTTTTTACATACATAGAAACGCAGCGCGGCGTCAGCGGGTCACAGGCAGAGCCACACTGCGAAGCAGGCGGCCGCGGAGGCTGGCTGGTCTCCGACAGCTCGCAGTGGCTTTGATCAGGCACCTATCAGCACAGACAGGCACCTTTCTCGCCTTTTGTCTGAGTCAGGAAATGAGAGCGATGAGAGCCGCCTTTTGGTCCTGATCCCAACCAGTCTGCTTGACGGGAGATGAAAGGTACACCAATTACTACTGGTAATGGCTGAGTACGCCGCGCCTTCATTATCCGGTTATCATTACAAATCACAAGGTACCCTCGGGTACCTGAGGAAAGGAACTATTGAAAGCAAGCGGACGCTCTCCCAGCAAGACACAGTGAGCCCGCAGAGGAGAGCCGTCTGCCGGAGAGCTTTCGGCACAGCCTCGCCAAGGCGATGAGATGCGGTGCTGGTTCCCAGGCCCCAGCATGGTCCTCTGTGACGACAGCCCGCCCAGAGCTGTGTGTGCGAAGCTTCGAATGAGAGCGCGGTGGTTTACGAAGCTGCCGTCAAGATTGGGCCTTTCTTGTCTCCAAATGTTTTCTCAAGGGCGATTTCTGTTATTTCTTCTGGGCATCAGCGGATGAGTCAGTGTGCAAATAATGCATTTGTTTAAGAAACTCGTTTTAGGGTGTGACTATGAAAACCACACATCACCAGACATACCCTCTGTTTCAAGGGATGTGGACCCAGACGTGGGGGTTGGGGCGGGGGTTGGATTTGCGTCATGTCTGAAGTAACGACCATACACATAGTGACACTTGCTATAGCTTTCCCTGTAGTAAAGTGCAGATATCTGTCCGGCGTGTGCGTGTGTGTATATTTGTGACTGTGGCCGTGGGGATCCCGGGCTGATATCTGGCTCAGAGACTTACAGGCTACTTAACATGTATATGCTTCACTTAATCTTCACAGCAATGTCGAGACATAGGTATTATTATGAGATACCAAAATGAGACACGCTGACTTAGAAAGCTATTGTAACTCCTTCAAGTTCCACTGAGAATAAAAGGCATAGCTTTTGATTCTAGCTTTATCCGATGCATCTCTCTATGTCAGTGTGTTTGACTTTCCTTATTACCGTGAATCGATCTGGATATTTACGCCCATTCATGATCTACCTCGACCTGAATTTTTTCCTGAATGTTCCAATCCTACACTGCCCGTGAGGCCCAGTTTGTCTGTCACCCGCTTTGTAAAAGCTGGTTTTATTATTCTGGAGAAAATTACTCTCTCTACCTCGCAAGTATCCACTGCATAACTCACGTTGTGATATGTATTAGAGTTAGTTCTAGGTGTGGTTGTACATGCTCTGCGATCTGCAGTGCTTGAAGACGTGGCTAAATCTTATTCATCTCTGTATCCTCAGCTGGCATGGCACCCAACAAATAGAACAGAACGAATATTCAATAACTATTTAAATTCCACTGAATCCAATGACCAGAAAAATAGTCGTTACATTACTTCAGGTCTGTGGTGAGTGGTGCTTCTAAAATTCTTCTATACTTTAGTCTTGATTTTGAGAAATGTCTTTTTCACAAGAAACACTAATCTAAAAGAAAATTTAACCTAATAACTTCTCATAATTAAAAAGAAATAGCAGTTAGTTTTTTAAAAATGCAGTGGTTCTGCTTTTGATGATGGCGGAATAATCTGTAGGAGACAAAGCCTCAAAGAGATTATTTTAAACCCTAGAAAAAATATTAAAACACACACCCGTTGATCTGACGGCACTGGAGAGCAGTCAACAGCAGCTGGAGTTGGAGAAGTGGTAACATGGAGGGAATCGCCCTGGGAGAGGTTTGCTGGGGCAGAGCAGTGGGGGGACTGAGCACCCGCACAGTCGAAAACCCACCTGTAAGCTGTCGGTCGCCCGCGTATGTGGGTCCCCAAACTCCGGCTGAGCCTTGAACAAGGTGGGCTGGGTCAACTGAAAACAAATCCCTGTGTGGGTAGACCTGCACGGTTCAAAGCCACGTTGTGGAAGCTGTCATTGACGCTGTGCGGACTTGGTTGGCAGGGCGCAGGCAAAGCACACCTCGTCTTCACTTACTGTAGTTTGTTGACTGTGTTTGAAGTTACAGGGCGAAGAGCGTGAGGGGCTCGCTGTGTGGAGCGGCCCTGCCTGCCCTGTCTAGTTCTGTCTAAGCCGCCAGCCAGACACCAGCGCTGCTAAGCCAGTCCCACCCGTCAGAGACGTCACTGAAGACTGGGACCCGGGCGACGAGCTGAGTCCGAACCCAGAGCGCACACGGCGGCGTCACCGCGGAGCGATGTGCCGGGGCCGAATCCTGGAGCAGCGCCCCCGCCCGTGTCCCCAGCTCTTCCACCGACTGGACGGAGGTTCCCCCTCCACTTGTCACCTCACTGACTTCGCTCTGATGTCCTCCGAAAGTCCTCTGCGGACGTCCCACCCACTACCGCCGTCCTCGGCCGGCCAGTGGGTGGCGGGCTGTTGTCCTGGCCGCTTTGCGATGCTCCCAGTCTCTGGTCGCCTGAGCCTCTTTTCTAGCCGGCCCCTCAGCATCTCCTCCTCACGGGGTCACCCACTTCGTCATTCCGCCGGCTCTGCCTTGGTCCCGTGATGGGTGCTGCGCGAGTCCGGTCAGCCCCATCGTGCTGGTTCTGGGACGGAGCCGCCTGGGCTGCGGGGCAGAGTCGACACCCAGGCGGGACGATGCCTTTTGCAAGGACGATGCGGAGTGGCTATTACCATGTGGGCAGGATGTGTGGGGGGACATGTGACTTTGGCGTAAGTCCCCGCTTTGTCAGACCGCCTCGTCTGTGGATGTGGGGACCTTCAAAGCTGGCCCTGAGCCAGGCCCCTC
>NW_006434835.1:1748606-1749903 GCF_000325575.1 Pteropus alecto
GGTCTTACCCTTAACCCAAGGACCACAGACACCTGAATTCAGAGTAGTACATAAACATAGAGGTAAATTTCTCCATTTTCCCTAACCTCTAACTGAAATCTAGCACTTACTTCTATTATTAATGTAGGCAATAAACCACAGTAGTACTGCAGTAACTGTGTCTTTGTCAACAATCAATAACCTAGATATATTTTCATATCATAGTCTTTGGAGATAATGAAGTACCATCTAAACAAATTATGAGTTCAAAATTAAAGTTAGTAGAACTCCATTCAGATCATGTTATTTAATGTGTCAATAAAAAGGACAAATTTATCAAGAATTTGCTTTATATTTATAAATGTATTTCAATAAAATTGGTTTCCTTTGTAACTCTTGATGTTTTATTTTATGCATTTAAAAACACCATTCTGAGAAGGTGTGCACAAGCCTCATTTGAAGCCAAAAGGGTCCACGGCACAAAAAAAGTTAAAAACCTCAGACAGGCCTTGCCTCTCTGGTCTCAACTCCTACCAGCATCGCCCTTATTCTCTATGTCTACGCTTGACCACCCTAGCTTTCCTTCACTCCTTCAAGTCAAGCCCACATGCCAGCCTTCAGTACTTGCACTAGCTGGTCCCACTAGCCTCCCCAACAGATCTTTTTTTTTTTTTTTAAGGCGAGGCAACCCTTGGTTGACCTCACAGATTGCAAGGACCTTGTTAGCTTACAATCCCTTATTTTTTACTTACTTTCTTACTATTTATTTATTTACTTTATTTTATTTTTTATGCCTGCAGCCCCTCATCTTCCTAGGTGGTCTCCCATCCAAGTATCAACCAGGTCCAACCCTGCTTAGCTTCCGAGATCAGACATCGGGCTTGTTCAGGGTGATGTGGCCGCAGACCCTGGACCGTGGCTCCACTGGGGCGCGAACCCAAGACCTTCTGCGTGTAAAGCAGTCGTGCTAACACTATGGAACCGTGTCCCAACCTGCTTTTTAACTGGGTCCTTCCTGGGAGCTGCTCCAATGCTGCATGTTAATACAGCCACCTGCACGTCCATTGATAGGAACTATTAAGTCGTTAACATGGTACCTTAATCCTTCCAGAATTTTGCAGTCGTGGTTGAGTCCCCGAGGCCGAGTCAGTCTGACGTGAGTTTGTTTCTTAGTCATCACTGTCCCTTCCGATCAGCCTTTCTGCCAAGTCTGACTTAGAGTTTGCCTTGAATGGTCTGTCGCTGTTTGTTAAGGTTCACGGACGCTGCTCCCCTCGCTGTGACCAGGTCTCCCCGTCTTTCTTAATTCCTGACACTC
>NW_006434835.1:1750547-1751278 GCF_000325575.1 Pteropus alecto
GACTGCGCGAGGCCAGCTCGTGGGTCAACCAGCGGTCACACCCCCTCGATGACCCTCTCCAACTGGAGTGGTGGTTAATGACGCCTTGGTCTTCCACGGCAGAAAACACAGCCTAGCAAGGCTTAAGTGGAAACAAGTCCACGCTTCTCACAGGCCAGGGGTCGGAGGCTTGCGGGTAGCGACCGGCCTCGGGGTTGGAGAGCAGGTGTATTTTCTCTCTCCTGTCCTTCCCATCACTGTTACGGGACACTGGCCAGTCCTGATGCCATGTTAATACTGGACCCAGGGAAGAGAGAAGGGGACAGGAGGTGACTTGCCGATTGTCTACTTTTGTTGATTTGGTCAGTGGGTGACAGCCTCGTGACCCTTTCTCCCGCATTACCACGCAGTAGCCCCCAGGATGGATGTTGCTAGCCCCAGGATGGGAGTGTAGGCTCTGTGTTTGGGGTCCCAGAAACAAGGGGGTCAGCCACGGCCATCGAGTCAGCTGGCCAGCGGAGTTTACAGCAGAAGTCAAGCGCTGTCACCGCGAAGCCACTGAGAGGCTGGCTTGGCCACATGGTTCAGTTTGATCGTTAGAAAACAGGATAAAAGTCAGTATTGTTCATGAAATAGAATTTTGATTTTGCAACATTCTACCTATCTGAAGAAGCATCTGTGTGTGTCTCCCCCAAACACTAGTGTCCCAAGTGAACAAATGTAAATGTGATTATCGAATGTTCATATGCAGA